>NC_044390.1:71308424-71614466 GCF_006542625.1 Nomascus leucogenys
TATGCAGTTTTGCCAGAAGTCGTTGCTGTGAGCATCAGGGTTCAGAGTTGAGTCTTCAACACTAGACCTCTGCGATGGGCTTCAGGATTCGAGGCCCCGTCCCTTTCTCAGAAGGTAAGGCTCGCGTCAGGTGAACCACATTGGTCTTTTGGCTCTAACAATAACGGCGCCTTAGAATGAACACTGCAGGCTCGTTTTGTCTCTTTACAGACTCATAATAACCCCTTGCAGAGTAAGGAAGGCGGGTGACTTCTAGTTCTGGAGGCAGGGTGCCTGCAAGAGCCAGAGATCAGTGCTCCCGGAGGGGAGCAGGGAGCGAAGACAGGGCGGGCGGAGGGCGGAGCTAGGGGAGGGGCGGGGCCCAAGGGCTGGAGGCTGGCAGGCTGGGGTGCGGCGGTGGACCTGCAGGTCTCCCTAATCCCCTGAGCCCAACCAGCGCAGCAGAGACTCTTTCTGCAGAAGAAAGATCCCTCCAGCCAAGTCAACTTGTTCTTCCTTCCCTCACGGTCTCCATAACCCCAGCCAAGCCGGAGGCGAGGCCATTGGAGTGGAAGAGTAAGGAAGGCAGAAGGGAAGGGCCAGAGGAGGCGCCAGTGGGTGGAATAGGCTGGAATACTCGGTCTTCTTCCACACCTGCTCTTAGGCTGCTCCTCTGCAACCAGACCTCTCTGGGAGATCTTGTCTTCTACAAAATGTGTGCCGTGCCTTGTTACTAAGTCTGATTAATTTGCTGTAATTGGGAATTAAATTAACTTAGGAAGCCTAGATGCACTGGGGGTAATTGGATCCCGGGGTGGCAGCACTCAACCCCTCCCCGCAACAAGGCAAGGTAGGCGTGGTTATCATACAGAACAGCAGAGTCAAAGCTGCAATCAGAATAGCTTGACAGATGCAAACCCTAGGGCGTTGGCTGATTGCTGACGGTGTTCCTACAAGTGAAATAGATGGAAAGCCTACTAAATTCTTCCTGGATCTGCATAAGCAGAAAACTTCTAGGTCAAGTGAACAAAAGCCCAAGCTGAATCATAAAAAATAGAATCATGGTGCTCAACCAATTTTCAGACTTGAGCCTGTGTACAGACCTTGAACCCCTTGAATAAAGGAAAGGTCAGATCCCCTTTAGGAAGGACCTGGGTACACTACTGAAAATACGTATACTGTTAATCTTTCTCCCACCCTAGGGGAGGGACCTACAGCCTTTTACCAGTATAACTGTACATTGGGGAAGAGATAACTCTACAATTCCTTTCGGGACTTCTTGACACTTGCTCTAAACTGATGTTGGTTTCAGGAGACCTAAAACATCACTGTGGTCCACCAGAGTAGGGGCTTATGGACGTCAGATGCTCAATGAAGTTTTAACTCACAGTGGGCCCAGTGGGTCTCCAAAACCATCTGCAGTTATTTCCCCAGTTTAAGAATACATAATTGGGGCCAGGCACGGTGGCTCACGCCTGTAATCCCAGCACTTTGGGAGGCTGAGGCGGGTGGATCGCCTGAGGTCAGGAGTTCAAGACCAGCCTTGCCAATGTGGCGAACCCCTGTCTCTCCTAAAAAATACAAAAATTAGCTGGGTGCAGTGGCAGGCACCTGTAATCCTAGCTGCTCAGGAGGCTGAGGCAGGAGAATCACTTGAACCCGGGAAGTGGAGGCTGCAGTGACCTGAGATTGCACCATTGCACTCAAGCCTCGGAGACAGAGCAACACTCTGTCGCAAAAATAAATAAATAAATAAATAAGAATACGTAATTGGAATAGACATACTAAGCAGCAGCTGGCAGAGTCCTCACATTGCTTACCCCACCTGTGGAGAGGGCTACTATGGTGGGAAAGGCCAAGTGGAAGCCATTAGAACTGCCTCTACCTAGGAAAATTGTAAACCAAAAGCAAAAACAATTCCTGGAGAGATTGCAGATATTAGTGTCACCATCAAGGACTTGAAAGATGCAGAAGTGGTGATTCCCACCACACTCCCATTAAACTCCTGTTTGATCGCACAAAAGACAGATGGGTCTTGGAGAGTGACAGTGGATGACTGTAAGCCAAATTATATAAAATTTTTTTTATTTATTTGCTTTGGATGTTCATTTAAAAGTATATTGCCCCAGCCTGGGAGCGGTGACTCACGCCTGTAATCCCAGCACTTTGGGAGGCTGAGGTGGACAGATCACGAGGTCAGGAGATCGAGACCATCCTGGCTAACGCGGTGAAACCCCATCTCTACTAAAAATACAAAAAAATTAGTCAGATGTGGTGGCATGTGCCTGTAGTCCCAGCTAGTAGGGAGGCTGAGGCAGGAGTATCGCTTGAACCCGGGAGGTGGAGATTGCAGTGAGCCGAGATCGCACCATTGCACTCCAGCCTGGGCAACAAAGCAAGACTCTGTCTTAAAAAAAAAAAAAAAAAAAAATATATATATATATATATATATTAAGGGAGGCCCCATTTTAGGGATGGAGAAAGGAAGAACATAGCAATTTTCCCTTGAGGGAAGCCTTTTTCAGTGGTTCTCTCCTCATGTCTCTTAAGGTAGACAAAGGGCACAACATAAGTGGTCATTGATATGTACCAACGGTTCTATACCAAAAATAATAATAATAAAATAAATGATCATTGATAGAGGCACAAAGATTAGGGCACATCCCTCTATAGAATGCTATGTGGCCATGAAAAAGACTGAGGTAGATCTATATGTACTGATATGGAAAAATGTATTAATACATAATATATTGATGACTACAAAGTAAATGAAGTCGCAAAGTATGAATGTTTGTAAATGTGTTGGAAAATTTCATAGTAAATGTTATCAGAGATTTCTTCTGGTAAGTGGGGTTGGAGAGTAACTATATCAGTGACAAAGCTTTCTGTTGCCAGTAAAAGAAAAAAACCACTCAGCCAGGGTTTAATATACAATAAGAAAGTGTCTTATCTTGCAAAATGAGAAGTCCGTGGAAACAGGGACCCTGGGGGTGGTGAACACAGCAGCTCTTCTTTCCATCTCTCTGCTTTCCATGTACTTCTAAGCGAAGTTCAGCAATGCGGATGTGGAGTCCCCTAGCCAAAGTTACCTGTCAAAGGAGTCCCGTATCTGCTCAGTAATGAGGCTTTGTTCTCAGGTGGCTCCTCTTGTGAGGGGTAGGTGCAGAGGTTTCAGGAGTCACATCCAAACTTAACAGCATTCATAGCAGAGAAAGCATTGTGCTAATCTAGGTCCTGTGAAAAGCAGACACCAAAACAGGATTAAATATGCTAGAAATTTATTAGGGGAAATGCCTTTAAGAGAAATTGAGAAGGGAGGTGATGGAGGCTGGGAGAGCCATCAGAGATTGATGAAGGTCTGAACACAAGAGGAGAGGAGGAAGTTAGGGTGGAAGGTTGGAGGAAAGTGTCTTAGCCATGTACTGCTAAGGAAAATTCAGCAATGCTGTTGCTGAGTTCTCTAGCCAAAGTCGCCTGTCAGAGGAGTCCCACATCTCTCAGAAACAAGCTGTCTTACTATCCCTGGCACACTCTGTCACTGGCTGGAAGCAGCCCCTGAGAAGTGTGGCCTCAGATGTTCAGACACTACAGCAGCCATCCATCAGCAGTGCTCCCAGCAGCTGGAGATCTGAGAGGACATTCTCATGGCGTTCATGGACATTCTTTTTTTTTTTTTTTTTTTTGAGATGTAATCTTACTCTGTCGCCGGGACTGAGGGAGTGCACTGGTGCGATCTCAGCTCACTGCAACCTCCGCCTCCCAGGTTCAAGCAATTCTCTGCCTCAGCCTCCCAAGTAGCTGGGATTACAGGCACACGACACCACGCCTGGCTAATTTTTTTGTATTTTTAGTAGAGACGGGGTTTCGCCGTATTGGCCAGGCTGGTCTTGAATTCCTGACCTCGTGATCCACCTGCCTCGGCCTCCCAAAGTGCTGGGATTACAGGCGTGAGCCCCTGCGCCCGGCCACTGCATTCTTGTTTTTTAAGAACAAGTGCCCTAGCTAATGTCCCCTATGTGTCACATATCCTGATTTAAACCAATTACTAGCAAGGGGAAGTGAGACCAATCAGGACCACAGGACCACACTTTCAGTCTCAGCTAGTGCTCACCTCCCCAGAAGCATGTGGCTGTTGGGGGGAAGGTGGGAAACTGCAAAAAACCTGGGTTCTGTTAGGAAGAAGGAAGTGGTGCATGAATGTCAGGTAAGTAAGCAACAGGGCCTACTACAGTGATGGAGGGACCTTTTGAACCTATATATGTCTGTATAATTTGGATTTTTTTTTTTGAGGCAGAGTCTTGCTCTGTTGCCCAGGCTGGAGTGCAATGGCACAATCTTGGCTCACCGCAACCCCTGCCACCCTGGTTCAAGTGATTCTCCCACCTCAGCCTGCTGAGTAACTGGGATTACAGGCACATGCCACCACGCCTGGCTAATTTTTGTATTTTCAGTAGAGTTGGGGTTTCACCATGTTGGTCAGACTGGTCTTGAACTCCTGACCTCAGCTGATCCACCCGCCTTTCTCCCAAAGTGCTGGGATTACAGGCATGAGCCACTGTGCCCGGCCATAATTTGGATTTTTATGAGCATATATCACTTGTATAATAGTAGTTTTTCCAGTTAGGGATGTTAACAGAGTGGGACTTGGCAGAACAGTATTCAATTCCATCACTAAGATTTATAATCTGTAGTCGTGGGCCCATAACGTAACATCTTCAAGTCTTTATTATTAAGAAGTTTAAAGCGATTCTCAGGCTGGAAAAAGGAAAATACAAAAAACATTAAAGAGATGTGGCTTTCTCTTGCGTCCTGGGGAAAAATTATTTTCTATCTATAAAAAGTCTGAAATGTGTTAGATTACACAACTTTAGGTTTATTGTGTTCATATTTTGAAGAACTGGAAAAAAATATGGTTTTTTCTGTTACTTTTCTGTAAGCATGTTACAGAAAGTCACAATAATTTATTTTTAACAGGTCGAGTAAATTGTTCTTTTAGTTTCTTTCAACTCTGTTAGTTGAATTGATAGAACAACATATTTCCCAGCAAGTTATGAAGTTGGATTATGAGATTATGCAGTTATTTTGAAAATGAGCAGTTTAGTTCTCCTTATTCATACAATTATATGTAATCTTGGGTCTTAACTACTTAAATATGAATCAAAGCCCAATATCTTAATTTCACTTTCAAAGCTGAAAAAAGGTTCTTGGTAACAAAACTGTAAACTTAGGGAACTATCATTAATTAGTGGATTTAAGTTTGGGTATTTTCCAAGAGATACAGGTAGTTGCAGAAAGAGGTGGTCTTCCGTGTCAAGTAACATATACTTGACTGGCAAGTGCCCTCAGTGCCCTCCCCAGGTGAAAAGTGATGTGAAGTCCCCCTCAGAACCCAACCTTATCTTGACCACTCATTTTAGGAAGTTCCCTGCCCCCTATCCCATCACTTCTTTTCATTGCACCCAGAATCAATTGCCTTCATACACTTAATACAATTCATTCATTTTACTTAGAGATACATTTGTTTGTTGTCTGTCTCCTATACAGTATATAGAAAGCTGCATGGTGAAAGGAATGGTGTCTGTTCCACCCCACAGTTTATACCCAGCATCTAACTCAGGACTTGGCACATCACAGGAGCCTAATAAATATCTGTTGAAAAGTAAATGAAATAAAAGCTACACTTTTGCAACAAGACCTCCTGACATTGTTTTCCAGCAGCCAGCATCTTCTCTTCTGAGAATGTGGTGAACTTTCCTGTATCTTAATGGATGATTCATTCCGTGGCCAGTTGGCCGGGGGAGGGCAGTAGCTCCTTGTTTCAAGCTCCTTGCCTCCCTGTGCCTCTTCCGTTGATCAGTTCTGCCCTGATCTGTTGGCAGTGGCCAAACCCCCATGGATTCTCCCTGGGTTTTGCCTCCAGAATCCCACCCTCCTGTCACTGCCCTGGTGGCCTTCGAAGTTTCTTGCCAGGATTCCCGCCCTGACCTCCTCACTGGGCTGCTTGCCAGCAGTCTTGCCCAATTCCACCCCCATGTTCCCCTCAACTGCCACAGATAGTATCGTTAAGATATTTGAAAAATTGACTCTAGAGTTTAAAGACTCCCCTGCTCCTCAAAACCCAGAGATAAGATCAAGTCCAAACATTTTGGCGTGAGGTTCAAGGCATTTCACAATCTGAATGGAGGTCCCTCTCCCAGCTCCTCTCTAATTACCCAGCCCACTTCCTCTCAGCCTGGGTTCCAGCCACAGAGAACCTTCTGGCATTCAGTGAATGCGTCTGACAGCCAGAATGCCAGCATTTGGTGCCAGCTATGCCTTTTGCCTGGCCTGGCTTTGCCTCCCCTCCTTCACCTTGAAATTCTCCTCCTCATCCTCCATCTGACCTGACTTGAAATTACGCTCTCAGGAAGGGAGGCCTGCCCAGCCTGGTTATTCATATCTCTATTAAAGCTCTCATCACTTCATGCCATAAGTCCCAGCCTCTGCTGCTATGGTTTCCAGCACCAAGGAGACTTACTGGAAGAGATGAAGGAAGAAAAGAAGAAATTGAAAGTGAAAAAAAAAAAAAAAATGAAGTCTATGCCACCCTACCCCAACTTATTTTCTTCTGCTTCTCTCTTCCATTGACTAGTTACTTTGAAAGGCCTTTTATGGGGAACATCTGTTGTGCTTGTCTGCCTGACAGTCCTTCCCTTTTCTGGAAACAGAACTCTTCTTTCCTATGGGAAAACTTGCCCCATGTATTTTGAGTGGGTTTGATTATATCCACCCTGCCATAGACCCAGACTGCCCCTACAAAAGGACCCCATGCCCTTGAACATAATAAATGATTGAGGACTGGATACGTGACCTGAATAAGGCCATTTAAAATCCTCCTTAGATTTTCTTGCCAGGGGGATTTGGGAAGATACTCTCCTTCCCTTGAAGATGCTTAACTAGTGAGTTTGGGCTGCTAGTGATCGTTATAATCCCTAGTAGAGAAAACCTGCTTAAGAGAAAGGGAATGTGATTTGACAACATCATTTGAGCTCCTAGATCAAGCTGTGCCTGAAGGCAACTGACTTTCCTTTATGTGAGCCGATAAATTCTCTTTTCATTTATTCTAGTTAGTTTCTGCCAGTTGTACCTCAGAGTCTCCAGCTACTATACTTTTTTTTTTTTTTGAGACGAAGTCTTGCTCTGTCACCCAAGCTGGAGTGCAGTGGTGCCATCTTGGTTCACTGCAACCTCTGCCTCCTGGGTTCAAGCGATTCTCCTGCCTCAGCCTCCCAAGTGGCTGGGATTACAGGTTCACGCCACCATGCCTGGCTAATTTTTATATTTTTAGTAGAGACAGGGTTTCACCATGTTGGCCAGGCTGGTTTTGAACTCCTGACCTCAAGTGATCCACCTGTCTCAGCTTCCCAAAGTGCGGGATTACAGACGTGAGCCACCATGCCTGGCTTATACTTTTCAAACAAAAATACTTCATTATGATCTCCACTTTACTCAGAGAGGGTGTGGGTTAGACATAAAAATGTGTTAGGTCATTCTTGCATTGCTATAAATACCTGAGACAGGGCAATTTATAAGAAAAGAGGTTTAATTGGCTCAGAGTTCCTCAGGCTGTACAGGAAGCATAGTGGCAGCTGCTTCTCAGGATGCCCTAAGGAGCTTTTACTCAAGATGGAAGGCAAAGTGGGAGCAGGCACGTCCCATGGCGAAAGCAGAAGCAAGGGGTGGGGAGGTGCCACACGCTTTTAAACCACCAGATCGCGTGTGAACTCAGAGCGAGAGGTCACTCATCACCAAGGGGATGGCCGAAGCCATTCATGAGGGATCTGCCCCCATGTTCCAAATACCTCGCCCCAGGTCCACCTACAACATTGAGGATTACCTTTCGACATGAGATTTGGTTGGGGACAAATATCCAAACTATATCAGTTAGTGAACCCAGGGCTCATTTTCTGGGTACTAAAGTCAGCGGCAAATCCACTTTTTTTTCCTCCAGTGATTTCAATGAACCATTGAGTTCATTCTCATTAATGCTCAGAAGAACCTGAAATAGAATACTTACTCCTAGACCCTCTGTCAAAGCCCATCTCAAGCACAAAAGTAGTTTCATGGCTACTGAATAGAAATAATATGGAACTCGAGAAAGGCCTCGCACATTTTGGGGGGCCACTTTGTGCTTAAGAAGATGAAAAGAGAGAAGCCCAATACGTGATAGGACTTTAAGATCTCTCTATATACAGGACTTCTAACAACTTTTTTTTTTTAAGAGAGTAATTCCTCTATTTAGAAGTTTCTGGGGCAAAGCAAAATTAGAGGCCATTTTTGGAAAGGGAAATTGTAAAAGAGGCAGACTTGACAAGAACAAAATAGTACCAAAAAAAATCTGCTTTTAAATCATCATTGGCAGTTTAAAAAAGTTGATGAGCTCCTGGGGTGATGTAGAGAGAGGAGCGTGGGTAAAATATCTGCAAAAATAAAATCAGCTGGATCCTCTCACTTCAGAACAATTTCTCTAAAGGATCCATGAGAAGTTGTCCTTAAATGGGGGTGTCCGGGAGGCCTGATGAAAGATGAGCTGTATGTGGCTGTCTCGTTGGCCTTCCTTTCTTTTGCCCTGTGGCTCCTTGAGATCACTGCCAAGTCTGGATAAATAGAACATGCATTCCTTCTTTCATTTACTTATGCCTTTGAGACACAGTTACTGAGCAGCTATCAAGGGTTACACATTGAAGGGCATCAGTGAAGCTAGATTGCAAGATGCCTGCCTCAGCTCTCTACTCTTCACCATTGCTAGGATGAACCATTCAACAAATATTCCCAATAATGCATATTTTGTGCTAAGCCCTATATTAGGCATTGGGATACCATTGAATCAGTCATCCCTGCCCTGCAGTAATGGCGGCAGTTAAACAGGGTTTGATTCTTAAAGAAGACTCACAGGACCCAAAATGACAGTGTTGCAGGGAAAGGATACAATCACACAACAGCATAAAGTAAGGCAATATATAGGAATTAGCCAAAGACTGCATCACAGCAAAGGATCTGGAGAAGCCAGATGCAGGCTCCAATCCTACTCTTTCTGCAAGGCTGAATGGATGCACTTTCTCTTTTAGATCAGGAATCACTAACGTGTGCACTGAACACCTTGCAACCAGGGTGTCCAAAAGGGAGGACATGCTGAGTTTCTTATCCCCTGCTGGTCACATAGGCGTATTCTTGCTACGTAACTACCCCAGTGGCAGAGCTCCCCAGAGGTCTCACTGAGACCAAGTGCAAATTACCAATCTCACAGTTTTCATTAAAGTCTCACAATTTTCAGCAAACTGTCCTGAAATTTGCCTTGAATCCATGATTACAAAGTAACATTATTAGTCAGAAGGTTTCATGTCTTGACCAGGGATTAGTGCTGGCAGGTACATGTTTCACTTCAGTGGCTCATCTCAGGCCAATTCCAGGCCTACAGAAGTTAATCCTGGAACCTCTCCAAACCGTTCTCCACACTGCATCCACCAACGACAAAAACAACACAACTCAATCAGATGATGTCACCCTCCTGCTTAAAAATCTTCAATGGCTCCTCATTCCCTCTGGATTAAATCTATATTCCTGGATGCAACGTGCAAAGCCAGTTAGCATCTGTCCCCTGACTCCCTTTACAAATTTAGTTTCTTCCTAACACAGGCTCTTCAGTGCAGTCTGCATTGAGAAGCAACCCTTCCCAGCACTTTCTACACTTTTGAAGTGCCATTGGCTTTCCTTTCATTGCCTGGCCAACTCCCACTCAGCATGGGTATCACCTCCAGGAAGTCCTCCCTGGTACCCAGTCTACTATAGGTCTACTTTAGTACTTTATGATCAGTTTTTTGTTGTTTTTTTTGGGTTTTTTTTTTTTTTTTGAGAGGAAGTCTTGCTCTTGTCACACAGGCTGGAGTGCAATGGCACAATCTTGGCTCACTGAAACCTCCTCCTCCTGGGTTCAAGCGATTCTTCTGCCTCAGCCTCCCAAGTAGCTGGGACTACAGGTGCCTGCCACCATGCCTAGCTAATTTTTGTATTTTTAGTAGAGACGGGGTTTCACCGTGTTGGCCAGGCTGGTCTTGAACTCCTGACCTCAGGCAATCGCCCGCCTTGGCCTCCCAAAGTGCTGGGATTATAGGCATGAGCCACCGTGCCAGGCTGATCACTCTTGTCTATAATTGTTTTACTTATCCACCTTCTCCATAGATTAGTGGCTTGTTGAGGACAGGATATGTAGGATCCTCCAGCGTCCCCCTACCCCCTTTCTTTCTCAGCCTGACTGAGAGTGCCTTTGGCCTCTCTGTGACCCAGCCAGCTGCATGTTTTCCCTGCAGGCTTGAACCCAAGCCAAGGCCTTCAACATTCCCAGGCACTGATGAAGTTGCCTAGTTTGGTTTAGGTTGTTGCTCAAGACACTGACCTGAGCCAAATTCTTTAAACCCTCATCTAAACTCCACACTCTGACCCCGTCATGGTGGACACACCTAGGTAGAACATTGCTTTCTCTCTTGACCACTGGAGGATACATGGCAGCCCACTCTGTAAGTCTGTCCCACTAATAAACACTTCGGACTGATCATCCTGGTGTTTAGTGCTTCTTTCTTTAGAATCCCAACCAGCCCCATCTCAAGACCATTTGGGGCTCTCTCTTGTGGGAACTTCCCTGCCACTGCTTTGGGGGCAACTCCAGCCACAAGTTTGGTTGGAGGGAACAATATCTTTTATTTCTGATTCCTAGTTATCTATCACAGTTCCTTGCAGACATAAGGCATTCAATAAGTAAATGATTCTAGTGAATTGCTTTCTAGCGAAATGTATGCAGGTAGATGCCACGCAGGTCAAAGGTGGCATGAACACCAGCCGGCTGCTCATGGCAGGTCCTCCTCAGGCCCAGCTGCACTCTCCACTGCAAACTCCATGAGACATATCTATATCTTTACAATAATTTTCCCACTTGTCCCCCCATTAAGCCACTTCAAATAGGTTCCTGTTGTTTGCAACTGGAAATGTCCTAAGCAAAACATTACCTCATAGGCTTATTGAATTGGATCATTGTATTGATTTGTGCATCTCACTGTAAATTTTATCTAAAAAAAAACACAGGAGAAAAATTACCCCATGGGGTTGCCAGGAGGCAGACATGAGATAATGCTTGCACAATGCTGTGTTAGTCAGGAATATTTTGGAAACAAGTGACCTAAACACAAAACAATCTAGGTTAAGTAAAAAATGGAATGCACAGGCTCACAGAACTGGAAAACCTAGAGGTAGGTCTGTGTGTTTGTTCTCTATTGCTGCATACCAAATTGCCATAGCACCAATTTAGCAGCTCACATCACCACCCATGTATTGTCTCACAGTTCAAGACTGAAATCATGGGGTCAGCTGGGCTGAGTGCTCATCTGGAGGCTCTGTGGATAATCTGCTTTCAACCCCATTCTTCTTGTTGGCAGCATTCTGTTGCTCGCAGTTGTAGGACTGAAGTCCCATTTCCTCCCCAGCTGTGCTGCTCTCAGCTCCTAGAGGTTACCTATGGTTCCTTCCCATGTCCCTGCCACAGGCAGTTCACAGCATGAATGTTTGTTTTCTTCCAGATTAATTAGAGTGTCTCTCTCTGACTTCCTCTTCTCACCTCAGATGATGAGGCACCCAGATCATCTCCCAATCCTACCCACAACTGATTTTAGGCCTTCGCAATGAAACTGGAGAGTTTCCTTGACCCCTTCCCAGGACTTGCAACAGGGGTGGCTAGTTTACTCGGCTGTCACGCTCAACCCTTTATGGAAGGGAGCACATGAGCAGGATGGGTACGGGAACCAGAGCAAAAGAATGTTGGAACCTCCAGCCGCTTCTCTCCCATGGGAGCAAGCCCTGTGTGGGCCCTGCGGCAGCATCCCGAGAGTGTTACAATGCTCTTTTAGCTCTGCTGTCCTGGTGAGGGGGGTGCCTGTTACACCCCTGAGCCCCAGAAGGCATGTTGGCAGCTCAGTGGGCCTTTTGTCTCATTGTGTGGAGTGGCTGCCCTCTGCCAGCGGGGGCAAAGGGCCAGTGTGACAGCCTTTTTGGGATCCTGCACCCAGTGCATCCCGAATTCTTGTCCCATGCCCAAGAGGAATGAGATCACACAGACTTGAAGGATGGCAAATGTAGAGATTTTACTGAGCAGTGGAAGTAGCTCTCAGCAGGATGGGGAGCTGGGAAGGGGATGGAGTGGGAAGGTGGTCTTCCCTAATGGCGGAACTCCTCTCCACCATCCCACCCGAACTTCTCTCCACCATCCCAGCCAAACTCCTCTCCAACCAGAGTCTCCAATGTCCAACTGCTTCCTCTCCTCTCCATGTTCAGATGCTTCTGTCTTCTGTCCTTCTCTGCCGTGCTGCTCTGCTCCTCTGCCAGCGGAGCTTGGAGTTTTTACGGGCATATGATGGGGGTGTGGGGGGCAACATTTGGGCAGGAAAACAGGGATATGAAGTTCTCATTTAGGGCCGCAGGTCCAGGCTTGAGGGTGGAACCCTCACCAGGGACCCCACCCTTTTCTACCTAGTATTTCCCTGCCTCCTGTTCATATCAACAGCATCAGTAAAATCTCTCCACAGCAGCACTTAGAGTTTTAGTGTTTGAATAACTGCTAGAAGGTGTGTGTTAACCAGAAACTGAGAATCTTGAGAGGGCCATCTTAGAATTCTTCCCACCACACGCTGACTTCAGGCATGGCTGGATCCAGGGGCTCAGAATTGGTGGCAGAGGGGCATTATTCCAGCAGTTTCATCTTGCCTACTTGGGTGCACTTGAGGCACAGTGCTTATTCTCTCAGCAACCCTGTTAGAAAGGCATCTCTTTCCTGATTACCATTATGGGATTGACTGTGGGCCAAGTTGACCTGATGCCCATCTTTGAACTACACTGTAGTCAGAGGGTGCAAATGCTCTGGTTGACCAGGTCTGAGTTATGTGCCCTTTCTTAAACCCGGAGACTTGTATTGGTTTGGCATAAACCATATAGCCCAGTAGTTTTCAAGGGGAAGCGGGGTGATTTTGAACCTTAGGAGACATTTGGCAATATCTAGAGTAATTCTTAGTTGTCATAAAACTGGGGGATAGGGATGTTACCAGCATTTCATGGGTAGAGGCCAGGGGTGCTGCCATTTATCCTACAAAGTATATGACAGTCCCCCACAACAAAGAATTGCCTGATTCCAAATGTTAATAGTGTCAAGGTTGTAAAACCCTGATGCAGATGAAGAAAGGGGGTGCTTAAGGAAAATTAGAGTGCTGTTATCAGAAGGGGACCTGGATGTTGGCAAAACCCACAGATCCCACTGCAAGTACTTTACCTGGCACAGAATCAGTTTTCTAGAGTTTTAATATTTCTTCTTTCTGTTCCTTTTCTGATTTGTTTTCCCTCCCTACTCCTGACTCCAACCTTTTTACACACATCCTTTAGAAATAAACCTTCTTCCACCTGGTCTGCCAAGATTAGTTCTTACAGTCTCTCCCTTTCCTAAAGCCCTCTAGGAGTTTCATGTCCTCTGTGATGCCTGAAACACAGAGGGGTGGCTTCTTCTTCCTGACTCCAGGCCACACTCACCTGCCAGTCCAAACACATCTCTAGTATAAGGCCCATAATGGTAAACGAAAGGTGATTCTCTTGTATTTGCAAACCTTTTCAGACCTACACACCCACATATTCATATATGCACTTTTTTGGCTCATATTTCTCCCAAGATATCAACAATAATGCCAAATTTATACAACAGTTGATTTTCTGTTTCCTTTCTCCTATCTCTGCCTCCTTTCATCATGACTTTACCCTGGCTACATTTTTCTGAAGTTTTGTCCTATTTTTAAATAGGTAATGCATTCGTATGGTTCAAAATTTAAACGGTTCAAAAGGATATATGCAGCAAAAGTCACTTCCACCTCTATTTCCAGTTCCCTAAAAACCTCACTGGAGGCAGTGAATGTTACTAATTTGTTTATAAATCCTTCCAGAGATATTACTGTACTTATAAGCAAGTACGTATATATATCCTTCTATTTTCTTCTTTTTTATTTTAAACAAATGGTAGTATGCTATTCTCACAACTATGTAACTTGTTCTGGTTTATTTTATTTAAAAATTATTTTGGAGATTGTGCATATCAGTGCATAAGAGCTTGCTCATTCCTTTTACAGAGGCTCAGCATCCATTTTATGAATGTGTCATAATTTATCTAACCAGTCCTCTCTCACTGGACTTTTAGATTATTTCCAATCTTCTGTTGTTATAAAAAAAGAAATACACTTTCGCTGGGTATGGCGATGCCCACCTGTAGTCCCAGCTATTTGGGAGGTTAAGGCAGGAGGATCACTTGAACCCAGGAGTTCGAGGCTGCAATGAGTTATGATCATGCCACTGCACTCTAGCCTGGGAGTCTGGAGGCTGGTCTCATGACAGAATGAGACCTCATCTCTAAAGAAAGAAAAGAAAAAGAGGTCAGGTGTGGTGGCTCACACCTGTAATCCCAGCACTTTGGGAGGCTGAAGTGGGCCAATCACCTGAGGCCAGGAGTTCAAGAGCAGCCTAGCCAACATGGTGAAACTTTGTCCCTACTAAATACACAAAAATTAGCCAGGCGTGGTGGTGCAGGCCTGTGATCCCAGCTACTCGGGAGGCAGAGGCAGGAGAATCACTTGAACTCGGGAGGTGGAGGTTGCAGTGAGCTGAGATTGCACCACTGCACTCCAGCCCAGGCGACAAGAGTGAGACTCCATTTCAAAAAAAAAAAAAAAGAAAAGAAAAGAAAAAAGAAGAAAATGACCAAGTTGACATAGCTAGGAAGAATGAATCTGGTTTCAGACAATTTGACGCTAGAGCCACTCCCCACCTCTCTCTCTCTCTCTTTTTTTTTTTTTTTTTTTTGAGACAGAGCCTCACTCTGTCACCCAGGCTGGAGTACAGTGGCTCGATCACAGCTCACTGCAGCCTCAGCCTCCTGGGCTCAAGCAGTCCTCCCTCCTCTGCCTCCTGAGTAGCTACGACTACAGGCGTGTGCCACCAGACCCAGCTATCTTTTTTGATTTTTTTTTTTTTTCCGTAGAGACAAGGTCTCACTATGTTGCCCAGGCTGGTCTTGAACCCTTGGCCTCAAGCAATCCTCCCACTTCAGCCTCCTAAAGGACTGGGACTGCAGGCATGAGCCACCATGCTTGCCCAGAGCTACTCTCTTATACAGGAAGTAAATTCAAAAAGAGTTTTTACATTTTGTCTTGTCTCTTATGGTGGATTGAAAGGCATTAACCTCTGTTAAAGAAATTTGGGCCACTGAAAGTAGATTAGAAAGAGAGACTGAGGAATTTCCAATGTTCTGGTGTGCCCTTTAATGATACCAGTTCCACCGAAAGTAAAGGCCCACCACAAAGAAATTGATGATTCTGGGAACTTCCTTGCTACATTTAATTTTAAAACACTGCACTCAACAATTACCTATAAACTCTTTTTTTTTTTTTTTTTTTTTTGAGACGGAGTCTCGCTCTGTCACCCAGGCTGGAGTGCGGTGGCGCGATCTCGGCTCACTGCAAGCTCTGCCTCCCGGGTTCACGCCATTCTCCTGCCTCAGCCTCTCGGAGTAGCTGGGACTACAGGCCCCTGCCACCACGCCCGGCTAATTTTTTTTGTATTTTTAGTAGAGACGGGGTTTCACTGTGGTCTCGATCTCCTGACCTCGTGATCCGTCCGCCTCGGCCTCCCAAAGTGCTGGGATTACAAGCGTGAGCCACCGCGCCCAGCCTCTTTTACAACCTATTTGATATTCCTGGTATTTCCACAAATAGTTTAGAAAAACAATGTGGAGTAAATAGTGAGACAGGATTGTTCCCTTGACCTTGACCCCCTTCGTGGGCGGGAACTGGAGTGGCTCATTTCACTCAGCCTGCGGCTGGCCACTCCTCACAAGAGGGAGTGTGCAAGCGAGTGTGCGAACAGGAGGGAATGAACGCTGGAACTGACCAGTGGCTCCTCTCTGGCGGGAGCAGGCTCTGTGCAGGCCCCACCAGCAGCATTCGAGCTCTTGCCCTCTTGGCACCCGGGTTCTTGTCCAGCATCCAGGAAGAATTAGGTCACACGAATGTATTGAAGGGTAGTGTATGTGGAGGATTTTACTGGGTGATGGATGTGGCTCTCATTGGAATGGGGAGTTGGAAAGGGGATGGTGCAGGAAACAGGTGATCTTTCCCTGAAGCTGCACTGTCTGAAGTTAGCAGTGTCTATCCGCAGTCCCCAGTGCTCAGCCACTTGTATCCCTGACGCTCAGTCACTCGGCTGCTCACCACTTACAATGCTCTGCCAGCTGAAGTCTTTTTATGGGCACAAGATAGGTGGAGTGGCAGGCCAAAAAATCAATATTTGGTTGGAAAAACTGGGTCAGCTGTTTTCACTTAGGGCCACGGTTCTGGCCTAAGGGTGAGGTTCAGGCAGGAGCCCAGCCGTTCTGTATCATTAAGATCCAATAATTTCATATAATGAAGCAGAATGGTGAAACATTATCATAGAAAAAAGAGTAGACTCACCTTCAATTTCACAAGTGTTGGTTCAAATGTCACCTTCTCACTGAGGCCTGCTCTAATGATCTAGTTAAAATTTTACTCCTGGCCGGGCGCCGTGGCTCACGCCTGTAATCCCAGCACTTTGGGAGGCCGAGGTGGGTGGATCATGAGGTCAGGAAATGGAGACCATCCTGGCTAACACGGTGAAACCCCATCTCTACTAAATATACAAAAACTTAGCCAGGCGTAGTGGCGGGCACCTGTATTCCCAGCTATTCAGGAGGCTGAGGCAGGCGTGAACCCGGGAGGCAGAGCTTGCAGTGAGCCGAGATTGCACCACTGCACTCCAGCCTGGGCAACAGAGCAAGACTCCGTCTCAAAAAAAGAAAAAAATTTTACTCTTTTATCACACCCAATCCTACCACTCCCAAATCCCCATTAGCAATCTCAAACCCCCTTTTTGTTCCATCTTTGTTCAAATCTTTTTGTTTTATTCAGGCCTTCAACTGATTGGATAAGGCCCACTCACATTTTGGAGGTCAATCTACTCAAAATTCACAAATTTAAATGTTAATCCCATCTAAAAACACCTTCCATATTGACACATTAAATTAATTGTTAAATCTCACTCAATTCTTTTCATTTATAGCTTTTAACACTGTCTAACTTACAATATATTTTACCTGTTTATTATTACTTGTTTTTTCTTTACTGTCTTCCCATGCTAGAATTTAAGTTTCATGTGAGCAGGGATTTTCTTTGTTTTGTTCTGTGTACAGAACCCAGTACCCAGTACTGGGTACTGCTGTGTTCCCAGTACCCAGTAGGCTCTAAGTAATACTTCTTGAATATTTTTCTTGAGGGATTTATTTGTTGTATCCTAAGTTAAAATGCCCAGCCCCAAAAAAGTTTAGAGGAAATAAAGGCAAAAATTATTTGTTTTCCTTTGAAATTTCTTTTTGAATAGATACTATACTGTGGTTCAAAATATAAAAATGGTTCAAAATGCAAAAGTTACACAAGGATAGATGGAAAAAAAACAGAATATCCACCCTGTTTCCCCTACCATTCAAGTGTCCCCCTCACTGGAGACGACCAATGTCATCAGTTTCTTTTGTAAATTTCCAGAGAAATTTCACAGATATGCAAGCAAATATCAATATATTTTCCCCTATCTTTTTTCTTTTTCTTTTTTTTTTTTTTTTTTTTGAGATGGAGTTTCACTCTTGTCACCCGGGTTGGAGTGCAATGGTACGATCTCGGCTCACTGCAACCTCCACCTCCTGAGTTCAAGGGATTCTCCTGCCTCAGCCTCCTGAGTAGCTGGGATTACAGGAACTCACCACCATCCCTGGCTAATTTTTTGTATTTCTTTCTTTTCTTTTTTCTTTCAGTAGAGACAGGGTTTCACCATGTTAGCCAGGCTGGTCTCAGACACCTGACCTCAGGTGATCTGCCCACCTCCGCCTCCCAAAGTGCTGGGATTACAGGCATGAACCACCATGCCCAGCCTCCCCTATCTTTTTTTATGCAAATATTATACCATATTCATATGTCCATACTGCAGTGCATGTCTTTTTTTTTTTTTTAAGACAGAATCTTGCTCTGTCACCCAGGCTGGAGCGCAGTGGTGCGATCCTGGCTCACTGCAACCTCTGCCACCCAGATTCAAGCAATTCTCCTGCCTCTACCTCCCGAGTAGCTGGGATTACTGGCATGCACCACCCAGCTAATTTTTGTATTTTTAGTAGAGATGGGGTTTCATCGTATTGGCTAGGCTGGTCTTGAACTCCTGACCTCAGGTGATCTGCCCACCTCGGCCTCCCAAAGCGTTGGAATTACAGGCGTGAGCCATTGTGCCCAGCCATATGTGGCTTTAAAAAAAAAATTCAGCAATACAGGGTGATCAAAGAAGAACTGAATGCTTTCAAGAATGTATTATTCAGTAACTTGATTATGTATGAACACTTAGTATGCACATGGGGACACATCAATAATCTTGTGTTTATTTTGTTTCTTTTTGCCTTGTGGAAATGAAGTAACACACCATCCTGCCATTTCAGCCTTCATTCTGTCGTGCCACAAAGGGGCTGGGATAAATTAGACTACAGGATTTATAGGTGGTGGGTGGCATGCTAGGGTGGCATACTAAGCATTTCTAAAATTACAACCAATCTTCCAGATTGGTTTTGAATGCACATTCATACATAATGTTATATTAGTCAGAGTTCTACAGAGAAACAGAGCCAATAGGCTATGTAGATAAATAGATATAGAAGGAGATTTAAAGAATGTATGAGGAATTGGCTTACATGATCATGGGGTCTGACAAGTCCAAAATTTGCAGTGTGAGTTGGCAGGTGGAGACCGAGGAGAGCCTTTGGCAGATGAAGTCCAAAGGCAGTCTAGGCTGGGCACAGTAGCTCACACCTGTAATCCTAGTACTTTTGGAGGCTGGGGTGGGAGGTTTGCTTCAGCCCAGAAGTTGAAGACCAGCCTGAGTAACACAGGGAGACCCTGCCTCTACCAATAATTTAAAAATTAGCCAGGTGTGGTGGTGCACACCTGCAGTCCCAGCTACTTGGGAGGCTGAGGTGAGAGGATCACTTAAGCCTGGGAGATTGAGGCTGCAGTGAGCTATAATTATCCCACTGCACTCCAGCCTGGGCAACAGAGCAAGACCCTGTCTCACAAAATAAATAAATAAACAAACAAACAAAAAAGCAAAAGTAGTCTGCAGGAAAACCCCCTCTTGCTTGAGGAGGCTTATCTTTTTGTTCTATTCAGGCCTTCAACCTGTTGGGTGAGGCCCACCCACATTTTGGAGGTCAATCTGCTTCAGTCAAAATACACCAATTTAAATGTTGTTGTTGTTGTTTTGTTTTGTTTCTGTTTTTGTTTTTGTTTTTTGAGATGAAGTCTCACTCTGTCACCCAGGCTGAATTGCAATGGCACAATCTTGGCTCACTGCAACCACTGCCTCCTAGGTTCAAGTGATTCTCCTGTCTCAGCCTCCTGAGTAGCTGGGATAATAGGCATGTGCCACCACACCCAGCTAATTTTTTTGTATTTTTGTAGAGACAGGGTTTCACCATGTTGACCAGGCTGGTCTCGAACTCCTGACCACAAATGATCCACTCGCCTTGGACTCCCAAAGTGCTGGGATTACAGGCGTGAGCCACTGAGCCTGGCTTAAATGTTAATCTCATCTAAAAACACCCTCCATGTTGACCCATTAAATTAACACAAATATGAAATATGGATCCAAAGTCATACATTTTTGAAGTGTTCTCTTTTTTTATACCCACTTTTTTTTTTTTTTTTGAGACAAAGTCTCACTCTATTGCCCAGGCTGGAGTGTAGCAGAACAATAATGTCTGACTACAGCCTCACCCTCCCAGGCTCAGGTGATCCTCCCACCTCACCCTCCTGAGTAGCTGAGACTACAGATGCATGCCACCATGCCTGGCTAATTTTTGTATTTTTTGTAGAGATGGGGTTCTGCCATGTTGCCCAGGCTTGTCTTGAATGTCTGGGCTCAAGTCATATGCCCACCTCAGCCTTCCAAAATGCTGGGATTATAGGTGTGAGCCACCACACCTAGCCTTGCCTCACCTTATATATCTTAGAAAGGAAGTATTTATTGAGACTTTTCTTTATTACCATTCTTTAAAAAAAATATATTATTCTTATCAACGTTGCCTTAGCAAAAATTTCACCAGCAGGAAAAACAAAAGACATATGATTCTGATCTGAAACTTGTCTTCCCCACTGTTCTTAAAGTTTGTGCCACAGAGCCACCTTATATTCTAATTCTATTTCAGTAAACACATCCTGAGCCTCTATACAATTCTCTAGAGAGATATAAAGGCCCCTTTCTTCCAAAGGTTCATAATCCCTTTGAGGAGACGGACACATACTCAAGTGTTGCTGCTACAGTACAGATTAGGGCTGGGCTCAGGGCTACAGCAGAGGCTCAGGGGAGGCTAGAAAAAATGTTGGAGGCCAGACGCCTTAGCTCATGCCTGTAATCCCAGCACTTTGGGAGGCTGAGGCAGACAGATCACTTGAGGCCAGGAGTTTGAGACCAACCTGGCCAACATGACGAAAACCCATCTGTACTAAAAATACAAAAATTAGCTGGGTTTGGTGGCGTGCACCTATGATCCCAGCTACTTGGGAAGCTGAGGCACAGAATCGCTTGAACCTGGGAGGTGGAAGTCACAGTGAGCTGAGATTGCACCACTGCACTCCAGCCTGGGTGACAGGGAGAGACTTTGTCTAAGTAAGTAAGTAAATAAATAAATAAATAGTTAATATTATTATTATTATTATCTTTTGAGACAGAGTTTTGCTCTTGTTGCTCAGGCTAGAGTGCGATGGTGCAATCTCAGCTCATTGCAACCTCCGCCTCCTGGGATCAAGCAACTCTCCTGCCTCCGCCTCCCCAGTAGCTGGGATTACAGGCACGTGCCACCATGCCCAGCTAATTTTTGTGTTTGCAGTAGAGACGGGGTTTTACCATGTTGGTCAGGCTGGTCTTGAACTCCTGACCTCAGGTGATCCACCCGCCTTGGCCTCCCAAAGTGCTGGGATTACAGGCGTGAGCCACCAGGCCCAGCCAATAAATGGTTAACAATATTAAAAAGAAAGTTGGAGAGAAGATGACTCTGGCTGATAAATCTGAAGGACTAAGAGATTTCAGCAGGGCCTTGAAGGTTGCTGAGGATTTAAGGAGCTACAGTGGGATAAGGTACAGGTGCTGGAGAACACAGATGTCTGAAGGAGGAACAAGTGGAGTGGGATAGATCCATTCACTCCCAAACTTATTGAGGACATGCTTTCATAGAAAAGATTGTATTTTCTATAGGATAAACCAAATGGGAGTTGAGAGTGTCTAAATGGGTGAAAAAAAATTTTTGTATTTTCTTTACATTAATTAATTAGATGAAAAAATAAAATATAAAAAGAAGGTATTCGCTGGGCGCGGTGGCTCACACTTGTAATCCCAGCACTTTGGGAGGCCGAGGCGAGTGGATCACGAGGTCAGGAGATCGAGACCATCCTAACACGGTGAAACCCCGTCTCTACTAAAAATACAAAAAATTAGCCAGGCGTTGTGGCGGGCGCCTGTAGTCCCAGCTACTAGGGAGGCTGAGGCAGGAGAATGGCACGAACCCAGGAGGTGGAGCTTGCAGTGAGCCGAGATTGCGCCACTGCACTCCAGCCTGGGCGACACAGTGAGACTCCGTCTCAAAAAAAAAAAAAAAAAAAAAAGAAGGTATTCAATATTACATTTGTATCATATTCCACAAAATTTTTTTTAATTTTATGAGAAACTAGAGCTTATTTCTAGGAACATAATGTTTAAAAATTGATATATAATGATTGTACACATTTCTGGAGCACATGTGGTATTTTGATATATGCATACAACATGTAATGATCAAATAAGGGTAATTGGGATATCTATCACCTCAAATATTTATTATTTCTTTGTACTGGGAACATTCCAAATCTTTTCTTCTGGCTATTTTGAAATATACAATAAATTATTGTCATCTGTAGTCACCCTATTGTATTACCGAATATTAGAAGTTATTTCTTCTGACTTTTTTTTTTTTAAGACGGAGTCTCACTTTTGTTGCCCAGGCTACAGTGCAATGGTACAATCTTGGCTCACTGCAACCTCTGCCTCCCAAGTACAAGCAATTTTCTTGCCTCATCCTCCCGAGTAGCTGGGATTACAGGCACCCACCACCACACCTGGCTAATATTTTTGTATTTTTAGTAGAGACAGGGTTTCACCATGTTGTCCAGGCTGGTCTCCAACTCCTGATCTCAAGTGATCCACCCGCCTTGGCCCCCCAAAGTGATGGGATTACAGGTGTGAACCACCGTGCCTGGCTCTTCTATTTTTGTACCTATTAACCAACATCTTTTCATCCTCCTCTACCTTCTACCCTTCTCAGCCTCTGGTAACCACCATTCTACTCTCTACCTCCATGAGATCAACTTTTTAAAGCTCCCACATGTGAGTGAGAACATGCAATGTTTGTCTTTCTGTGCCTGGCTTATTGCACTTAATGTCCTTCAGTCCATCCATGTTACTGCAAATCAGAGAATTTCATTCTTTTTATGGCTGAATAGTATTCCACTGTACATATATACCACATTTTTTAATCCATTCATCCACTGATGGACACTTTGGTTGATCCCATATCTTGGTTATTGTGAATAGTGCTGCAATAAACATGGAAGTGCAGATATCTCCTCAATATATTGATCTCCTTTCTTTTGGATATTTACCCAGCAGTTGGATTGTTGGATCATATGGTAGCTCTATTTTTAGTTTTTAGAACCTCCATACTATTTTCCATAATGACTGTACTAATTTACATTCCCAGCAACAATGTATAAGAGTCCCCTTTTCTCCACATCCTCATCAACACTTATCTTTTGTCTTTTTGACAATAGTCATTCTAACTGGGGTGAGATGCTATCTCATTGTGGTTTTGATTTACATTTTCCTGATTAGTAATGTTGAATATTTTCTCATATACCTATTGGCCATTTGTATATCTTCTTTTGAGAAATGTCTACTCAGATCATTTGCCCTTTTTAAAATTTGATTATTTGGGTTTTTTGTTTATGAGTTGTTTGAGTTCCTTATATATTTTAGTTATTAACCCCTTGTACGATGAATAGTTTACAGTTATTTTCTCCCATTCTGTAGGTTGTCTCTTCACTCTGTTGATGTTCCTCTTGCTATGCAGAAGCATTTTAGCTTGATATAATCCTGTTTGTCATTTTTGCTTTTGTTGCCTGTGTTTTTGAGGTCTTACCCCGAAATCTTTGCCCAGACCAATGTCCTAAAGCATTTTCTCAATGTTTTTTCTGGTACTTTCAGGTTTCGCATTTAAGCATTTAATCCATTTTGATTTGATTCTTGTATATGGTGAGAAATAGGGGTCTAGCTTCATTGTTCTGCATATGATTATCCAGTTTTCCCAGCACCATTTATTGAAGATACTGTTCTTTCTCCAAGTATGTTCTTGGTGCCTTTATCAAAAATAAGTTTGCTCTAGATGTGTGGATTTATTTCTCGATTCTCTTTTCTGTTCCACTGGTCTATGTGTCTGCTTTTATGCCAGTACTATGTTGTTTTGGTTACTATGGCTTTGTAGTATATTTTAAAGTCAGGTAGCGTGATGTCTCCAGTTCTGTTTCTTGTTCAGAATTCCTTTGGCTATGTGGGGTCTTTCATGGTTCTATACAAATTTTAGGATTTTTTTTTATATTTCTGTGAAGAATGTCATTGGTATTTTGATAGGGATTGCACTGAATCTTTAGATTACTTTAGGTAACATGGACTTTTTTTTTTTTTTTGAGACAGAGTCTCGCTCTGTCACCCAGGCTGGAGTGCAGTGGTGTGATCTCAGTTCACTGCAAGCTCTGCCTTCTGGGTTCTCACCATTCTCCTGCCTCAGCCTCCTGAGTAGCTGGGACTACAGGCGCTCACCACCACGCCCAGCTAATTTTTTGTATTTTTGTTAGTAGAGATGGGGTTTCACCATGTTAGCCAGGATAGTCTCGATCTCCTGACCTCAAGATCCACCCGCCTCAGCATCCCAAAGCTGTAGGGAAAAGAAAGAGAGATCAGACTATTACTGTGTCTATGTAGAAAGGGAAGACATAAGAGACTCCATTTTGAAAAAGACCTGTACTTTAAATAATTGCTTTGCTGAGATGTTGTTAATTTGTAGCTTTGCCCCAACCACTTTGCCCCAGCCACTCTGACCCAACCTGAAGCTCACAAAAACATGTGCTGTATGAAATCAAGGTTTAAGGGATCTAGGGCTGTGCAGGACGTGCCTTGTCAACAAAATGTTTACAAGCAGTATACTTGGTAGAAGTCATCTCTATTCTCTAGTCTCAATAAACCAGGGGCACAGTGCACTGCGGAAAGCCGCAGGGACCTCTGCCCTTAAAAGCGGGGTATTGTCCAAGGTTTCTCCCCATGTGATAGTCTGAAATATGGCCTCGTGGGATGAGAAAGACCTGACCGTCCCCCAGCCCGACAGCCGTAAATGGTCTGTGCTGAGGTGGATTAGTAAAAGAGGAAAGCCTCTTGCAGTTGAGACAGAGGAAGGCCACTGTCTCCTGCCTGCCCCTGGGAACTGAATGTCTCGGTATAAAACCCGATTGTACATTTGTTCAATTCTGTGATAGGAGAAAAACCGCCCTATGGTGGGAGGTGAGACATGTTTGCAGCAATGATGCCTTGTTATTCTTTACTCTGCTGAGATGTTTGGGTGGAGAGAATCATAAATCTGGCTTATGTGTACATCCAGTCATAGTACCTTCCCTTGAACTTAATTAGGACGTAGATTCTATTGCTCACATGTTTTTGTCCTTATTATCACCATGCCCTCCTACTACATTCCTTTTTGCTGAAGTAATGAAAATAATAATCAATAAAAACTGAGGGAACTCCGAGACCAGTGCAGGTGCAGGTCCTTGGTATGCTGAGCACCGGTCCCCTGGGCCCACTGTTGTTTCTCTATACTTTGTCTTTGTGTCTTATTTCTTTTCTCAGTCTCTCGTCCCACCAGACTAGAAATACCCACAGGTGTGGAGGGGCAGGCCACCTCTTCAAAAGTTCTGGGATTACGGGCGTGAGCCACCGTGCCTGGCCAACATGGACATTTTAACAATATTATTTCTTTCAATCCATGAGCATGGGATTTTTTAATGTTTTTGAAATAACTCTTCAATTTCTTTTATGAGTGTTATACAGATTTCTTTGTAGAGATCTTTCACCTCTTTGGTTAAATTTATTCCTAGGTATTTTATTTATTTCGTAGGTATTGTAAATGGGATTGCTTTCTTGATTTATTTTTCTGATTATTTGCCATCAGTGTATAAAAGTGTTACTGATTTTTCTATGTTGATTTTGTGTCCTGAAACTTTTCTGAATTCATTTATCAATTCTAACAGTTTTTTGGTGGCATCTTCAGGTTTTTCTAAATATTAGATCATGTTGACCGCCAACAAGGATAATTTCACTTCTTCGTTTCCAATTTGGATGCCCTTTATTTCTTTCTCTTGCCTAATTGCTCTGAATAAAAATGATGAAAGTGGGCATCCTTGTGTTGTTCCAGATCTTAGAGGAAAGGCTTTCAATGTTTCCCTGTTCAGTATGACATTAGCTGTGGGTTTGTGTTTTATGGCCTTTGTTGTTTTGCAGTGTGTTCCTTCTATACCAAATTTGTTGAGAGTTTTATCACGGAGGCACGTTGGATTTTGTTAAATACTTTTCCAGAATCTACTAAAATGATCATATGGTTTTCGTCCTTGGTTCTGTTATGTCATAAATGTGATATATGACATTTATTGATTTGTGGTCAATTCATATGTTGAACCACCCTTACATGTCAGGGATGAATCCCACTTAATCATGGTGAATGATCTTTATAATGTGTTATTGAATTTGGTGTATTTTATTGAAAATTTTTGCATGTATGTTCATTAGGGATATTGGCTTGTAGTTTTATTTTATTGTTGTGTTCTTGTCTGGTTTTGGTATCAGGGTAACACTAGCCTTATAGAATGAGTTTGGAAGTATTTCCTCCTCTTACGTTTTTTGAAATAGTTTGAGAGAATGGATACTAGTTTTTCTTTAAATGTTTGGTATAATTCGGCAATAAAGCCATCCAGTCCTGAGCGGTTTCTGCTTTGGTATTATTGCTTGTTATTGGTCTGTTCAGGCTTTCTAATTCTTCATGGTTCAATCTGGCTAAGTTGTATGTGTCCAATAATTTATTCATTTCTTCTAGATTTTCCAATTTGTTGGTGTATAGTTGTTCATCATAGTCTCTAATAATCCTTTGTATTTCTGTGATATCTGTTGTAATGTCTTTTTTTCATTTCTGATTTTATTTATTTGGGCCTTCTCTCTTTTTCACAGTCTAGTTAAAGGTTTGTCAGTTGTGTTTATGTTTTTTAATAAACAATCTTTTGTTTATTTAATCTTTCAAATAGTTTTTTAGTCTCAATTTCATTTATTTTGGCTCCGGTCTTTTTTTTTTTTTGCTTCTACTTATTTTGGGTTTGGTTGGTCCTTGCTTTTTCAGTTCTTTGAGTTTCAACATTAGGTTATTTATTTGAAGTCTTTTTATTTTTTTTGACAAAGCATTTATTGCTATAAACTTTCCTCTTAGCACTGTTTTGGCTGTATCCCATAGGTTTTGGTATGTTGTGTTTCCATTTTCATTATTTTCAATAAATTTTAAAATGTCATTCTTAATTTCTTCATTGACCTATTGGTTGTTTAGGAGCATATTGTTTAATTTCCATGCACTTTTGCAGTTTCCAAAGTGCCTCTTGTTATTGACTTCTAGTTTTATTCTATTTTGGTCAGAAAAGATCCTTGATATGATTTTTATATTTTTGAATTTGTTGAGACTTGTTTTGTGATCCAACATATGATCTGCCCTGCAGAATGTTCCATGTGTTAATGAAAAAAAAAAGTGTATTCTGCAGCAGTTGGATACAGTGTTCTCTAAACATCAGTTAGGGACATTTGGTCTAGAGTTTAGTTTTTTTTTTTTTTTTTTTTCTTTTTTTTTCGAGACAGAGTCTCGCTCTGTCGCCCAGGCTGGAGTGCAGTGACGCAATCTCGGCTCACTGCAAGCTCCGCCTCCCGGGTTCACGCCATTCTCCTGCCTCAGCCTCTCCGAGTAGCTGGGACTACAGGTGCCCACCACCATGCCCGGCTAATTTTTTGTATTTTTAATAGAGACGGGGTTTCACCGTGGTCTCGATCTCCTGACCTCGTGATCCACCCGCCTCGGCCTCCCAAAGTGCTGGGATTACAAGCGTGAGCCACTGCGCCCGGCCTAGAGTTTAGTTTTACTCCAATGTTTCTTGGCTCATTTTCTGCCTTGATAATCTGTTAACTACTGGAACTGGGATGTTGAAATCCCCTACTCATTGTATTGCTGTCTATCTCTCCCTTTAGTTCTATTAATATTTGCTTTATATATTTTGCTCCTCCAATGTTGGGTACATATGTATTTACAGTTATTATATCCTCCTGCTAAATTGACCCCTTTATCATTATATAACGACTTTTTTGTCTTTTTAAATAGTTTTAGTCTTGAAGTCTATTTTATCAGATATAAGTAGATTGACTCTTGCTCCTTTTTGATTTTCATTTGCATGTAATATCTGTTTCCATGCCTTCACTTCCAGTCTATTTTGTCTTTATAGATAAAGTCTTCCTTCCTTCCTTCCTTCCTTCCTTCCTTCCTTCCTTCCTTCCTTCCTCCCTCTCTCCCTCCCTTCCTTCCTTCTTTCCATTTCTCTCTCTTTTTTTTTCTTTCTTTCTTTTTATTTGAAATGAGGTCTGGCTATGTTTCCCAGGTCTCAAACTCCTGGGCTCAAGCAATCCTCCCACCTCAGCGTCACAAGTGGATGATACTACAGGTTCGCCACACCATGGCTGACAAAATTAGTTTATTGTAGGTAGCAGATAGTCTTGTTTTTAAAAAAAATCTATTCAGCCACTCTATGCTGTTTAATTGAAGAATTTAGTCCATTTGCATTCAATGTGACTATTGATAGGTAAGAACTTGCTGCTGCCATTTTATTACTTGTTTTCTGGTTGTTTTGTAACTCCCGACTTTCTTTCTTACTGTCTTCTTTGTGGTTAGGCGATTTTCTCTAGTAATATGTTTTAATTCCTTGCTTTTTATTTTTAGTATATTTATTATAGATTTATACGTTGGGTTACCATGAGGCTTACCAAAACATCTAATACATATAACAAGTTATTTTGAACAGATGACAACTTAACTTTGATCAAAAAGAAAAGAAGGGGAGGTGGGGATTGTTAATGGGTTTAAAAAAATAGAAAGAATAAATAAGACCTACTATTTGGTAGTACAGTAGGATGACTATAGTCAATAATAAATTGTATATTTTAAAATAACTAAGAGTATAATTGGATTGTTTGTAACATAAAGGATAAATGCTTGAAGGTATGGATACCCCATTTTCCATGCTGAGATATTATACATTGCATGCCTATATCAGAACATCTAATGTATGTTCATAAATATACATACCTACTATGTACCTATAAAAATCAAAAAGAAGGCCGGGCATGGTGGCTCACACCTGTAATCCCAGCACTTTGGGAGGCCGAGGAGGGCGGATCACGAGGTCAAGAGATCGAGACCATCCTGGCCAACACTATGAAACCCCGTCTCTACTAAAAATACAAAAATTAGCTGGGTGTGGTGGCATGTGCCAGTAGTCCCAGCTTTTCGGGAGGCTGAGGCAGGAGAATCGCTTGAACCCAGGAGTTGGAGGTTGCAGTGAGCCGAGATCGCGCCACTGCACTCCAGCCTGGCAACACAGCAAGACTCCGTCAAATAAATAAATAAATAAATAAATAAAATAAAAAAGAAAAAGTTTAAAGAAAAAAGAAAAGAAAAGAAACAAACAAAAGTACTTTAAGGCCAGGTGTGGTGGCTCACATCTTTAATCCCAGTACTTTGGGAGGCCAAGGTGGGCAGATCACTTAAGCTCAGGAGTTCAAGACCAACCTGGGAAACATGGCATCTCCACAAAAAATACAAAAAAAATTAGCCGGGTGTGGTAGTGTATGCCTGTAGTCCCAACTACTTGGGGGGCTAAGGTGGGAGGATTGCTTGAGCCCAGGGGGTCGAGGCTGCAGTGAGCCAAGATGAAGCCACTACACTCCAGCCTAGGTGATAAACTGAGACCCTGTCACACACACACACACACACACAAAAACTTAAAAAGTTTTAAACTCTAACTCCAATTCTCCCCTCCACATTCTGACTTTTTGTTGTCTCAATTTATGTCTTTTTATATTTCCTATCTCCTAATAAATTATTGTAGTTATTTGTGTAATATTTGTCTTTTAGTCTTCATACTAGCGATATGAGTGATTTATATACCACAATTACAGTATTACAATATTCTAAATTTGTCTGCATACTGAATTTTACCAGTGAGTTTTATATTAGCTTTGTGCAAAATTAATTGCAGTTTTGGCCATTGAAAGTAATGGCTGGGCATGGTGGCTCACACCTGTAATCCCAGCACTTTGGGAGGCCGAGGCAGGCAGATCTCCTGAGGTCAGGAGTTCAAGACCAGCCTGACTAACATGGTGAAACCCCATCTTTACTAAAAATACAAAAATTAACCAGGCATAGTGGCAGGCACCTGTAATCCCAACTACTCGGGAGGCTGAGGCAGGATAATTGCTTGAACCCAGGAGGTGGAGGTTGCAGTGAGCTGAGATTGCTCTCCAGCCTGGGTGACAGAGCGAGACTCTGTCTAAAAAAAAAAAATAAATAATGGCAAAAACTGTGATTACTTTTGCACCCACATAATACCTTCAGATGATTTTCTTGTTGCATGTTAAGATCCTTTTCTCTCAGATGGAAGGACTCCTTTTAGCATTTCTTGTAAGACAGGTCTGGTGGCGATAAATTTCCTCAGCTTCTGTTTGCCTAAAAAAAAATCTTTATCTTTCCTTCATGTTTGAAGGATAGTTTTGCTGGGTATCACATTTTCAGTTGGCAGGGTTTTTTTTTTGGTTGTTTTGTTTTATTCCTCCTTCAGCACTTTGTATATGTCATCTCACTCTCTCCTGGCTGGTATGGTTTTTGCTGAGAAGTCTATTGCCAGACAAGTGGAAGCTCCTTTATATGTATGTTATTTGCTTCTTTCTTTTGCTACCTTTTGGATCCACTTTTTTCCATGACTTTTGAGAGTTTGATTATTATATGCCTTGGAGCAGTCTTTTTGGGGTTAAATATGTTTGTTGATCTTTGACCTTCCTGTATATGGGTATTTATATTTTTCTCTAAGTTTGGAAAGTTTTCTGTTATTATTTTGTGGGAGCTTTCTATGTCTTGCTCTTTCTCAACTCCCTCTTGAAAACCAATGACACTTAGATTTGCTCTTTTGAGGTTATTTTCTAGATCCTGTAGTTGTTCTTTATCTTTTTAATTTTTTTCTCCTCTGATTGTGTATTTTTAAAGCTCATTTATTTTTTTCTTCTTTATGATCAATTCTGCCATTGAGACTCTAGTGCATTTTTCAGTTCAGCAAATGTATGTCTCAGTTCCAGGATTTCTGTTTGATTTGTTTTTATTATTTAAATCTCTTTGTTAAATTTCTCTGATACATTTCTAAATTGTGGGCTAGGCACAGTGGCTCACGTCTGTAATCACAGCACTTTGGGAGGCCAAGGAGGGTGGATCACGAGGTCAGGAGATCAAGACCAGCCTGATCAACATGGCAAAACCCCATCTCTACTAAAAATACAAAAAATTAGCTGGGCATGGGGGCACGTGCCTGTAGTTCCAGCTAGTCAGGTAGCTGAGGCAAGAGAATCAATTGAACCCAGGAGGCAGGGGTTGCAGTGAGCTGAGACAGTGCCGCTGCACTCCAGCCTGGGCAACAGAGTGAGACTCTGTCTCAAAAAAAAAAAACAAAACCAAATTCAAATTGTTTCTCTGTGTTATCTTGGAGTTTGCTGAGTTTTCTCAGGATTGCTATTTTGAATTCCTGATCTGAAAGTTCACATACTGCCATCTTATCGGGGTTAATCACTGGTTACTTCTTTCTTCATCCATTTGGGAGGTCATGGTTCCCTGTTTGCTGTTGTTTTTATGGACATATGTCTATGTCTTTCCAATGATGGATTGTTTATTTTGCCGTCTGGGTTGGTGTTTCTATCGTATGTGTTTTTAGAGGTTTTGTGTCTGCCTGTTGATTCCCTTAGCCCTAGATCACTGCCTCCTTTTTGGCACTAGATGGCACCATAAGCCTAGATTTGCTGCAGTTCTAATAAAAGTTTGAAGTGCTCTCTGTCCTGAATTCAGGGAAAGGGTCCCAAAGAGAATGCCCCAGCTGTTTGGGGAGGCTGGCTAGGGGTTCATGCCCAGAGGACCTATGGCTCACACCTCCTACAGCATGGTGCTCCTGTAATACGTCTCTGATTCAGTATCTGCTTTGTCTGAACGGAGACCAGCCCCCGTTTCACACACTGGGACTGCTAGCCCCACTTTCACTGTGTCCCCAGCTGCCCTCAAGGGTCCTTCTCTCTATAGGCACTTGCAATGCTTCCCCTGGATTGGGGCAGGAATGGCTTTTGTGCATAGGAACCCAAGATGATGGGGAAACAGAGTGTCCACTGCAATCTCAGTTTTCCCAGTGTAGAAGCCTTGAGTCCAGGATAACTTTTCTGCATGGTGCCTGGCTGTTTGCAGAAATAGGCATCACAGAGAAAGAAATGTTTCTCTTACCTTCTGCTCACAGCTTTTCATGTCTCTGTGGCTCTGGGGATTATCACAGCTTTAGTTTTGAGTTCTGGGATCTCAGTGGTGATAATCTTTTCTTTTTTTAAATAGGTTTTTGGGAAACAGGTAGTGTTTGGTTACATGGATAAGTTCTTTAGTGGTGATTTCTGAGATTTTGGTGCACCCAACAGTTGACCAGTGTGCCCTGTAGCCAATATGTAGTCTTTTATCCCTCACCCCACTCCCAAAGTCGATTGCCTTTGTGTCCTCATAGCTTAGCTCCCACTTATAAATGAGAACATACGATGTTTGGTTTTCCATTCCTGAGTGACTTCACTTAGAATAATGGTCTCCAACACCATCCAGGTGAATGTCATTATTTCATTCCTTTTTATGACTGAGTAGTATTCCATGGTGTGTGTGTGTGTGTGTGTGTGTGTGTGTGTGTGTGTGTGTATAATTTTCTTTATCCACTCATTGATTGATGGGCATTTGGGCTGGTTGCAATATTTTTGCAATTGCAAATTATGCTGCTATAAACATGCATGGGCCAGGGCCAGGGTGTGGTGGCTCACGCCTGTAATCCCAGCACCTCGGGAGGCTGAGGGGGGTGGATCACGAGGTCAGGAGTTCAAGACCAGCCCGACCAACATGGTGAAACCTTGTCTCTACTAAAAATACAAAAATTAGCCAGGGGTGGTGGCGCATGCCCGTAATCCCAGCTAATCAGGAGACTGAGGCAGGAGAATCACTTGAACCCAGAAGGCAGAGGTTGGAGTGAGCTGAGATCTAGCCATTGCACTCCAACATGGGCAAGAGTGGGACTCTGACTCAAAAAAAAAAAAGGGACCCACTCTGCCATGTGTCTTCTGCATGTCTTTAGGCAAGTCATTTCACTTCTCTGGACCTCACAGGGTTTCTGGGAGACACATGTGAAATAATAAATACAAAATGGCTGGAAAAACAGGTAAAGAGTGAAGCAGGAATAATAATTGTATAGTTGCTTGACTCCTTTTCCCCGTCCCTGGCATGACGGAGGCCTGGAACATCGTAAATGCTCAATAAATATCTGCTAAATGAATGAATTCTAGAGTCAACCAAAGGTAAAATACATGCTATTGTATGGAATTAGATTTGTTCTTACACAGCGCACACCATGTTCTTCATTAGATGAATCAAATTTAAATACTACATTGAAAATTCTAGAGTCAACTTATTCCTCGATTGAGTTGATTCATTTCTTAAATTGCTTTCTTTGTAAGAGCATCATTAAATTGTGAACACTCTTATGTCCCATCTTTTTCCTTTTATTGCTGTGTAGATAAAGATTTCTCAGGACTATTTTTCAGATAGCAAACAATATTGTTTTTAATATAGAATCCAGTCCCAGGAGTATCTTTCCATAGGATACCTAGCTCCAGAAACTCAGAGTGGAAAGCCCATTTTAATAAAATAAAAATCAAATTTGTCCCCAAGCTGGTTGTCCTTTAGTCATTCTTAATCCCCAGTGTTTTTTTAGGCTAATCTGATTTTCACCCCTAGAAGCTGACTGATTTGTTATATCATTGAAACTAAATCCTCATTTGCTTGACACAAGAAAAGCATCCTAATTTTCATCTTAAAGCTGTCTTCTGATTGTAAATGCAAAGATTATCTCTAGAAAGATCCATAAGAACATGCTAACAGTAGTTGCCTCCAGGTAGAGGAATTTGGGGCATGGGGTAAGGTGGAAGAGAGATATTTTTTAGTGTAAACTCGTGTGTGTGTGTGTGTGTGTGTGCGCGCGCGCGCGCGTGTGTGTTTGACAGAGTCTTGCTCTGTCGCCCAGGCTGGAGTGCAGTGGCACGATCTCGGCTCACTGCAGCCTCCGCCTCTGGGGTTCAAGTGATACTCATGCCCCAGCCTCCCAGGTAGCTGGGATTACAGGCATGTGCCACCATGCCCAGCTAATTTTTGTATTTTTAGTAGAGACGGGGTTTCACCATGTTGGCCAAGCTGGTCTCGAAGTGATCTGCATGCCTTGGCTTCCCAAAGTGTTGGGATTACAGGCGTGAGCCACCACGCTTGGCCTCTTTTGCATATTTTGGGGGAAAAAAAAATGTATGTATTACTTTTTTAAAAAACCCACTATTCTTGAGGCAAGAATCAGTAGTAACCATGTGTTTAACCAACTCTTAGTCACTGGGGGGAAAATTAAAATGGCAGAGAAAATTGTTCTTGTATTGGAAGACAAAGCCAGGCCCTAAGAAAAATATAAACTAGATGAAGTTTCCTTACAGGGAGTAGTGTGTAGGATTTCTCAACACTGTGCAACTCAGAAAAAAATGCAAGCAATTTATAGTTTTGCTTTTTTTTTTTTTTGAGACAGAGTCTCGCTCTGGTACCCAGGCTGGAGTATAAAATGGTGCAATCTCGGCTCACTGCAACCTCTGCCTCCCGGGTTCAAGCGATTCTCCTGTCTCAGCCTCCTGAGTAGTTGGGACTACAGGTGCCCACCACCATTCCTGACTAATTTTTGTATTTTTAGTAGAAACTGGGTTTCACCATGTTGGCCAGGCTGGTCTTGAACTCCTGGACTCAGGTGATCCACCTGCCTTGGCCTCCCAAAGTGCCAGGATTACCGGTGTCAGCCACCACACCTGGCCTCATTTTGTATAAAGGAAAGCATATGGTATCTCGGTTGTTAATGTTTAGAGATTAAATCAACCAAGTAATTGTGGAACCCTTTTTTTAGGAGCAAAACATTTTGTCACTGTTTAGACTTGAAGTCTCAATTTCCTCACTTGCCAAAATGGGGGTAATGAAGTAGGAGAAGCTCCCTTATCCCCCTCTCAGGGCGTGGGACAGGGATGTGGCTCGCTTCTTTGGTGTCCCACTGCTCAAAGCCCTAGGGGGAGCATGCAAATGGGCAGATCATGGGGAATGTTTTTTGGGCTCAACCCTACGGCAGCACCCAGGGTTGAGTGTTTACAGCTCCTCAAGCCCCAGTTGACGCGTGTTACAGTGCGCTCTTTCAGCTTTGCTGTCTGTAGATGGCTTGTGTTCATCAGCTCAGTTAGACCCTTTCCTTATCCCAAGGACAGAGGGCTTTCTGTATCCCAGGTCCTTGCTCTAATGTACTGGAAAAATCGGATCACATGGGGTCTTGGAGGATGAGTGCAAGATTTTATTGGGTGGTGGAGGTAGCTCCCAGCGAGATGGATGGGAAGCCAGAAGGGGGAAGATGGATGGGAAGAAGGGGGAAGATGGATGGGAAGAAGGGGGAAGATGGATGGGAAGAAGGGGGAAGATGGATGGGAAGAAGGGGGAAGATGGATGGGAAGGGGGAAGATGGATGGGAAGCCAGAGTGTGAAGGTTGTCTTCCCCTGAAGCCAGGCCACCCAGCGGACTCTCCTCCGACTGCCCCTGGCCGAATTCCCCTTGGTGTCCATGTCGTTCTGCTGTCACTGGCCTGCTGGTGTCTGCTGGTGTCTGTTGGTGTGCTCCTCTGTTCCTCTTGACGTCCAGCCACCTGTGTGTGTGCCCACTATGGTCCTGGGTTTTTATGGGCACAGGATTGGGAGGCATGGTGGGCCAAAAGGCAACCTTTTGGGCGTGAAAACAGAATGCCTGTCCTCATCTAGGCCTGTGGGCACAGGTCTGAGGGTGGAGCCCTCGCCAGGGACCCTGCCTTTTCTACCCAGCATTTCCCTGCCCTCCTACCGTATCAGCAATAATGCCAAATCCTGTAAGAGTTTTTGGAGTTTTTCACAGGAGACGTTTGTAGAACACAGCCAACAGGGAAAGCCAGAAAACATTCATTTCTTGAGTGTCTACTGTGTGCCACTTACCATGCTGATTGTTTGCTTTTATTTTATATCTTCAGAGCTATCATGCCACATAGGTATTATAATAGTTCCGATTTTATTTTAGAGGCAGGGTCTGGCTCTGTCATGCAGGCTGGAGTACAGTGGTGCCATCATAGCTCACTCCAGCCTTGAACTCCTGGGCTCAAACTGGTTGGCTTTTAATCACCTCCAGAGTAGCTGGGACTACAGGTATGTGCCACCATGCCTGGTGAATTGCTTTTTTTGTTTTTTTTGTAAAGACAGGGTCTTCCTATGTTGCCCAAACTGGTCTCAAACTCCTGGGCTCAAGCAATCCTTTTGCTTTGGCCTCCCAAAGTGTTCAGATTACAGGTGTGAGCTACTATGCCTAGCCTATAGTTCTCATTTTATAAAGAAGATGGAACCTCAAAGAAGTTCAGTAACTTACTCAAAATCACAAGCTAATGAATGCAAGAAGTAAGACTCCAATTTAGGTCTGTATGATTAAAAAAAAAGCCTGGCAAAATCCTGGCTTCCCAGGGCTGGGCGTGGTGGCTAACGTCTGAAATTCCAGCACTTTGAGAGGCAGAGGTGGGTAGATCGCTTGGGACCAGGAGTTTGAGACCAGCCTGGACAACATGGTGAAACACTGTCTCTACTAAAAATACAAAAATTAGCCAGGAATGGTGGCACATGCCTGTAATCCCAGGTACTCAGAAGGCTGAGGCAAGAGAATCACTTGAACCCAGGAGGTGGAGGTTGCAGTGAGCCGAGATCATGCCACTATACTCCAGCCTGGGCAACAGAGTGAGACTTCGTCTCAAAAAAAAGGAGAAAAAAAGAGCCTGGCTTTGCACTCTGCTTGCCTAGGATTTCAGTGGTGCCCGGTCAGGCACCTTTTGAGGCACAGACTGATCCTGACTGGACTGCATTAGGTGCAACGAACCCTTCAGGTTCGTCTTCCAGTGACCCACCACAGGTGGTTTGGAGGCCACCTTCCCATCCATCACAACTACAATAAAAGAAATCAACATTCATTTCATCTTTATGTTGTCTGCATATTTGGTTGTTTTGAGTGACTAGACCACAGATGGTCTTACAAATAGGTGACTGAGTATTACAATCACTTTTAGAATGTAACACAGTTTATGTGTGACTCAAGCAAAAAGTTTGAATATTAGGGAAATTAGATCTAGGGAAATGGCCCTAAAGTCTAAACTTCAGTGCAAAATTCAAACAACCAGAAAGTTAAAATAATAGAATGTTTTCCTTTTCTTTCATTTTCTTTCCCTTTCCTTTTCTTTTATTTCTTTTCTTTTCTTTTCAGACAGAGCCTTGCTCTGTCCCCCAGGATGGGGTGCAGTGGTGTGATCTTGGCTCACTTCAGTCTCCACCTCCTAGGTTCAAGCGATTCTCCTGCCTCAGCCTCCCGAGTAGATGGGATTACAGGTGCACACTGCTACACCCAGCTAATTTTATTTTTAGTTTGTTTGTTTCGTTTTTGAGACGGAGTTTCACTCTTGTTGCCCAGGCTGGAGTGCAATGGCGTGATCTTGGCTCAATGCAACCTCTGCCTCCCAGATTCAAGCGATTCTCCTGCCTCAGCCTCCCGAGTGTCTGGGATTACAGGCATGCACCACCACGCCCTGCTAATTTTGTATTTTTAGTAGAGACAGGGTTTCTCCATGTTGGCCAGGCTGGTTTTGAACCCCTGACCTCAGGAGATCCACCTGCCTTGGCCACCCAAAGTGCTGGATAGCAGGCATGTGCCACCATGCCCGGCCTAGAATTATTTTCAGTATATGATTGGTGATTGATGTTTTACTGTAGGCTGTTTACATAATTCTCCTAGGCACTTAGCTGGGTCCCAGGGACACAAGGTGAATTAGACACAGGCCGCCCTTAACAAGTTCACAATCTTGTAGGTAAAACAGTGGTGGTATCACAGGGTAGCTTGGGGGAACTTTAGTTGTTCCCTCCTCCCAGCCTCCCAGCCACAGCTATTTCTTGATATAGTCAGAGTTTTCATGATCTCATGTGAAGTACTTGGTCAACCCAGCTTCAAATTCTTTCTCTATCCAGTCTCTGCCCTTTGAAGTCCTCTGTAAGAGACATTCTCCAGCTGCTCTGAGAAATAAATACCATGCAGCCCAAGTGCAATGATAGGAGGACAGAATGTTCTGGAAGCACCTGGCCCAGCAAGCCCATTGCTGAAAGAGAGGTAGAGATAAGTCAGCCCAGGAAGGGCGGCCCACAGGTGATGTGGCTTCACGGTGCACTTCGCTTTGGGGAAAGCAGCGGGAGACGCAGACTAATGAAGGGCCAACTCCTGTGCCATGCTCAGGAATTTGCATGTTGATTTGTGTGTCTCTCCTCTCTTCCAACCACACTGAGATGGCAGGAAGCTTGTTTTGTTTTATTCTCCTTTGGAGTCCTGGCTCCTCCCACCGTGACTTATTGGCCTGGAACAGGTGTCGAGTGTGTGTGCTGAATGGATGCAGATTTTGGGAGCCGCATGAGGCAGAAATGTCACAGAAGGACTTGCGGGCAGCCACGCAGAGGAAGGATATGATGGGGACAAGAAGACACTGTGGCTAGGACTATCATCAAGGTGGGGTGTGAGGAATGAGGGGTGGGGAGACCAAGACACTGGCTGTAGGGCTGGGGAGCCGCAGAAGGATTAGAAAGATATTTAGGAGGTAGAGTGAGCAGAACTTGGCTGGCTAAGGATAACTGTAACCATGAATGATGGTACAAGGAGCAGGCAGGGGGAGGGAAGTCCATGTAAGGCCAACAGATTTAACTAGAACAGAGTATTCCTCAAACCCATTCCAGAAATGCACTGTATCTGAATTGCCAGCATTTAAAGATTAACCACGTAATCATGGAACCTAATCTTGTTGAGACTTTCAGGGTTTTGTTGATAAACTCCAACTGTGGAGAGGTCCTCTGAGGTGGACTGATGGTTTATTTTAAATGGGATGTTCTGAATATGGTTTGATGGTGGCTTTTCCATCAATCATCTCATACTGAAAATTATGGTAGAGGTGGAAGGAGGGTGGTGAGTTCTATAAATTATTATCCTGTGGCAACTAGAATAGTGGCCTGCACACAGCAAGGGCTCCGTAAGTAATTTTTTTTTTTCTGAGAGACAGGGTCTCACTTTGTCACCCAGGCTGGAGTGTAGGAGTGTGATCACGGTTCACTGCAGCTTTGAAATCCCAGGCTTAAGTGATCCTCACACCTCAGCCTCCCAAGTAGTAGCTGGGACTACGGGAGGGCGCCACCATGCCCACCTAAGTTTTTTTTTAAGTTTTTTTGTAGAGATGGAGTCTTATTATGTTGCCTAGGCTGGTCTTGAATGCCTGGGCTCAAGCAACCCTCCCACCTCAGCCTCCCAAAGTACTGGATTACAGTCATGAGCCAATGCTCCCAGCCCACAAGTAATTTTTGAGTGAATGAATGCTGTCCCAAGATCATCAGCTTGTAAATTGTACTGATGTTCCTTCTTGCCTCCTTCAGCAATGCTGTTCTTGGTGCTGAGGATACAGTAGTAAACATAAAGACAGAAGTTCCTGCCCTGATGAGTGTCCATTATTTTGGGGAGGGCAGACAATAACCAAGATAGTTATGTAAAATGCCTACAGCATAGCATATCAAATTATTATGCTATATTATAGGTTACCTTATGTTGTTATATTATTATTACCATTTTGCATTGTATAGAAGGTGATACTTTTCTTTCTTTCTTTCTTTCATTGTTTTTTTCTTGATATAGTTTTGCTCTTGTTGCCTAGGCTGGAATGCAATGGCGCAATGCTGGCTCACCGCAACCTCCGCCTTCTGGATTCAAATGATTCTCCTCCCTCAGCCTCCCTAGTAGCTGGGATTACAGGCATGCACCACCATGCTCAGCTAAATTTTTTTTGTATTTTTAGTAGAGACGGGGTTTCACCATGTTGGATAGGCTGGTCTCAAACTCCTGACCTCAAGTGATCCACCTGCCTTGGGCTCCCAAAGTGCTGGGATTACAGTCTTGAGCCACCACACCTGGCCTATTAGATTTTTTTTTTTAATCCCAGATACATAATAATTTCAGCTGCGACTATTTCAGGATGTATCTCTAAAAGAAAAGTACTTTTAAAAAACCTTACTACAAAAATAGAATCACAAATAAAACATTAACAATCTTAAGTATCCAGTCCATATTCAAAATGTTTTCATATATAAATAAACAATTTTTTTTTTTAAAGACAGAGTCTTGCTCTTGTCACCCAGGCTGGAGTGCAATGGTGTGATTTCGGCTCACTGCAAGCTCTGCCTTCTGGGTTCAAGCAATTCTTCTGCCTCAGCCTCCCAAGTAGCTGGGATTACAGGCACGCATCACCATGCCTAGCTAATTTTTGTATTTTTAGTACAGATGGGGTTTCAACATGTTGGCCAGGCTGCTCTCGAACTCCTGACCTCAGGGGATCCACCTGCCTTGGCCTCCCGAAGTGCTGGGATTATAGGCGTGAGCCACCTCGCCCGGCCACAATTTTTTAAAAAATTAATTTGTTGATTTTTTTTGACATCAGAACCCAAAGTCCACTGCATTTGGTTGATGTGTCTCCTGTCTCTCTCTCTCTCTCCCTCTTTATATTATAGTAAAATATACACGAGAAATTGACAATTTTAAGCATTAGTATACAGCTTAGTGGCATTAAGCACATTTACACTGTGTGGAACCATCACACCATCCGTCTCCAGAACTTCTTCTATCTTACCAAATTAAAACTCTGTACCCATTAAATTAAACTCCTAATTTCCCCCTCCCCCAAATCCCTGGCAACCACGATTCTACCCTCTGTCTTTGTGAATTTGACAACTCTGGGTACTTCATATATCCTAAGTCTCTTTTCATCAATAAGTTCCCACTTCCTCTTTTTCTTCCCTTGCAATTACTGTATTTGTGGATGAAACTGGCAGATTCTGGATTTTGCCATTTACATCCCCATAGTGTTGTTTAACTTGTTCCTTTATCTTCTTTTTCCTATAAGCTGGATGTAGGGAATTTATTCTTTTTTTATTTTTTTTATTTTTTGAGACGGAGTCTTTCTCTGCCGCCCAGGCTGGAGTGCAGTAGCGCGATCTCGGCTCACTGCAAGCTCTGCCCCCCGGGTTCACGCCATTCTCCTGCCTCAGCCTCCCTGGTAGCTGGGACTACAGGCGCCTGCCACCATGCCCGGCTAATTTTTTTGTATTTTTTTAGTAGAGACGGGATTTCACCATGTTAGCCAGGATGGTCTCGATCTGACTTCGTGATCCGCCTGCCTCGGCCTCCCAAAGTGCTGGGATTACAGGTGTGAGCCACCACTCCCGGCCAATTTATTCATTTTTAAATATCATTTGAAGGTAGAGTGGACAGGACTTGCTGGCCAATTGAAGGTGGAGTATGAGAGAGAAGAATCAAGGATGACGCCAAGGTTTTTGGCCTGAGCAACTGGAAGGATGGAGTTGCCATTTTCTGAGATGGGGAAGACCGTGGGAGTAGGTTTGGGAGGGAACAATCTGCTTGGACATTTTAGGCTTGAGATGTTTATTAGACACTCAAGTGGAGATGCCAGGTGCCAGGTGAATATGTGAGCCTGGAGTGAATGAAAGTGGCTGCAGCAGGAGATATAAGTTTGGGAGTTGTCAGCAGATAGATGACATTTAAACCTTTGAGACTAAAGGAGATCACCAGAGAAGCAAATGCAGGTTATAAGAGAGAGAGGAGGGAAGAAGTTTGAGGACTGAGCTTTAGCATTTCAATATATATATATATATTTTTTTTTTTTTGAGACGGAGTCTCGCTCTGTCGCCCAGGCTGGAGTGCAGTGGCACGACCTCAGCTCACTGCAACCTCTGCCTCCCAGGTTCAAGCAATTATCTGCCTCAGCCTTCTGAGTAGCTGGGATTACAGGCGCCCGCCACCACGCCCAGCTAATTTTTTTGTATTTTTAGTAGAGACGGGTTTCACCATCTTGGCCAGGATGGTCTCGAACTCCCGACCTTGTGATCCACCCGCCTTGGCCTCCCAAAGTGCTGGGATTACAGGCATGAGCCACCGCGCCCAGCCAGCACTTCAATATTAAGTGCCAGGAAAATTGAGGAGGAACCAGCAAAGGAGACTGAGGAGGGGCATCCAGCACAATAGGAGAAAATCTAGGTTAGTGTGGTACCCTGGAAACCAATCATTCTAAGGAGGAGATTATGAAACATGGGTCATATGTCATGGATAGGCCAAGTAAGATGACGACTGGGAATTAATTATTATTGGGTAGAAAAGAGATGCCCGCCCCCCCAGGCATGGTGGCTCATGCCTGTAATCCCAGCACTTTGGGAGGCCAAGGTGGGTGGATCACCTGAGGTCAGGAGTTTGAGACCAGCCTGGCCAACATGGTGAAACCCCGTCTCTACCAAAAATAAAAAAAATTAGCCGGGTGTGTTGGCATGCACCTGTAATCCCAGCTACTAGGGAGGCTGAGGCAGGAGAATTGCTTGAACCCGGGAGACGGAGGTTGCAGTGAGCTGAAAGTGTGCCTCTGCACTCCAGCCTGGGTGACAGAGTGAGACTCTGTTTCAAAAAAAGAAAAGAGATACCCTCCCTTTTGATGCTCTTTAAACAAATCATGTATAATTAAATTAAAACTCAATGGCCAGGCGCAGTGGCTCATGCTTGTAATCCCAGCACTTTGGGAGGCCAAGGCGTGTGGATCACCTAAGGTCAGGAGTTCAAGACTAGCCTGGCCAACGTGGTGAAACCCTGTCTCTACTAAAAATACAAAAAAGTAGCCAGGTGTGGTGGCATGCACCTATAGTCCCAGCTACTCAGGAGGCTGAGGCAGGAGAACTGCTTGAATCCAGGAGGTGGAGGTTGCAGTGAGCCAAGACGGCACCACTGCACTCCAGCCTGGGTGACAGAGTGAGACTCCATCTCAAAAAAAAAAAAAAAAAAAAAATTAGGCCGAGCACAATGGCTCAAGCCTGTAATCCCAGCACTTTGGGAGGGCAAGGCGGGCGGATCACGAGGTCAGGAGATCGAGACCATCCTGGCTAACACGGTGAAACCTGTCTCTACTAAAAATACAAAAAAATTAGCTGGGTGTGGTGGCGAGCACCTGTAGTCCCAGCTACTCAGGTGGCTGAGGCAGGAGAATGGTGTGAACCCGGGAGGTGGAGCTTGCAGTGAGCCAAGATCTCGCCACTGCACTCCAGCCTGGGTGACATAGCGAGACTCTGTCTCAAAAAAAATAAATAAATAAAAATAAAAACTGATAACAAAGTTCCCAGGGAAACATTCTTTTCATTTATAGGAATTAGTGGAGTGCGATGTCATAGTAATAAGAGAGGTTAGTGGTTAAGAGCAGAGGCTTGGAAATTAGGGAACCTGGATTTCAGTATCAAGCTGTGTGATCCTGTGCAATTAATCCCCTGAGCATCAGGATTCTCCTCTGTAAAATAGGAATAATAAGAGACCCTTCTAAATGTGGATCTTGTAGGAATAACATGAGATGAGCATACTTTTATGCCAGTAAAGGACTTAGCAGGATGCCTGGCTCACCGTAAGTACCCAACAAATTGTTGGCTATTATACATATGATAGGATGACAGAGGTAGGCACATGACTCTCAGATACTTTTGCCTAGGTGTTTAAAACAACAGGAAAGCCATCATTTTAGTTAAATATATGTACTAAATAGAGAAAAAGACATGACAGCCACAGCTGGAATTTTGATGATAAAATGGTAATTTTAACATAAATTGAATAGCATATTAAAAAAGTCTCTGAAACAGTCATTCCAATGGAACCAGGGAATTGTAGACCTGGCTCGCAGAGGGAGGAAACTTTGCTTTTAAAGGGTCCTGGCTTAGTTGCATTAGTTACTACAGACACCAAACACTTGGATGAAGTTGTTATTAGGATTTACTTTAGGGCTGGGCACGGTGGCTCACACCTGTAATCCGAGCACTTTGGGAGACTGAGGCAGGTGGATCAACTGAGGTCAGGAGTTTGAGACCAGACTGATCAACATGGTGAAACCCTTTTTCTACTAAATACAAAAAATTAGGCGGGCATGGTGGCTGATGCCTGTAATCCCAGCTACTTGGGAGGCTGAGGCAGGAGAATCACTTGAACCTGAGAGGCGGAGGTTGCAGTGAGCCAAGATCTTGCCATTGCACTCTAGCTCGGGCAACAAGAGCAAAACTCCATCTCAAAAAAAAAAAAAAAAAAAAAAGAGAGAGAGAGAGAGATTTACTTTAGCTTTGTGCAATGTCTGTTATTAAAAGCCTTTGGTGGCCGGGCACAGTGGCTCATGCCTGTAATCCCAGCACTTTGGGAGGCCGAGGCAGGTGGATCACAAGGTCAGGAGATTGAGAACATCCTGGCTAACACAGTGAAACCCCGTCTCTACTAAAAATACAAAAAAAATTAGCGTGATGGTGGATGCCTGTAGTCCCAGCTACTAGGGAGGCTGAGGCAGAAGAATAGCGTGAAACTGGGAGACAGAGCTTGCAGTGAGCTGAGATCGTGCCACTGCACTCCAGTCTGGGCGACAGAGTGAGACTCCATCTCCAAAAAAAAAAAAAAAGCCTTTGGTTCAGTTTTATTTGTTTTCTGTGTTTAAGCAAATAAACACCCAGTGTTTTCCAAGAGCATTTTGACTCTGGACTGCTCTCCAGAGAAGCAGGATATAAGCTTGTCCACAAACCCAAATGAAAACAAAGGGCCCACACAATTGCCATGCATCTGGTGACCAGACAAGTTCACTAAATCTCAGCTGGGGTGGAAGTTCCTTGAGACCAGGGAACTTGAGTCACCTTGTAACCCTAGAACAAAGCCAGGCATAAGTTGGATGCTTACCATATGTTAGTTAATTGAAAGAAGGAAAAACAGAGCACTGCACTGATAGAGAACAGTGACTGTGCACCTGATGTGCCGCAATGTGGTTTGGTGTTAAAAAATCACTCTCATTCATTACTAGTAGGAGTTCAAATGGGAACCACAGTTCCAAAAAAGCAATTTTGGTAACATGTAATGAGAGCCTTCAAACTATAAACACAAAGATGTTCCCTGCAGCCTTATTCATAATTTTTAAAAATAAAAAACAAACTAAACATCTAATAATAGGCTACGTAATCGTCCAGTAGCTCTATTGGGTGGACTATTACATTATCATAATTATTCAAATTAATATTTCCCTGCTTCTTCCCTGCTTTCCTTCAAGAGGTGGGGGAGGCCACCTGGCCCGAGCTGAAGGCCAAGATACAAGAAAAAAATGCAAAGGTGCTATTTTGGCAGCGTTTACATGGGCAGGGCGTTGTGGGGAGGCTGGCGGAGGGAGTGGGAGCAGGTGACAGAGAATATAGGGCAAGTTAGAAGGCTCTCAGTGTTGGTAAAAACAAAATAAAGTAAAGGGTGGCGGTAGAGTTGAGGGTGGCGTGACCAGATTTCTGTTCAGATAGGATGGTCTTTTTGCTGTGAACTTAAGACTGCGCTAAAAAATAAAGTGTATTAAAAAAAAACTACGATGTTCAGTGTATGCTTCATCTACGGTCAAAGAGGCAAAGACTGAAGTGAGAGTGGAAGCCAGGTAGTTATCTGGGAGGCTTACAAGACTATGTGATAGTATGGAAAGTACTAGTATTAAGTGAAATGCTGGATGCAAAACTATGCATAGAGGGGGAAAACTGGAAAGAAATAGTAAACACAGCAAAAGTAGTTTGTGTGAAGGATAAATTTTTAAAAATTATTTTTTGCAGAAACAGGGTTTCCCTACATTGCCCAAGATGGTCTCGAACTCCTGGGCTCAAGCGATCAATCCTCCCACCTTGGCCTCCCAAAGTGCACAGGTGTAAGCCACCGCGCCCGGCCGAAGGATAAGATTTGGGGTGGTGCGCTCTTTTCTCCTTTCCATTTCTGCATTTTCCAATTTACCTTTAGCGACCGTTCTTTCCTGTTTAAAAAAAATTCACGACCTTGAAGAAGATACACGGGCTATGACTTCGCGGTTATCACCGCGCGCCCCGCCCACCGCGCGCCCCGCCCACCGCGTTCTCCGACCCGCGGCCGGCAGGGAACTCGGGGGCTCGCGGCCTCCGCCAGGCGTCCTTCGGCTCCGTCAGTTCCCACAGGGCCTTGTGCGACATGGGCTGCGCCGAGGGCAAGGCGGCGGCAGTGGCCGCCCCAACGGAGCTGCAGACCAAAGGCAAGAACAGCGGTGGCCGCCGTAGGTCAGGTACGACCGTGGGCGAAGGCCTGGTCCCCAGGTCGACGGGCCGAAGCGGGCCTTCCGGCCGGGGTTGGGGATAAAGTGCCCCGGAGCCCTGGCCTTGAAGCCGCTCACTGGAGTCAGTGACTGACCGCGTGCCACGCTGGAGACCCCAGAAACGCTCCCCCAGGTCACCCCGGGGGCCGGCCGAGGGCTGCCCCGCCCGCTGGCTGTGAGAGAGGTGGGAGGTGGAAGGAGGAGCGGGCCCGCCGCGAGGACCTGCCCGGAAACCTGTCGGAAACCGAACCGAGAGGCAGCGACCCGCCTGATTTCGCTCAGGGCCGGTTAGGGCGTCCTCTTCCTCCAAGCACCGTGTTTCCAAAGAAACGTTACGGGGGAAGCGACCAAACCGCCAGCCGAGTCCGGGGGTGCCCCTTCACCTCTCCAGAAGCCCCCGGCCCACTCCCAGCATCCTCCTCCATCGAGAATCTTGTCCGACAGGCCTTCCCGGCCCCCTTTCTCCATCCCCTTGAATTTTGGGCACATTTCTCCCACCATCATCCCGCTTTATCCTTTCACTTGTTCTTCCAAACGAGAAAGCTCCCAGTCTCTTCTCCATTGTCCGGGTAATGCCAATAATGGCTAGTGGTTACTAAGCACTGACATGAGAGGGGCCTTTGGAGGCACTAGACATGGGTAATAATCTTGGTTCATCTTTCCAGCCATACTGAGAGATTTATCATAAACCCCATTATACAGATGAAGAAACTGAGAAGCAAAGAGGTTATGAAACTTACCCAAAGCACACAAGTAGTAAGTGGAAGAGCTGGGATACCAGTTGAGGCCATCTGACTCACAAGCCCTGGTCATAGCCATATGGCCGCCTCCACCTTTTTTATAGGCTTGAGAAAGTAAGGCTCCAAAAAGTGTCTTGCCCAATGGCTAGAATTATTAAATGCTGTAGGATCTGCCTCTTTCAAGGGCTTACAATTTAGTTACAAGGCAGCATATGGTGAAGGGCTAAGAGTAGTGGTAAAAACAGCCAAGTGGAGATGGCAGCTCCCATAGATGAGGTAGGATTTGGCAGAGGTGTCTGAAAGGAGAACATTCTTGTTAGGGGAAGCAGCCGGTCAGACCATGCTAGAGATAGGGAGGTCTGTATATCCTGCTGGAGTTGAGGACTTGGATTAGGGGAAGGGAAGAATAAAGGAACAGGGCAGGAGCAAGGTCAGGCAAGGTCAAGGTCAGGCAGCTAATTTGTGGCCATTAGTACAATGAAGGAGTTTGAGCAGGTGCATCCCAAATTGACCTTTCGTGTACTATCCTCAGGATCTTCTTGGTATCTATGTCCTGCCGTTTATTTACTGTTTTTCTTTAGCTATATTCTTTTTGTGTGTGGTAAAAAAAAAAAAAAAAAAAAAAAAAAAAAAAAAAAAAAAAAAAAACACGCACACACACAAAATTTACCATCTTAACAATTTTTTTTTTTTTTTTTAGTTTCATTCTTGTTGCCCAGGCTGGAGTGCAATGGCGCCATCTTGGCTCACCACAACCTCCACCTCCCAGGTTTAAGCTATTCTCCTGCCTCAGCCTCCCAAGTAGCTGGGATTACAGGCATGCGCCACCACGCCTGGCTAATTTTGTATTTTTAATAGAGACAGATTTTCACCATGTTGGTCAGGCTGGTCTCGAACTCCCGACCTCAGGTGATCTGCCCGCCTCAGCCCCCCAAAGTGCTGGGATTACAGGCATGAGCCACTGCGCCTGGCTGATCCTAACTGTTTTTAGGGTACAGTTTTCAGCAGTATTAAGTATATTCACATTGTTGTGAAGCAGATCCCCTGAACTTTTTCACCTTGCAAATCTGAAACTCCATGCCAACTCGTTAACTTTTCATTTGCCGTTTCCCCCAGCCCCTGGTATCCACCATTCTACTTTCTGTTTCTGTGAAATCTGGCTACTTTAGATTGCTTATATAAGTTGGTATCATACAGTGTCTGTCTTTTTGTGACTGGCTTATTTCACTTAGCATACTGTCTTCGAGTTTCATCTGTGTTGTAGCATGCGACAGGATTTCCTTACTTTTTAAGGCTGAATGATATTCCATTGTGTGTGTGTATATACACATATACGTGTGTATATGTATACATATACACTTATATATATATATACACATATACACACAAAATGGAATATATATATACACACACCACATTTTTTTTTTTCCCGAGATGGAGTCTTGCTCTGTCGCCAGGCTGGAGTGCCGTGGCATAATCTTGGCTCACCACAATCTCTGCCTCCTGGGTTCAAGCAATTCTCCTCCCTCAGCCTCCCGAATAGCTGGGATTACAGGCGCCCGCCACCATGCCCAGCTAATCTTTGTATTTTTAGTAGTGACGGGTTTCACCATGTTGGCCAGGCTGGTCTTGAACTCTTGATCTGCCCACCTCAGCCTCCCAAAGTGCTGGGATTACAGGCTTGAGCCACCACGTCCGGCCTGAACTATTTTATAATACAGAAAAGCTCACTCATTATAATACAACTTGCTAAATTTTTACAAACGAAATATATGCATGCAGCCCGTACTCAGCTGAGGAAATAAACGTATCCAATGCCCCAGGAGCTCCTCTAATGTCTCTTACCCCCATACCAAGGGCAAACACTAGTCTGATTTCTAACAGCATAGAAGAATTTCACCTATTTACATTTACTTTTTGAAACTTAAATTTAGGCATTTTTTTTTTTTGAGACAGAGTCTTGCTCTGTCGCCCAGGCTGGAGGGCAGTGGCGCAATCTCGGCTCACTGCAAGCTCCGCCTCCCGGGTTCACGCCATTCTCCTGCCTCAGCCTCTCCAAGTAGCTGGGACTACAGGCGCCCGCCACCACGCCCAGCTAATTTTTTGTATTTTTAGTAGAGACGGGGTTTCATCGTGGTCTCGATCTCCTGACCTCGTGATCCGCCCGCCTCGGCCTCCCAAAGTGCTGGGATTACAAGCGTGAGCCACCGCGCCCGGCCCAAATTTAGGCATATTTTAAGCATTAATCTATTAAAGCACTGCTTTATACTAGGTATTTTTCTTTTTCTTTTTTCTTTTGAAATAGGATCTTGCTCTGTTGCCCAGGCTGGAGTGCAGTGGCCCAATCATAGCTCATTTCAGCCTCAACCTCCTGGGCTTAAACAATCCTCCCACCTCAGCCTCCTGTGTGGTAAAGTGTGCCACCAAGCCCAGCTAATTTTTTTATTTTTTGTAGAGATGAGATCTTGCCATGTTGCCCAGGCTGGTCTCAAACTTCTGGGCTCAAGCAGTCTTCCCACCTTGGCCTCCCAGAGTGCTGGGATTACAGGTGTGAGCCACTGTGCCCAGCCTAGATATTTTTCTATACACATACATATATACATAATGATGATGATTATTTTTCTAGAGATGGGGTCTCACTCTGTTGTCTAGGCTAGAGTGCAGTGGCATGAATCATAGCTCACTGAAACTGAACTGCTGGGCTCAAGTAATGCTCCTGCCTCAGCTTCCTGAGTAGCTAGGATTACAGGGACACACCACCATGCCTAGCCTCAAATTTTTAAATTTTTTTAGGGATGGGTCTCACTAAACAACAGCCCTGTCTGATCTCAAACACCTGTCCTCAAGTGATCCTCCTGCCTCAGCCTCCCAAAGTATACTGCACCAGGCCCATATTACACATAACTATTGACATTAAAAATGTTCTTTTGTGTGTCACCTATAAACACTCTAGAAGCCACCTTCCTTAAGTACCATATGATCTCTAAGTTCCTTCTCAAAGTAAAATTATGTGGTTAGGTTTCAAGAAACTAATTTCTTAATGATGCAGAAGGTTTTGCTTGAATGACTCTTCAACTGAGCATCTATTATTTATCAGGCACTGGGAACTCAGGGATAAACAAGGCATGATCTCAGTCCTTGAACATAGAGTCTCCTGGAGAAGAATGGCATAGAAAATGCAGTGTCATAATGTGTAATCATAAAAGTAGATGGGTGCACACCACTTCAGGAGAATGGCAGAGGGAGTTAACATCTTGGCACTTAGCATTTACTATTTCTTCTGTAACACACATTCCATTCTATTTTAATGAGCTTGCAAACATTTTCCCCGCTGGATTTTTGAGGATCAGGAATGTGTCTTGTTCACTATCTTATCTCCCACAGTCCTTGGTGTACTGCCCTACAAATCAGTAAATGTGTTTATATGACTTATATGGCAAAGGGCAATTTTTTTTCTTATAAGTGAGGAATCTTCCAAAAGCCAATGCTATTAACATTGACCAGCTTCTTCTAGTAAGGAGAGGAGACAGTATTTTTTCAAAGTGCGGTCCTAAAACCACCTGCAAGAGAATTAATTACATGCTGGGGATGTGTAGATTAAAAACTCATTTTCCTGTTCTCCATTTCAGACCAACTAACTCAGCCTCAGAGTGAAGGAAGCTTCATTTTCGGTGTCTCAAGTGATTCTATTTGAACCAAGGCCTAAGAACACTGCAGTGAGGTGTCTAGGCCAGCGTCAAATCACCTATTTCTGGGCAGAGGTGCCTATCCTTAGCAATGGGGCTGAGGCTGGGGTAGAGGTTGCTACTGCAGATCATTGAGACTGATAAGGGTGAGTCAGATGCCCCAAGAGGAAATTGAAAGCTTTGGAATGGAACCAAAGATTGTGACTGACATGCAGTCATGCAATCTGCAATCAGAAGTTAGTATTACACGATGTGCTAGATAATTGTAGAGTAATCTTGCTTTTTGTTGATTTTAACCAGGTAATTTAAAGTCATTACTCATTATTTGGATTTTCACATTTGAATGTTTACTTCTTTGTATTAATGTGTACTATTTAAAGCTTTTAAATTAGCTTTTTTTAAAAGTGTATTTTAGGCCAGGTGCGGTAGATCATGCCTGTAATCCTAGCACTTCGGGAGGCCAAGGCGGGTGGATCATCTGAGGTCAGGAGTTCGAGACCAGTCTGGCCAACATGGTGAAACCCCAAATACAAAGTTAGCTGGGCGTGGTGGCACACACCTGTAATCCCAGCTACTCAGGAGGCTGAGGCAGGAGAATTGCTTTAATCCAGGAGGCAGAGGTTGCAGTGAGCTGAGATCGTGCCATTGCACTCCAGCCTGGGTGATGAGAACGAAACTCCGTCTCCAAAAAAAAAAAAAAAAAGGGAGGGGGTATTTTAGATTTACAGTTGGATTAAATCCTCGAAAGAACTTGAAAGAAGGAATTAATCTGTTAATGCCTTTTCTTTACCTTCGTAAAACATCAGGGAATATTTCATGAATATTCCTTATATCCTACTTTCTAGCTCTGAGCATTACTTTGCTGGTAGAAACTAGTCTACATGTATGTAACTATCAATGACTATCACAAATCACTCTTTGGTGTTAAACTATCTGGCTGGGTGTGGTGGCTCATTTCTGTATTCCTGGCACTTTGGGAGGCCCAGGTGGGAGGATTGCTTGACACCAGGAGTTCAAGACCAGCCTGGGCAACAAAGTGAGCCTCAGTCTCTGCAAAAACAAATAGCTGGGCATGGTGGCGTGTGCCTGTTAGTCACACCTACTCAGGAGGTTAAGGTGGGAGGATCGTATGAGCATGGGAGGTCGAGGCTGCAGTGAGCCATGATCAGGCTACTGCACACCAGTCTGGGTGACAGAGGGAGACTGTCTCAGAAAAACAGCAACAAAACTACCTGTTGGGTTTTTCGTTTTTTGGATTTTTATGTTATGTTATGTTATTTTTTATTTTGAGATGGAGTTTCACTCTTGTTGCCCAGGCTGGATTGCATTGGCATGATCTTGGCTCACTGCAAACTCCATGATCCTTGGGTGGGCTTGTTAAACATGGTCCAGTATGACATTGAAAGGACATTTAGTCAACTTCTTCCTTTACTTCCAAGTTTGGACATTTTTCTTAAGATTGTGGATATTACAGTATAGCTATGGCTGCCTTGAGATTATTGCTCACTTATATAGTAGTATTTTAAGCTGCTTAATCCCCTCAAATGTGCTGCCAAAATTCTACTTTTTCAAGTATGTGCAGCAGCTTTTCTCAAGTATGTGCATTTAAACTTTTAAAAATGTTTAAAACAACTGTGAGCAAATTGAAGGCTTGCTGCACTCTATAAGGGGTCAATGTTTCATTAAGTGCTTTATCACAAAGATTTGTTTAGAAGTGGGCACAAGGCGCTTGGTCATCAAATTCGTTTTAGGTTTAGAGAAGTAATCTTACCTCTTGGAGCAAGAGCTAGATTTCACTCTTTTATATATAGAATGAGATCAAGGAAGAAGGGGAATAGAAGGAATAGAACTTAGCAAACAGCTCCCCACTCCCAAGTCAAGTTTGTTAGAAACGTAGCACTGGACTACCATTGTTGGGAGAGCAAGGAGCATGGTTTCGCTCTACCATTCCTTTCACGGCATTCCATGGGATCTTTCTAGATGTGCTGGACTGGTAAAAATCCTACCTGTGGGTAGGGAGGGTGTGTCCAGTTGAAGCAGAATAAAAGCAAAGCTAAACCGGGAGGTGACCCTTGATCAAGCACTGGGGAAAAGTGGTAAAAGCTCTTGAATCACTCACTGAGAGGCAGCTGAAGGTGGGGACTGGTGAGGAGGGAGCATGAACTGCTGCATCTGGCAGCTGGCTTTGGGGACCAGTGGCTGGTGCAGACTTGCTAAGGAGTGCTAATGGTGTTTATTAAAACAACAACAAAGGCAACTTAGTTACTCTGGCCCTGGGTGTGGGCAGAGTACTGTGGGAAGGGGAGAGGGCAGATTGCGAAGGAAATATATGTGAGATTGTTTCTTTTTGCATAGGCACTGATGCATAGTCATTCGCACTGGATTAGTCAAAGCTGTAACTCTTGATAAAATTTCCTTTAAGGATGAAGGACGTTTGACAAGTTAGGTCTCCTTTTAAGCTTGTGGCACAAGTTTTTTTTTCCTGTCCCCTGACCTTGCCAGACTCCCTCACTCATCTGTTCATGAATGCTTGTTCTCTTTTACCTAAAATATCCTTCCTTCTTTTTGCTGGGGAAACTCTCCTCATACATCAAGACCCAGCCCAAATGACAGTTTTGTAATTCCCCAAGTAGAGATAGTTTTGCCCTTTCTGGACATCTGTGGCTCTTCTCATTTTTTTTGTAGGACATATAGTGTATTGTGTAGCATTCTACTAGACTGAGCTCCTGGGGGTAAGGATGTCTTGTTTATTTTTTATTTATGTTTTTTTGAGACGGAGTGTTGCTCTGTCCCCAGGCTGGAGTGCAGTGGCGCAATCTCGGCTCACTGCAACCTCCGCCTCCCAGGTTCAAGCAATTCTCCTGCCTCAGCCTCCCGAGTAGCTGGGATTACAGGTGACCACCACACCCAGCTAATTTTTGTTTTATTAGTAAAGACGGGGTTTCACCATGTTGGCCAGGCTGGTCTCAAACTCCTGACCTCATGATCTGCCTGCCTTGGACTCCCAAAGTGCTGGGATTATAGGCATGAGCCACCGCGCCTGGTAGCTGTCTTGTTTAGAGTTGAATTTCCTGTTTGAGATAGTTCATGGCACATAGTAGATGCTCAGTAAATGTTCAAATATGGTTGTGTCAAGTTATTCCCTCCTGATTTTCTCCCCCACTGTTTGATCAACCCAGGAATCTCTTTCCCCCTTGAAAACTTATTTTATCTACCTCTCTTGCCCCTGACTCACTGGAATCCTGCAAATGGGACATCTCAGGCAGGTAAAATTGCCATTGTTATGAGGGTGAGAGAATGCAGATTTTTTACAGGGTATTTCCAGTGTCCCATATGGAACATTGTATTTCCCAGTAATACAGTTTTTTTGAAAGAGGGGATAACACCAAAGCAGTCTTGTTAATTAGATAATATTTATTCATATAATACTTACTAACCATCTTCCATATGTTAGGCATTGTTGTAGGTGCTGGGGATCTGTGAGTAAATATGCCCATATGGAGTTGTTTTCTAGAGTAATGTAGAACTTCTGAGAGCGTTAATGAAAAGGAGTAACATTTATTGAATGCTTATTATGATCCAGGTACTGTGCTGAGTGCTTTATATATATTAACACATTTAATCACTGCAACAGGCAAATGAGGAAAGTGAGGCCCAGAGAGGTAACAAGCATACAACTATTAAGTAGTAGAGCGAGGATTCTTATGCCGGAAGCTAGTGTACTTAACCACTGTGCTCTACTGCCTTGCTTAATAGAGTGATTGGGCACGTCTAATGAAACCTTGGTGATGTGGTTTGGCGCTGTGTCCCCACCCAAATCTCACCTTGAATTGTAATAATCCGCATGTGTCAAGGGCAGTACCAGATGGAGATAACTGAATCCTGGGGGCGGTTTCTGCCATGCCTGTTCTCAGGATAGTGAGTGAGTTCTCATGAGATTTGATGGTTTTATAAGGGGCTTCCCCCTTCGCTTGGCACTCATTCTCTCTCCTGCCACCATGTGAAGAGGTGCCTTCCACCATGACTAAAAGTTTCCTGAGACCTCCCCAGCCATGCAGAACTATGATCAATTAAACCTCTTTTTTTTTTTTTTATAAATTACCTAGTCTCAGATACGTCCTTATAGCAGCGTGAGAATGGACTAATACACCTGGATTCCTCCATCCCCTCATAAGACCTGAACATAAAGCACTGTTTCCCATGAAAATAAGCAGTTGGAATAAAATCAAACTTTTTGGTGGATTACCAGTATCTGGAAATAATAGAAAAAGGAGCTTATGCCGGGCACGATGTCTCACGCCTGTAATCCCAGCACTTTGGGAGGCCAAGGCGGGTGGATCACCTGAGGTCAGGAGTTCGAGACCAGCCTGACCAATATGGAGAAACCCCATCTCAACTAAAAATACAAAAAACTAGCTGGGCGTGTGGTGGGCACCTGTAATCCCAGCTACTTGGGAGGCTGAGGCAGGAGAATCACTTGAACCCTGGAGGTGGAAGTTGCAGTGAGCCAAGATCACACCGTTGCACTCTAGCCTGGGCAACAAGAGTGAAACTCTGTCTCAAAAAAAAAAAGAAAGAAAGAAAAAGAAAAAGGAGCTTATCAAAAACAGTTTAACGTTATATTTAGGGACAGGTAGACAGTTATACGGATGCTGAAGACAGCCAAAAATGTCCAGCTTAGGTTGTAGATGCTGAATGCGGTGGGCTCACTGACCCTTGCCTATGAAGCACTGTAGAATACCTTTATCACTTCATTTCCATAAGTTCAGTTATGTCCCTGGAATATAATCTCGAAGCAGAAGAGTCTGATATAATAACAATGTAGCCTCTAAGGTTGATCCCCAATATAAGATTATCTTTACAGAGATCTCCTGTTATATTTCAGGCTACTTATTTAGATTATGGCTCCACAAGTCATTTGAGGCAAAGTGGAAAGAGAATTAGAGTGAAGAGAATGGAATTCTAGTTTCTATTATATCCTTAAATAGCTGTGTGATTTCAGACAAGTTCCAAAGCACCTATGCGCCTTAGTTCCCTCAATTTGCAAAATGAAGTGAATGGATGAATATTAAGTCCTCTCAAGCTGTAAAATTCTGTAGGTCTGTCTCCCATAAAATTAAAATTAGGCCCGCAAATGCATAGAAAATGTAATAATTCCAAATAAAAATACCTAGCATTTTTGGATTCCACAATACACAAGGTAATTTCCCATGTATTATCTAAGACATGTCTTTTTTTTCCGGTCTTGGCTCCTGGAATGCATGCCTGAATGACTACTAAGGTTTTAACTCATTCACTTTATTTTATATGGTAAGTCAGTAGCTCAAGATAGTAAGGAATAACTTGCTTTAAAGTAATAAATATATTAAGACCCAAAAGACTGTCAATTGTATTTGGAACAGATTTGGGTAGAGGAATTTGCTACATTCAAGTACATTTCTGGAACCAGTTGTCTGAAAGTAGTGATCCTTAAATTCATGTCCTCCTCCTAAGATCTCTAGTGCAGTCTTGTCTTTTATAACAACTGCTGAGTAATGAATATATCTAGTAGGATATCTTTTTAATTTTATTTTTAAAATTGGTATACAAATAAAATAGACTTTTTGGTGTCCTTTTAATTTTTTATTATTTATTTTAATTTATTTCTTTTTGGAGAAAGGGTCTTGCTCTGTCACCCAGGCTGGAGTGCAATGGTGTGATTATAGCTCACAGCAGCTTCAAACTCCTGGGCTCAGGTGATCCTCCTGCTTGAGCCTCCTGAGTAGCTATGACCACAGTTGAGTGGTACCATGACTGGCTAACTTTTTTATTTTTATTTTTGTAGAAATGAAGTCTTCTTATGATGGCCAGGCTGGTCTCAAACTCCTGGCATCAAGCCATCCTCCCTCCTGGGCCTCCCAAAGTGCTGTGATTACAGGTGTGAGCCACCGTGTCTGGGCTTTGGTGTTCATTTTATGAATTTTAACACATGTATACACAATCGGGATACATAACAGTTCCATTACCCCACAAAATTTCACCCATGCTATCCCTTTGTGGTTACAGCCTCCCCAGCTGATTAGGATACAACCGTATTCCAATCTCTGGAACCACTGACCTGTTCTCCGTCAATATAGTTTTGTCGTTTCAGGAATGCCATATAAATGGAATCACAAAATAATATTTTGAGATTGATTTTTTCACACAGCATAATACTTTTGAGATTCATCTAATTTGTCATGTGTATCTATAGTTTACTTCATTTTATTACTGAGTGGTGTTACATTATACAAATGTACCATAATTTTTTTGTCCATTCATTGAAGGATATTTAGATTTTTTCCATTTTTTAGTGATTATAGAGTTGCTATAAGCATTGGTATATATGTTTTTTAAAAATTGATATATAAGGCTGAGTGCAGTGGCTCACGCCTGTAATCCCAGCACTTTGGGAAGCCGAGGGGGGCAGATCACCTGAGGTCAGGAGTTAGAGACCAACCTGACCAACATGGAGAAACCCCATCTCTACTAAAATATAAAAATCTCTACTAAAAATATAAAATTAGCTGGGTGTAGTGTTGCATGCCTGTAATCCCAGCTACTCGGGAGGCTGAGGCAGGAGAATCACCTGAACCCAGAAGGCAGAGGTTGCAGTGAGCTGAGATTGTGCCACCGCACTTCAGCCTGGCAACAAGAGCGAATCTCTGTCTCAAAAAAAAAAAAAAAAAAATTGGTATTTGATTAACATACCATAAATATAGGCCGATCGTGGTGGCTTACTCCTGTAATCCCAGCACTTTGGAGGCTGAGGCACGTGGATCACCTGAGGTTGGGAGTTTGAGACCAGCCTGACCAACATGGAGAAACCGCGTCTATACTAAAAATACAATATTAGCCGAGCGTGGTGGCACATGCCTGTAATCCCAGCTACTCGGGAGGCTGAGGCAGGAGAATCGCTTGAACCCAGGAGGCAGATATTGTGGTGAGCCAAGATTGTGCCATTGCATTCCAGCCTGGGCAACAAGAGCTAAACTCTCTCTCAAAATAAAGTGGGAGCGGGGGGGAGTAACCATTTAAAAGTACACAGTTTAGAGTGCAACCTTCACCACTGTTGAATTTGAGAATATTTTCTTTTCTTTTTTTTTTTGAGATGGAGTCTCGCTGTGTTGCCCAGGCTGGAGTGCAATGGTTTGATCTCGGCTCACTGCAACCTCCGTTTCCCGGATTCACGCCGTTCTCCTGCCTCAGCCTCCTGAGTAGCTGGGACTACAGGCGCCTGCCACCACACCTGGCTAATTTTTGGTATTTTTAGTAGAGATAGGGTTTCACCGTGTTAGCCAGGCTGGTCTTGATCTCCTGACCTCGTGATCTGCCCGCCTCGGCCTCCCAAAGTGCTGGGATTACAGGCGTGAGCCACTGTGCCCAGCCTAGAACATTTTCATTACTCCAAAAAGAAACCCCATACCCATTAGCAGTAAATTTTCACTCTTTCCCTGGCAATTGCTAGCCTACTTTCTGTCTCTATAGATTTGCCTATTCCGGGCATTACTCTTTTTTTTTTTTTTTTTTTTGAGACAGGGTCTCACTTTGTCACCCAGGCTGGAGTGTAGTGGTGTCATCTTGGCTCATTGCAACTTCTACCTCCTGGGCTCAAGCAATCCTCCCACCTCAGCCTCCTCAGTAGCTGGGACTATGGGCACACACCACCAGGTCTGGCTAATTTTTGTATGTTTTGTGGAATCAGGGTTTCACTGTGTTGCCCAGGCTGGTCTTGAACTCCTGAGCTCAAGTGATCTGCCTGCCTTGGCCTATTCTGGGCATTTCTTATAAGTGGAATCATATAATCTATGGTCTTTTATGAGTGGCTTCTTTCACTTAGCATAGTATTTTCAAGGTTTATTCACATTGCAGCATGTATTAGTACTTCTTTTTATTGTTGAATAACAGTGCATTGTATGAATATACAACATTTTATTTTATTTTTTATTTTTTATTTTTTGAGATGGAGTCTCACTCTGTTGCCCAGGCTGGAGTGCGATGGCGAGATCTCAGCTCACTGCATCCTCCGCCTCCCGGGTTCAACCAATTCTCCTGCCTCAGCTTCCTGAGTAGCTGGGATTATAGGCGCACGCTACCACGGCTGGCAATTTTTGTATTTTTAGTAGAGATGGGGTTGCACCATGTTGGTCAGGCTGGTCTCAAACTCCTGGCCTCGTGATCCACCTGCCTCGGCCTCTCAAAGTGCTGGGATTACAGGCGTGAGCCACCGCACCCGGCAAATTTTTATTTCTATTTTAACCAGTTCATGGACATTTGGGTTGTTTCCACTTTTTGGCTGTTATGAATAATGCTGAGAACCATCATGTACAAGTTTCATGTACACATATATTTTTTATTTATCTTAGGCATATACTTTGAAATAGAATTGTTGGACCATGTGGTAACTATATGTTTAACATTTTTTTCATTTTTTTTGAGACAGATTCTTGCTCTGTCGCCCAGGCTGGAGTACAGTGGTGTGATCTCGCCTCACTGCAACCTCCACCTCCCGGTTCAAGCAATTCTCCTGCCTGAGTCTCCTGAGTAGCTGGGACTACAGGTGCGTGCCACCACGCCCGGCTAATTTTTGTTATTTTCAGTAGAGATGGGGTTTCACCCTGTTGGCCAGGATGGTCTCGAACTCCCAACCTCAGGTGATCCACCCACCTCAGCCTCCCAAAGTGTTGAGATTACAGGCATGAGCCACTGCGCCCAGCCATGTTTAACTTTTTGAGGAATTTCTAAACTGTTTCCCAAAGTGTCTATACTATTTTACATTTCTGCCAGCAATGTATTAGAGTTCCAAATTTTCCACATCCTTTTTAACACTAGTTATTGTCTATCTTTTTTATTCTAGCCATCCTAGTAGTGTGAAGTGGTATCTCACTGTGGTTTGATTTGCATTTCCCTGATGAATAATGATGTTGAGCATATTTTCATGTGCTTACTGTTTATCTTCTTTGAATAAATGTCTGTTCAAAGTCTTTTTCCATTTTTTAATTGGGTTTTGTTTTGTTTTGTTTTAAGGAGCAGAAAGTTTAATAGGCAAGAAAGAAGGAAGAAGCTCCCCCATACAGAGACAGAAAGGAAAGGGCCTCCAAAGTCAAGAGGAAACCCTGTGTGGGGCAGAAAAGTGGCTGCTTATATGAGGAGGCTGGAGGAGGTGGTGTCTGATTTGCATAGGGCTCAGTGGATTGGTTTGATCAGGCATGTCATTCACGAAGCCCCTGAAAAATCTGGCCCTTCCACCCTAGCCTTTTAATATGCAAATGCAGGGCGCCATGATGTTTTACACACGTGGGGATGTGTGGGGGTGACCATGTTGCCAGGCACATGTCGGGGCAAGGGCAAGAAAAAGAGGGTGGGAATCACCATGTTTGGGTGGACTCAGTTTCTAATGGCCTTCATTTGCATATCAAAGGTTGCCTGCCCGGGTCTAAGAGCCCTGTCTTTCCTGCTAGACAAGAAACGTTTCTGGAGCTGCTTTAAAAGCAACGAAAACTTCCCAAGGACCCCTTTTCCTGTCTCTCTGCCTAAAATAATTTATTAATAACTCCTATAACATTCTCCCCTGTGGAGAGGTCACCCTAACTGCTGTTAGGGGGTTTTGGGCGACAACTATTTCTGGCTACTTCCTGCTGAAAAGGGGTGTTGAATGGGGAACAGCAGCTAGGGCCCCTCCTGGGGTCGATAAGGGTCCTCAGAAGAATGGCGTGTCCATGCATGGTTCAGTCTGCAGCAGCATTTGGAGTTGGATTGCTTCTAGGTGAGAGGAAACAATTTGAGTTACAGTATTGAGAATACAGGGTTCAAATATTAATACAAGACATATAAGCAAGAGAGAGCTTAATAAAGGGGTTAACCAATTCCATAAAGAAGACTGGAATGCATGGATTGTAGCCACCTGGGGCTGAAGTCTCCATTTTTCCCTCAGCCTGTCAATAATTTTGATTTGATCTTTAAGTACCTGTAACCCTATTGCAAATAGTCGAGTGAGTGTAGCAATTCCCATCAGTGTGGTGTAGTAAATAATTTTCATCTAAAATTTTACTTGCCAAGATACAGAATTTCCCTCTGGGGGTCTATGAAGTTCCTTGGTTTTATTTTCCCAAACAAAGAAACCTCTGGGTTATGGGCACCCTACTCACTTTCATTACCTGGCAGAATTTGCAGGATAATTGCCCAGAACTAGCATGTTGATCCAGATTTTTACGTTACCCATCCCTTTTTGTTTCTTCCAAGCTGCAGGAGATCACCACTTGATCCACAGGAATAAGCAGGGTTAATTTAAAATGTAGGCAAAAAGCGGCCGGGTGTGGTGGCTCAAGCCTGTAATCCCAGCACTTTGGGAGGCCGAGGTGGGCGGATCACCTGAGGTCAGGAGTTTGAGACCAGCCTGACCAATATGATGAAACCCCATCTCTACTAAAAATACAAAAATAGCCAGGCGTGGTGGCAGATGCCTGTAATCCCAGCTACTCAGGAGCCTGATACAGGAGAATTGCTTGAACCCAAGAGGCGGAGGTTGCAGTGAGCCGAGATCGCGTCTTTGCACTCCAGCCTGGGCAACAAGAGTGAAACTCCGTCTCAAAAAAATAAATAAATAAAAATAAATAAAATAAAAATAAAAATAAATAAAATAAAAATTAAAATAAAGGCAAAAAGCTTAAAAACAATGAGACTAGGATTTAATAACAAATGTATGATAAGCTTTGGAGAACAATTTCTCTCTCCAGTCCTTATTTTTGGTAAAAACAAATTATTATAGAACTGTGTGTGGTGTTCATAGAATAAACTTTAGTCTTATACTTGGCCTGATTATTTGCATAAAGTGCAGCAAGAATGGTTATTCCTGCTTAGGACTTTTGGATTGGCTTTGATGAAACACTATTCCACAAGGAATTTCAGATAAGACCTTTAAAGCCAAGCCCAGCCATGGGATTGTATCCTCAAATATCTGTAAGTTGGGTAATCCTCTTCTCTTTGAGGTCCTGAGCTCCTGGCCTATTAGAAAGTGACATTCTTAGGCTGGCACGGTGGCTCACACCTACAATCCCAACACTTTGGGAGGCCGAGGCGGGCAGATCACAAGGTGAAGAGATCAAGACTATCCTGGCCAGCATCGTGAAACCCCTCATCTCTACTAAAAATACAAAAATTAGCTGGGTGTGGTGGTACACAACTGTAATCCCAGCTACTTGGGAGGCTGAGGCAGGAGAATTGCTTGAACCTGGGAGGTGGAGATTGCAGTGAGCTGATGGAGCCACTGCACTCCAGCATGGGTGACAGAGCGAGACGCTACCTGAAAAAAAAAAAAACAAAGTGACGTTCTTTACTGACCACAGGTTAGGAACCCTGTGCGGGGACTGGGTAGACAAGACATGAGGCCAGTTCTCCCCAAGGGCTTTTATTGGCTCTGCATGTCAAGCTTGATTCCTTAAAGAGAAACACACCCTTTCAGTCAAAGCCTTGATTGTGTTAGACATAAATTTTCGGTGCTGCAAAGGAAATAGCACTCGAATATGAATTTTCTCATCAAGGCAACTTTACTTTTCTGCAGAAAAGATGCTTCTAAGAAGTCTGATTGTCACGAGAGCATACCAAACAAAGAAAAGCAGAGGTTTTTATCCCTGACACATTGGGTCCTTACTGCAGTGTCCTATCTCCATTGGCTTGAGCTGGACTGCACAATCTAGACTGATCCTGATTGGCTAAAAACTTAAAACTTTCCTAAATAACTAAATGCACAATGGAGAACAAAGGAAGGAAGGGGGTTGATTACAAACTAGGAGAATAATAACATTTCCAAATAAGGAAGAGATGTATGCTGTAAGCCGGGAATGCCTGGGCATTTTCAGACATGTCTGAGCAAGTTATAAGCCAGAACAAATAACTTGGTTAAAGTACAAGGACATAGAGTGTACTTATTCCCTTACTGTATTTAACAGCTACATAGGGCTTAACAAAGAGTTACTAGCAAAAAGCAAGGAAGCTTGAAGGAAGTTAGTTTTTAAAAGAAACTATTATTTCTAACATTTATTATTTTTTCTTTAACAAAAAGGGAAACTTTGAAGAGGAACTTCTTACTTTTCATGGTAAAATAACCAGTTTTTCCAATTGTGTCCTGTTGACAAAGAAAAATTGATTTTTATTGCACTAATGCAAACAATTATATTGCCATAAGTTAAGAGTACTCACAGAAAGTTTCCAAATTCTAGAAGAACCAGACAGAGAAAAATAAAAATGCTCCAAATTTTGTTCGTATACCTTACTCATTTTTTTCTGGATGGAGTTTCGCTCTTGTTGCCCAGGCTGGAGAGCAATGGCGCAATCTCAGCTCACTGCAACCTCCGCCTCCCAGGATCAAGTGATTCTCCTGCCTCAGCCTCCCAAGTAGCTGGGATTACAGGTGCCAGCCACTACGCCTGGCTAATTTTTGTATTTTTAGTAGAGATGGGGTTTCACCATGTTGGCCAGGCTGGTCTCGGACTCCTGACCTCAGGTGATCTGCCTGCCTCGGCCTCCCAAAGTGCTGGGATTACAGGCGTGAGCCACCACACCTGGCCCCCTTACTCAATTATTTAGGGCTGTAAATATTTCAGAATAAGTTTCCTTAACTCAGAAAATCAAAATAAGGATCAGCAATATTTCAAGCAAAAGTCAAAAGGGTTGCTTTAACTTTCTGAGTGCAGTCCATTTAGTTAACTCTTATTTTGCTTGATATTTGTGAATATGTCAGTTCTGTATGAGTCCCATACATTCTTCTATTTCAATATTACAATCTTCAAAGCTATTAAAAACCTGTGTTTGAGAATACCTGTTAAAGTCCTTAATATAGCTTGATTATAAACTGTTTTTGAGAAGGAACAAAGCAAGACAATTTGTTTGCGAATGACAAAATTTGCAGGAGTTACAGTTAAAAACATGGCTGTAGACTACCTATTTGCATTTTGATGACACTTGCATTTTGCCGATAATCCTTGAGACTGCTTTTATTTCTTAAAGTCACATGAACTAAAAAAAATTTGATTTAAGCACATCTTTTTCTTTTTTTGAGACGAAGTCTCACTCTGTCACCCAGGCTGGAGTGCAGTGGCATGATCTCGGCTCACTGCAACCTCTGCCTCCTGGGTTCAAGTGATTCTTCTGCCTCAGCCTCCCAAGTAGCTGAGACTACAAGCATGCACCACCATGCCTGATGAATTTTTCTATTATTTGTGGAGAAGGGGTTTCACCATATTGGCCAGGCTGGTCTTGAACTCCTGACCTCATGATCCACCCACCTCAGCCTCCCAAAAGTGCTGGGATTACAGGTGTGAGCCACTGTGCCTGGCCAAAAAGCAACTAATTTTTTAAAGAATAAACATTTTAAAGTCAGGGAAAAAAAAAAAAAAAGAAGCCTTCCAAAATTTAACTCAGGTATTTGACCTCTCATGGAGGAATGTTATGCTGCTTCTGAGCCAAACTCTTAACTGCAGCTAGAACAGGCAGCTCTGCAGGCAGAAGAAAATTTTGGAGATGAGCAATATACCTCCTATAGTAGGCCAGAAGGGAAAAGAAAAAATAGGGAAGGCAAAGAAGTAGGAGAAACACCATTCCCAATAGGAAAAGAGGCAATACCTCTTGATGACCCTCAATTGGAACTCCTTTCTATGGTGTTTTTTCCTTCTTTTCCAGTTTAAAATGGCTTCTATCTCTTATATAATGTTCTTCCAACCTGGGAAAAGTTAATTTTCCAAATCTTAAAATGCTTGGCTTAGAGTTGAGCTGGGGGAAGGTGTTGGAAATAAGAGCTCGGAGTCGCAAAGCAAATGAGCACTCAAAGAATTTCTCAGCAAGGCAAATTTACTTCTGCAGAAAGGTGCTGCTTGTTCTTCTGGTCACTGTGAGAGCACACTGAACAAAGGATGGAAGGGTTTTTATCCCTAATGCAGTCAGTCCTTTCTACTGTGTCCAATCCCCATTGGTTGGGGTCGGACCACACAATCTAAGCTGATTCTGATTTCCTACTTCAAATGGAGCAGGGGTGGGGGCTACAGAAGTAAGGGTGCCAAATAAGGAACAGATGTGGGTTGTTACAGATTGGGAACGGATGTGGGTTACAGATTGGGAATGGCTGGAAGGTTGTTTACCGTACTTAGGGGCAAGGAGGCAAGGAAGTTAGGCTTTGAAAATAGAGGACAAGCGGAACCTTTAAAGAAGAATTCACTGTTTCCAACAAAGGGAACCCAGAAGCCTGATATGCCGGCAAGAGGGTAAAAAGGTTTACCAGTCGGGCTTTTGGCTTCTCTCTCCTTCTGCAAACCAGTCAAAGGGATAATAAGGATCATTGTTTATATTCTCTGTAAATTTATAGTTAATGAAAAAAGATTTGTGAGGTTAGTCTTAAGCTGTAGACAATCTGGTGTGCTTTACATGTCTTTCTGTGTGGTTCTGTTGAGGAAAGGGTATCTTAGGTTAGAATGCAGGCCCAGAAGCCCATAAGCCTGCTGTTCGAGCCACCCCAACAAAATGGTCAGTAACAAATTTGGCTACAGGCCTCCATGTTGTTTCACGTCCTTGGGAACATAACCTGTAACCACGTGGCAACACTTTATTTTAGTCCCTGCCATTTTACAATGGTGGCTGTCTTCTTGTGCTAAGTCAGTTCCTGGGTGAGGGCCACAAAATCAAGTAAACCAGTTTGTTAATCTGGGTGGTGCCAGCTGATCCATCAAGGGCAGGGTTTACAAAATATCTTAGGCGCTAACCTTAAGAGCAGTTTAGGGAGGGTCAAAATCTTGTATCCTACAGCTGCAGGCTCTTGGGCCATGGTTTCTAATCTTGTGGCTAGTTTCTTGGTCTGCTCCCAGGCAAGAGGGAAGTATATCTTGGGAAATGGCTGTTATCATCTTTGTTTTAGACTATAGACTGTAAACCCGACTCCTCCCAAAGTTGGTTCGGCCTGCACCAGGGATGGGCAAGGACAGCTTGGGGGCTGAAAACAAAATGGAGTTGTTTGGGTCAGATCTCTTTCACTGTCTCAGTCACAATTTTGCAACGACAGTTTCAAAAGCTTCCTATCACTCTTTTGAAAATACCTTGTACACTTGCATTAAGTCATAACCTAATTAAGGCTCATTGATTTCACCTGTGAGGTTACTGTTTGTAACGTTCAAAAGCCAAAAATCTTAACTGCTTGGCACGGCTAAAGTCGAGTAACAAGGGATTTTAAAGGATTTTCTTTTTTTTTTTTTTTTTTTTTTTTTTTTTTGAGACGGAGTCTCACTCTGTTGCCCAGGCTGGAGTGCAGTGGCGCAATCTTGGCTCACTGCAAGCTCTGCCTCCCGGGTTCATGCCATTCTCCTGCTTCAGCGTCTCCGAGTAGCTGGGACTACAGGCGCCTGCCACCACGCCCGGCTGGTTTTTTTGTATTTTTAGTAGAGACGCGGTTTCACCGTGGTCTCGATCTCCTGACCTCGTGATCCACCTGCCTCGGCCTCCCAAAGTGCTGGGATTACAAGCATGAGCCACCAAGCCCAGCAAAGGATTTTCTTAAAGAGCACTGAGCTTAATTAAAAGTTCAGGCATGGTGGCTCACACCTGTAATCCCAGCACTTTGGGAGGCTGAGATGGGAGGATCACCTGAGGTCAGGAGTTTGAGATCAACCTGACCAACATGGAGAAACCCTGTCTCTACTAAAAATACAAAATTAGCCGGGTGTGGTGGTGCATGCCTGTAATCCCAGCTACTTGGGAGGCTGAGGCAGGAGAATCTCTTGAACCAAGGAGGCGGAGTTGCGGTGAGCTGAGATTGTGCCACTGCATGCCAGCCTGGGCAACAAGAGTGAAAACTCTGTCTCAAAAAAAAAAAAAAAAAAGTGGATATTCAAGTTACAGGGTTATAGGTATATTTAAGGCCTTTATGTTTTTCTTGTCTTGGATCTTGTTTTTCTGGAAAAAGGCTCTTTTCTTCTCAGTTGACTGAATTATTTTTCTCCATTTTTTGTCTTACCATTCTTAATGCATGCATGAGAGGCCCTAAGATAACTTCTGGTAACATGGGACTCCTGGAGAAAAACAGAGGAGGCACCACAGACTCCATTCTGGGGGGATTCGGGGGGGAACAAGAAACAAATAAGAAAAACCTCTGTTTTCCTCATGAAACTCTCCAAATTAAAAGCAGATAGTTCCCTCAAAATCAAAGGCTCTGTACTGTTATGCATTGTGTTATCTTCCGCTTTTGAGTTTTGGGGGTATCAAATTACTTCACATTGTGGGGGAGCTTTGGGGTGTAATAACTTACAGTGTAGAAAATACACTGTAAGGGGTGGCTAATAGTAGTTATAAATCAGAGAAGCATGCTCGGCCATCTGAAAGATATGGAAACATCCCCACCCCCCAATAAGAGATGAGACTCCCTTGAGGGATGGGCTAATTACAAAATAAGCCAATTAGCTTGGGGTTGCCTTGCAATGAAATGCATGGTAGAAGCACTACACTGTCTTCTCCCATAGTATCTTCCTCCTTTTGGGGAACAAAAATCCAGTATAAAGTGGCACCGTTAATTTTAGGGATCTGTCTTTGCCTTCAGTTGTGCCTGCTTATTAGGCCCTAAAAAATGCATACTACCCGGCCCTGTTCCTCCAAGGGTTTCACCCTAAAGCCAGTAATACAATTAAGAAACTGGCAAATGAAAAATCTTAAGAAGTGCTGAATATTCTGTATTGTTATATATGTGTTGTGTGTAATGTCTATAAAAAGAGCTCTAATTGATTGGCTTAAAGAAAAATAAGCGCTAGGCCAGACATGGTGTCTCACGCCTGTAATCTCAGCACTTTGGGAGGCTGAGGCAGGCGGATCATGAGATCAGAAGTTCCAGACCAGCCTGGCCAATATGGTAAAACCATCTCTACTAATAATACAAAAATCAGCTGGGTGTGGTGGCGCATACCTGTAGTCCCAGCTACTCGGGAGGCTGAGGCAGAAAAATCGCTTGAACCCACGAGGCTGAGGTTGCAGTGAGCCGAGATCACGCCACTGCACTCCAGCCTGGATGACAGTGCGAGACTTCATCTCAAAAAAAAAGAAAAAAAGAAAAAAAAATAAACGCTTAAATATTTTCTAGTTCACATGACTTTAAGAAATAAAAATAGTCTCAAGGATTATTGGTAAAATGCAAGTGTCATCAAAATGCAAATAGGTGGTCTACAGTCATGTTTTTTTTTTGTTTTTTTTTTGTTTTTTTGAGACGGAGTCTCGCTCTTTCACCCAGGCTGGAGTGCAGTGGCACAATCTTGGCTCACTGCAGGCTTCGCCCCCCCGGGGTTCACGCCATTCTCCTGCCTCAGCCTCCCGCGTTGCTGGGACTACAGGCGCCTGCCACCTCGCCGGGCTAATTTTTTGTATTTTTAGTAGAGACGGGGTTTCACCGTGTTAGCCAGGATGGTCTCGATCTCCTGACCTCGTGATCCGCCCGCCTCGGCCTTCCAAAGTGCTGGGACTACAGGCGTGAGCCACCGCGCCCGGCCTACAGTCATGTTTTTAACTGTAACTATCCTGCAAATTTTGTCATTTGCAGACAATTGTTGTCTTGCTTTGTTCTTTCTCAAAAGACGGTTTATAATCAAGCTATATTAAGGACATTAACAGATGTTCTCAAATGCAGGTTTTTAATAGCTTTTAAGATTGTAACATTGACATAGAGAAAGAATGTATGGGACTCATAAAGAACTGACATGTTCACAAATATCAAGCAAAACACAAGTTAACTAAATGGATTGCACTCAGAAAGTTAAAGCAACCTTTTTGACTTTTGCTTGAAATATTGCTGATCCTTGTTTTGTTTTTCAGAGTCAAGGAAACTTATTTTGAACTATTTACAGCCTTAAAAAAAAGATGTTGTGGGTTTTTCATAGATGGCCTTTATCAGGTAGAAAAGTTTCCTTTTATTCCTAGTTTGTTGAGTGTTTTTATCACGAAAGGGTGTTAGACTCTATCAAATGTTTGCATCTGTCGAAATAACCATGTGGTTTTCGTTCTTTATTCTATTAATATGATGTATTGCATTGATCGATTCTCATATGTTTAATCAACCTGTGCAAGGTTTATCCTCTGATAAATTTCACTCAGTCGTGGTGTATAAAATTTTTATATATTGCTGGATTTGGTTTGTTAATGTTTTGTGGATAATTTTTTTTGTCTATATTTACAAAGGGCATTGGTCTGTGGTTTCTCTTTTCTTTTCTTTTTTTTGCAACGGAGTCTTGCACTGTTGCCCAGGCTGGAGTGCAATGGTGTGATCTCAGCCCACTGCAACTTTTGCCTCCCGGGTTCAAGCGACCCTCCTGTCTCAGCCTCCCAAGTAGCTGGGATTACAGGTGCCTGCCACCACACCCTTTTCATGTGATGCCCTTATCTGGTTTTGGAATTAGGGTAATACCAATCTCATAGAATGAATTGGAAAGTATCCCCTCCTCTTCTGTTTTTGGAAAGAGTGAAAAATTGGTGATAATTCTGTGTTAGACGTTTGGAGAATTTATCAGCAAATCATCTGAGTCTGGGCTTTTCTTTGTGGGAATTTTTTTTTTTTTTTGAGACGGAGTTTCACTCTTGTTCCACAGGCTGGAGTGCAATGGCGTGATCTCGGCTCACTGCAACCTCTGCCTTCTGGGTTCAAGCGATTCTTCTGTCTCAGCCTCCCAGGTAGCTGGGATTACAGGCATGTGCCACTACAACTGGCTAATTTTTTGTCTTTTTAGTAGAGACGGAGTTTCACCATGTTGGTCAGGCTGGTCTTGAACTCCTGACCTCAGATGATCCTCCTGCCTCTGCCTCCTGAAGTGCTGGGATTACAGGTGTGAGCCACCGCACCTGGCCAAGAGTTTTTATTACTAATTCAATCTCTTGTCTATTCAAGATTGTAAGTCTGTTTAGCTTCTCATTCCTTTTTTTCCCCTAGGCTCAAGTGATTCTCACGCCTCAGCCTCCCAAGTAACTGGGATTACAGGTACATGCCACCATGCCTGGCTAAATTTTGTATTTTTAGTAGAGTCAGGGGTTTTGCCTTGTTGGCCATGCTGGTCTCCAACTCCTAGCCTCAGGTGATCTACTCACCTTGGCCTCCCAAAGTGCTAGGATTACAGGCGTGAGCCACCAAACCCAGCCTCATTTCTTCTTGACTCAGTTTGGGTAATCATGTCTTTCTAGGAATTTGTTCATTTCATGTAGGGTATCTAATTCATTGGCATATAATTGAATTTTTTATACTGTTAATATGAGCGGTCTAAACCAGCCTTGCATTCCCAGGACAAACCCCACTAGCTCGTGGAATATTATTATTCCTTTTATATATTGCTGGATTCAATTTGCCATTATTTTGTTGAAGAATTTTGCATCTTTGCTTATGAGGGATATTGATTTACAGTTTCCTTTTCTTGTACTGTCTCTGTCTAGTTTGAGTATCAGGATACTACTGACCTCATAAAATAAGTTTGAAAATGGCCCCTCCCCTTGTATTTTCTGGACAAGATTGTATAGATTGGTAGGGTATCTTTTATTAAGTTTTATTTTCCTCCAGATATCCTGTTTGTAGGTGTGTGTGAGAAACAGAAAATGTTACTGAATCAGAGAGAGTCTAAGTACCATTGTTTTCTACAGTTTTCTCTTAAACCTTGGGGTTAAAAGAAATCTGTTGAAATACAGTGTAACCACATGTCTTATTTCTCAACTTTTTGTGAGAGATCTCAACTGGGAAGATTGAGGTAGTTTCTTTTAAGCCCTGTTGGTCACATTGACTGAACATTTTAGTGAACTAGGATTACTCCACTTACTGGATATTCTTAATACTAAGGTAACAATATGAAAAAAGAACATATTTTCTGTATATATGTATAAAGCATATTTAGTGAAATTGTGAGAGTTATTGGTCCAGTATAGGCAAGAGAACTTTTTAGCTTAATTTAGTTCTCAACTGGTATATAGTATGTGTTTATATGAAGGATCAGTTTAGTAATTGTCCACAGATTCCTTTTATATTTTAATGACTGTAATTCAGGTTTTACAATTAGAAAAAGCACCTACATTGTCTTCTGTGTATGTTTTTTGTCCAGAAAATATATCTTTGTGGAATTTTTTTTTTTTTGGAGTGTTGCTCTGTCACCCAGGCTGGAGTGCAAAGGCACTATCTCGACTCAGTGCAACTTCTGCCTCCCGGGTTCGAGCGATTCTCTTGCCTCAGCCTCCTGAGTAGCTGGGACTACAGGCGCCCGCCACCATGCCTGGCTAATTTTTGTATTTTTAGTAGAGACAGGGTTTCACCGTGTTAGCCAGGATGGTCTCTATCTCCTGACCTTGTGATCTGCCCGCCTCGGCCTCTCAAAGTGCTGGGATTACAGGCGAGAGCCACCGCACCCAGTTATTTTTTTCTTTTTTTGAGACGGAGTCTCGCTCTGTCACCCAGGCTGGAGTGCAGTGGCATGGTCTCAGCTCACTACAACCTCTGCCTCCCAGGTTCAAGTGATTCTCCTGCCTCAGCCTCCCAAGTAGCTGGGACTACAGGCTCACGCCAACATGCCCAGCTAATTTTTGTATTTTTTCAGTAGAAATGGGGTTTCACCGTGTTGGCCAGGCTGGTGTTGAACTCCTGAACTCGTGATCCGCCCGCCTCAGCATCCTGAAGTGCTGAAATTACAGACGTGAGCCACTGTGCCTGGCCACCAGTGGTATTTCTCTCACAGATGAGAAAAGTCTGATTTCTTTTTTTTTTTTTGAGACGGAGTTTTGCTGTTGTTGCCCAGGCTGGAGAGCAATGGCAAATCTCGGCTCACTGCAAACTTGGCCTCCCAGGTTGAAGCGATTCTCCTGCTTCAGCCTCCCAAGTAGCTGGGATTACAGGCATGCGCCACCACGACCGGCTAATTTTGTATTTTTATTTTTTTTTTTTTTTTTTTTTTGAGACAGCCCTCGCCCCCCCCCCCCCCCCCCCCCCCCCCCCCCCCCCCTCCAGTGCGGACCCGCCCCCCCACCCCGGCTAATTTTTTTTTTTTAGTAGAGACGGTTCACCGGTCTCGATCTCCTGCCTGTGATCCGCCCGCCTCCCTCCCAAAGTGCTGGATTACAAGTGAGCCACCGCCCGCTAATTTGTATTTTTAATAGAGACAGACTCTCCATGTTGGTCAGGCTGGTCTCGAACTCCTGACCTCAGGTGATTTGCCCGCCTCAGCCTCCCAAAGTGCTGGGTTTACAGGCGTGAGCCACCACACCCAGCCAGTCTGATTTCTTTTTAAATTTTACTTTTATTTATTTATTATTTTGTAGAGATGGGTTCTCACTATGCTGCCCAGGCTAGTCTTGAACTCCTAGGCTCAAGTGATGTTCCTTCCTCAGCCTCCCTGTTGGGATTACAGGCATGAGCCACCATGCTCAGCAAAAAGTCTGATTTCTTAAGTCAGTTTTAAAAGGTGATAATGCTAAGAAAAACTTTAACATTTTATTTTTTCATTTAACATCTTTTATTTTTATACTAATGATTTTCTTTTTTTTTTTTTTTTTTGAGATGGAGTCTCACTGTCACCCAGACTAGAGTGCAGGGCATGATCTCAGCTCACTGCAACCTCCACCTCCCTGGTTCAAGCAATTCCCCTGCCTCAGCCTCCTGAGTAGCTGGGATTACAGGTGCACGCCACCACACCTGGCTATTTTTTTGTATTTTTAGTAGAGATGGGGTTTCACCAAGTTGGCCAGAATGGTCTTGAACTCCTGACCTCAGGTGATCCACCCGCCTTGGCCTCCCAAAGTCCTGGGATTACAGGCATGAGCCACTGTGTCCGGCCTACTAATGATTTTTTAAAAGCTCTGTAGTGGCTGGGTGCGGCGGCTCACACCTGTAATCCCAGCACTTTGGGAGGCCAAGGCGGGTGGATCATGAGGTCAGGAGTTCGAGACCAGCCTGGCCAAGAAGGTGAAACCCTGTCTGTACTAAAAATACAACAATTAGCCAGGCATGGTGGCGCACGCCTGTAGTCCCAGCTACTTGGGAGGCTGAGGCAGGAGAATCGCTTGAACCCGGGAGGTGGAAGTTGCAGTGAGCCGAGATCGTGCCATTGCACTCCAGCCTGGGCGACAAGAGTGAAACTCCGTCTAAAAAAAAAAAGCTGTGTAGTATTGCTTTTAAAATGATTTTCTTATCTTATTAACAGCATCAATATTAAATTTACAGCTAGGTGAAAGAAAGGATATATTTTTCTTCTTCCATTTGGTCCTTCAGTACCTCTTCCACGTTCCCTGTGGTAGAGCCCAACCCTGACAGGAGACTCTTGGGGCTGAGTGATCCAGTAAACCAAGACTAACCTCCACCCCCTCCTACCTCAAACACACAGTGTCTAGTTACAGTGGTAGCCTACGTGGATTTCTGGCATAACTTCTCTTATCATGAACCATTCCATAAACCAGTCCTCTGGGGAAGAGAGAATTCCTTTCAAATGTGTATTCTCAGGCTCAGGGAGCCACTGAATCCTGGACCTGGCATGTAATCTTATTAGAATACAGCTGTGGAGTGAGGCAAGTGGGAATTCTTGGCTAGGACCCCAACATAACTAAGGTTTAATCTTAACCTTAAATAAGACTCCTTTGAAGGAGGTACAAGCACAAGAGCTATAACCAGAATATTGTAGTCCTTTTTATAGCACTTAAGTTCTTCTTATGACAGTTATTTGTAAAAACTAAAAATCCTTTTAAGGCTAAAAAACCTACCTAGGGTTTTATTTCAATTTGGTAAATAAATAATACTAATAACTACGATGTACTTATTATTAATTTCAACACTAGAAATTCATTATCGTGTCCTTTTAGGGAGTCTTTAGTCTTCCTTCCTTGTGTTTCCATAAAGACTTCTGTTTTATTTTTCCAGCTTGTCTCATATCCTACAGACTTTCAGAAACACATATAACTACCTTCTTGTCTTCACTTGATTTATAGACACTGTAATGGGTATAGCTTACCCATTTAAGCTTCCCCACTCTTAGGTCTTTTATGGAGTAACTTCTTTACTTGATGGGGTCTTGTCAGACACAAGGGTAATATTTGTGTGTCTTGTGGGTTGAATAAAATATTGTAATAATTCTTACTTTGTTAAAAGGAATCTTCTGCCGGGCTGGTGGCTCACACCTGTAATCCCAGCACTTTGGGAGGCCGAGGCGGGTGGATCACGAGGTCAGCAGATCAAGACCGTCCTGCCTAACACGGTGAAACCCCGTCTCTACTAAAAATACAAAAAATTAGCCGGGCGAGGTGGCAGGCGCCTGTAGTCCCAGCTACGCAGGAGGCTGAGGCAGGAGAATGGCATGAACCCCGTGTGGTGGAGCCTGCAGTGAGCTGAGATCGTGCCATGCACTCCAGCCTGGGCGACAGCGAGACTCCATCTCAAAAAAAAAAAAAAGGAATCTTCTGAGAGTGGTGGTGTGTTTGCCATACTCTTTGCACTTGAACTGAATAAGTTTTGTTGAGAGGTCTGGGGTTCCGTGGAAATCCTTGATTTCTTCTGACTTGCAGTACAGATGCTTTTAACCATAGGCAACGAGTAAAAATATGTGCATGACAAACCTGTAAACCAGAAAGTGATGACAGCAGGCAGAGTGGCATGCTGTAAAATTTTTATCATCATACTTGATGTGTGTTGCTCATTAATGGCGAAATGTGTTGCTCATTAATGGCGAAAACTCAAGTTCTAACACATGGCAGTTTTAGTCTGTGTTTAGCCTTGCCATGTGCTTTCATCTGCCAGGCTCCTCTTTGCTTTCCCGTTTGTTTCCCTGCTTTGAAGTTCATTCATTGTCCTGGTTTACTGTGAAATGCCACTTGGGGATAACTCAAAATAGGAGAGTGGCTTTATTACCTGTGCTTTTCATATTTCATACTACCTTTCTGTTTTCCAGTTTCACCCAATTAAGTTGCATTCCTTATGTACCGTGATGTTCCTCTGTTGTCAAACTAGAGCTTCTTCCCACAGCTAAGTGGCTGATCAAGGTTTCTCCAAAGAGATAAGTATCAGTTATATAGCTCTCTAAGCAATGTGTAGACTGAGAGCCACTCAAAACCTGGCTCTCTGCAGGCTTTCAGGTGGCAGTAGTCATGGGTGAGAGTCAGTGGTTTTGGCAGGTACAAACACATATGAATTGTATGAAGATGTTTCTTGAGGAAGAGTGTCCTGGAGTGGAAGTGTTTTCCTTTGGTAATCCCACAGTTCAAATATCTTGCTTTATATCCCTAAGAGTACAAAGATTTCAATGAATTTCTCTGTTTAGTGAAGTCAGAGACAGGAACAAATGCAATAGGCTGGTATGCAACTTTAATTTTTTTTTTAAGTTTGGGAAATACAGGAAAGAAAAGTCATGGATAATTCTGTCAAGCCAATATAACTAATATGACCATTTTGCACATTCTTTTTCAGGATTCCTATATGTCGAGTTTCACAGAATTGTAAAACTATGGTACATAGGACTTGGTATTCTAGGTTTTTAAAAAACTAACAATTGTGTCAAACTATTTCCACATTATTTTGAATCTTGAATAGTATGCAGCCACTAAATTAGGTTAGAACAAGAAAGCTACTGTAATTTAGCCATTCCTCTGTTAGACATTTGTTGTTTCTAATTTTTTGCAATAGCTAATGATGTTATAATGAAATTGTTGGTAATAATTGGATAAAAAGAAAGGACTGAAGACAGGGAAAAGAAAGGGGTATAGGCTGTAGAGCAGGGAGAGAACCTCTTTACAGCTTAGCCTTGGGAGAGAGAAAGGCTGAGGCAAGGTATAACTTTGTCCCTGTATCTAGAAAGGTTATGGATATGTTCAGGAGGTCGGGAATGGTGAGTATTGATAGGCCTGTGGCCTGTTTTGTTCCACTGGGTTTTACAGGAAGTTAACATGATTGATCCTAAAGCTATAGCACTTTTATTGAAAGGGAATTTGGGACTATCTCCATTTAACTAGGTGATAGTAGCTATGTTAATAAAAACTACTGAAAGCTTTTCCTAAGAGAAGGCTAGGAGGTAGGGGTCTTTCAATGTTTTCATTATTTTAGATTTTTTTTTTTGAAAGCTAGTCGTCACAAATAAGAATAGTGAGTTAAGGCTGGGCGTGGTGGCTCACGCCTGTAATCCCAGCACTTTGGGAAGCTGAGGCAGGCAGGTCACCTGAGGTTGGGAGTTCCAGACCAGCCTGACCAACATGGTGAAACCCCGTCTCTACTAAAAAATACAAAATTAGCCGGGCGTGGTGGCACATGTCTGTAATCCCAGCTACTTGGGAGGCTGAGGCAGGAGAATCACTTGAACCTGGGAGGCAGACATTGCAGTGAGCCGAGATCGCGCCATTGCACTCCAGCCTGGGCAACAAGAGTGAAACTCCATCTCAAAAAAAAAAAAAAAAAAAGAATACTGGCCGGGCGCGGTGGCTCATGCTTGTAATCCCAGCACTTTGGGAGGCTGAGGCGGGCGGATCACGAGGTCAGGAGATCGAGACCACGGTGAAACCTTGTCTCTAGTAAAAATACAAAAAAAAATTAGCCGGGCGTGGTGGCGGGCGCCTGTAGTCCCAGCTACTCGGAGAGGCTGAGGCAGGAGAATGGCGTGAACCCGGGAGGCGGAGCTTGCAGTGAGCCGAGATGGCGCCACTGCACTCCAGCCTGGGTGACAGAGCAAGACTCCGTCTCAAAAAAAAAAAAAAAAAAAAAGAATACTGAGTTAAAAGGTATGGCCATCTCAGGAGGTTGCAGTGAGCCGAGATCCGAGATTGAGCCACTGCACTCCAGCCTGGGTGTTGGAGCAAGACCCTGTCTCAAAAAAAAAAGAAAAAAAAGTATGGCCATTTGAGTAGTTTTTGACCCACACTGTCAAATTGTTTTCCAAAAGAATAGTATTAGCTTGTGTTACACAGCCCTGTGGACTCACTTCAGTGTACATTTATCAGCACTGGGAGTTTTCATTTTTTTTGTATGTAAGAAATGACATTTTGGGGCCGGGCGCGGTGGCTCACGCCTGTAATCCCAGCACTTTGGGAGGCTGAGGCAGGTGGATCACGAGGTCATGAGATCGAGACCATACTGGCTAACACGGTGAAACCCCGTCTCTCCTAAAAAAATACAAAAAAATTAGCCGGGCGTGGTGGCAGGAGCCTGTAGTCCCAGCTACTTGGGAGGCTGAGGCAGGAGAATGGCGTGAACCTGGGAGGTGGAGGTTGCAGTGAGCAGAGATTGCACCACTGTGCTCCAGCCTGGGCGACAGAGCGAGACTCCATCTCAAAAAAAGAAAAAAGAAAAAAAAAAAAGACATTTCATCACTTGAATCTGCATTTCTCATTATGATATAAAAATAAAATAAATAGATCTTTTATTCTATTTTCTTTCTAATGAATTGGCTATTTTTGTTCTTTATTCATTTTATCATTTGTGGTCCTGTTGTTTTCTTACCAATTTGCTGGAGTTCTTTTTGTTGTTTTATTCTTTTTTTTTTTTTTTGAGACGGAGTCTCGCTCTGTCGCCCAGGCTGGAGTACAGTGGCGCAATCTCGGCTCACTGCAAGCTCTGCCTCCCGGGTTTACGCCATTCTCCTGCCTCAGCCTCTCCGAGTAGCTGGGACTACAGGCGCCCGCCACCACGCCCGGCTAATTTTTTTTTTTTTTTTGTATTTTTAGTAAGACGGGGTTTCACTGTGGTCTCGATCTCCTGACCTCGTGATCCGCCCGCCTCGGCCTCCCAAAGTGCTGGGATTATAAGCGTGAGCCACCGCGCCCGGCCCTTTTTGTTGTTTTATTCTTTTTTTTTCCTACAAGTATTTTCCCTATGCTGCTCTTTCACCTTATACAAAACTATTATCTTTCTTTGCTGCATCTACTGCAAGAATGAAGATCATTCTCAGCAATCGGACTGTTGACATTACTCTGAAGGGACACACAGTGATTGTGAAGGGCCCCAGAGGAACCCTGTAGAGAAACTTCAATTACATCAATGTAGAAAGAACTCAGAAAAAAAAGAGGCACCGGATTGACAAATGGTGGGGAAACAGAAAGGAGCTGGCTAGCATTCAGACTATCTGTAGTCATGCATAGAAGGGTATAACAAGGGTGTTACAATGGGCTTCCGTTACAAGATGAGGTCTGTGTATGCTCACTTCCCCATCAACGTCCTTATCCAGGAGAATGGGTCTCTTGTTGAAATCCGAAATTTCTTGGCTGAAAAATACATCTGCAGGGTTTGGATGAGGCCAGGTGTTGCTTGTTCAGTATCTCAAGCCCAGAAAGATGAATTAATCCTTGAAGGAAATGAAATTCACCTTGTTTCATATTCAGTGGCTTTGATTCAGCAAGCCACAAACAGTTAAAAACAAGGATATCAGGAAATTTTGGGATGGTATCTATGTCTCTGAAAAAGGAACTATTCAGCAGGCTAATAAATAAGATCTAAGAGTTGCCCAGCTATAGAAACAAGATGCTGGATGATTGCCAAGAGCTATTTGTGATATTTAAATGATACAATAAAAGACCTATTGATTTTGGGGAAAAAACCCAAAAAACTATTGTTATTTTACAGTATACTCTGTTGCTCTTTTTGTTTGTATTTACTTCTAAGTTTGGAAGTTATTACTCACTAGAGATATAGAAAAGGTTCCATTTAATATGCTGTGTTATACAATAATAAAATGAAAAAACTTTTCCTGGCCAGGCGCGGTGGCTCACGCCTGTAATCCCAGCACTTTGGGAGGCTGAGGCGGGTGTATCACGAGGTCAGGAGTTCGAGACCAGCCTGGCTAACATGGTGAAACCCTGTCTCTACTAAACAAAATACAAAAAAATTAGCAGGGCGTGGTGGCAGGCGCCTGTAGTCCCAGCTACTCGGGAGGGTGAGGCAGGAGAATGGCGTGAACTTGGGAGGCGGAGCTTGCAGTGAGCTGAGATCCTGCCACTGCACTCCAGCCTGGAGCCTGGGCGATAGAGCCAGACTCTGTCTCAAAAAAAAAAAAAAAAAAAAAACTTTTCCCGGCCGGGCGCGGTGGCTCACACCTGTAATCCCAACACTTTGGGAGGCCAAGGCAGGTGGATCATGAGGTCAGGAGATCAAGACCATCCTGGCTAACGTGGTGAAACCCCATCTCTACTAAAAATACAAAAAAAATTAGCCGGGCATGGTGGCGGGCGTCTGTAGTCCCAGCTACTCGGGAGGCTGAGGCAGGAGAATGGCGTGAACCTGGGAGGCGGATCTTGCAGTGAGCCGAGATCCCGGCACTGCACTCCAGCCTTTGCGACAGTGTGAGACTCCGTCTCAAAAAAACAAAAACAAAACTTTTCCCCGAATTATCAAGTCATCATTGCCATACTATTTTGAAAGTACATTTTGTTGCTTTGTGATGGTTATTTTTTTGAGATGGAGTCTCGCTCTGTCACCAGGCTGGAGTGCAGTGGTGCAATCTCAGCTCACTGCAACCTCTGCCTCCCGAGTTCAAGCTATTCTCCTGCCTCAGCCTCCTGAGTAGCTGGGATTACAGGCGTGCACCACCATACCCAGCTAATTTTTGTATTTTTAGTAGAGACTGGGTTTCACCATGTTGACCAGGATGGTCTCGATCTCCTGACCTTGTGATCCGCCTGCCTCGGTCTCCCAAAGTGCTGGGATTACAGGTGTGAGCCACTGTACCCGGCCACGTGATGGCTTTTTAAAAATCATAAATGATTCTGTATTTGTCTCTTTCTGGTCTGTCTAATCTCTTTTACTGATTTCTGTTTACTTTTATAAATACAAATAGGGAGCCTATTTTATTATTACTCTTTAGTTTCAGTTTTTACAAGTGGATAGTAAGTACTTCATGGATCCAAATATTAGGAATTGATCTGAGGCAAAAAAGTTGGGGCAAAATGGAAGCAACTTATCATTACAGTTTTTGTTTGTTTGTTTGTTTGTTTGTTTTTGAGACAGAGTCTCACTGTCGCCCAGGCTGCAGTGCAATGGTGCAACCTCGGCTCACTGCAAACTATGCCTCCCGGGTTCAAGTGATTCTCCCTCCTCAACCTCCCAGGTAGCTGGGAATACAGGCACCCGCCATTATGCCTGGCTAATTTTTGTATTTTTCATTATGACAGGGTTTCACCATGTTGGCCAGGCTGGTCTCAAACTCGTGACCTCAGGCAATCTGCCCACCTCAGCCTCCCAAAGTGCTGGGATTACAGGTGTGAGCCACCACGCCTGGCCCATTACAGTTTTATCTGTGTTTTTCTGACTACTTGGTTCTGTGCTGTTCTTGCAACATTTACTTAACATATTTCTTTGAATGCTGCTTCAAATTTTATTTCAAAATTGAGGGGGAAAAATAAGCAAATGATAAACATAAACAAAATTTTATTTTTCTTTTTTGTTAGAGGCAGAATTTAAGGAAAAATTCTGATGATTTTGATTACAGGTAGTGGCTAACCTCTTATGATTTATTTACCTATCTATTTATCTTTCCATCTATTTGTACATTTTTGTTTTGTTTTGTTTTGTTTTGGTAAACAGTCTCTCCCCAGTAAGAATGCAGTTCTTCTTAATCACAGAAGTTATTCCTTCCCTTGTGATGGCCTTCTCTGTTCTGTGTCTTGGCAAATATCTGAGCCTAATAGTTGGGTGGTGCCCTTGGCATAGATGTTATATAAGGAATTGTCACCTGCTTTTAGAGTCAGTCATCCCATGAACTCGAAGGAGTCAGTAAGGCGTTATGGAATCAGGAGGCTTGTGTGACAGCTCTGACGCTGATACCAATTAATTACCTGTCTGGACCTCAGTTTCCTCATCAATGGAATGAACACAGTTGGCCTAGTGACCCCAAATGTCTCTCCCAAGCTAACATTCTGTGATTCTCATTCTCTGAAATATTACCACAAGGAATGTTTACTTATACGTTACTTTTTAAAATAAGAAAAGTGGAGAACAGAAAATGAGAACTAGAGTTTAATTTTAAAATTTTGAAGTGTCATTGATGAGGCTATCGTCATGTGTCATGTTGCTTTAGTCCAATAGTTCTTAATTAACAGTATGCATTAGAACTACCAGTGAACATTTAAAATATATGCATATATGTGTGTGAACATATATGAATATATACACACATAAATGTTTGTTTGTTTATTTATTATTTATTTATTGGAGACAGAGTCTCACTCTCTTGCCCAGGCTGGAGTGCAGTGGTGCGATCTTGGCTCACTGCAACCTCCACCTCCTGGGTTCAAGCAATTCTCCTGCCTCAACCTCCCAAGTAGCTGGGATTACAGGCGTGTGCCACAACACCCAGCTAATTTTCATATTTTAAGTAGAGATGGGGTTTCACCATGTTGGTCGGGCTGGTCTCAAACTCCTAACCTCAGGTGATCCAACTGCATCGGCCTCCCAAAGTGCAGGAATTACGGGCGTGAGCCACCGCGCTTGGCCACACACACAAATAGGCATGCTTAGGCCCATGCCTTGCAAGTCTGATTCAGTAGGTTAGGGATAAGGATGAGACCTAGGAAGTCTTGGTTATTCAGATGCAAATAAGGGTTGAGAGGCCTCCCTTCCACTTATGGAAGGCAGATACTGTAGGTATAGATTGGTCTGGTATACCCTGCAACAAATAAGTCCCATTGCTCTTCTGGGATCCTATAATTAATTGGCACAGATGTTAGTTTTTTTTGTTTGTTTGTTTTTGTTTTTGTTTTTGTTTTTATGAGATAGTCTCTCGCACTGTCACCTGGGCTGGAGTGCAGTGGTGCGATCTCGGCTCACTGCAACCTCCACCTCGCAGGTTCAAGTGATTCTCGTGCCTCAGCCTCCCAGTGCTGGGATTACAGGCATGAGCCACCGCCCCCTACCCAGAGAAATTACAACAAGCGAGAAATTACAACAAGCTAGTTTTTCTTTAAGAAGAACCCACTTCTCATTTTCTTATCTGTTCAGGCTGGTAAAACAAAATAACATAAACTAGGAGGCTTATCAACAAGAGAAAACAGTTTCTTACAGTTCTGTGGCCTGGGAAGTCCAAGATCAAGGTGCCAGTAGATTCCATGTCTGCTGAGGGCCCACTTCCTGATTCTCGGTAGGTACCTTCTTGCTGTGTCCCCACATAGTAGAAGGGGAGATGGGCTCTCTGGAGTTTCTTTCATAACTGCGCTAATCCCATTCTTGAGGGCTCCTAATCACCTCCCAAAGGCCCCTCCTTCTAATGCTGTCACTTTGAGAATTAAGATTTTGACAGAGAAATTTTAGAGTTATAGAAGCATTCAGATCATAGCGCTTATATCTCAAAGATAAGGAGATTTCTATGTTTCTTTTCACTTTTCTATCCATATGTTAAGTATTAGAAACATTTGATTGTCTAGTATATAATGAAACAGTCTCTTGGTTGTTGACCCTGTCTTGACATTGTATGATAGGGGTTATTTAAAAATTTCTTAAATTAACTATCTTTCTAAAAACTTTTTATAAAATAATACATGTTCATGGTTTAAAAACACATAGTACCAAAAGTATGATGAAAGTGAAAGCTTGCTGGGCGCGGTGGCTCACGCCTGTAATCCCAGCACTTTGGGAGGCTGAGGCGGGCGGATCACGAGGTCAGGAGATCGAGACCATCCTGGCTAACACGGTGAAACCCCGTCTCTACTAAAAATACAAAAAATTAGCCAGGTGTGGTGGCGGGTGCCTATAGTCCTAGCTACTCGAGAGGCAGAGGCAGGAGAATGGCGTGAACCTGGGAGGCGAAGCTTGCAGTGAGCTGAGATCTCGCCACTGCACTCCAGCCTGGGTGACAGAGTAAGACTCCGTCTCAAAAAAAAAAAAAAAAGTGAAAGGTTACTAGACATAATGATTAATAATAAACATTTTGGGGATTTAGCTGATTTTATTAACACCATTTAAATATCAGTCTAGGTGTAGTGACAGTATAACATACTGGTTAAAAGCATGGGCTCTACCTTTACATTTATGGTCAATTGATTTTTGACAAGGTTGGCAAGACATATCAATAGGGAAAGATTAGTCTTTTCAACAAATGGTGCTAGGCCGGGCGCGGCGGCTCACGCTTGTAATCCCAGCACTTTGGGAGGCCGAGGCGGGCGCATCACGAGGTCAGGAGATCGAGACCACGGTGAAACCCCGTCTCTACTAAAAATACAAAAAATTAGCCGGGCGTGGTGGCGGGCGCCTGTAGTCCCAGCTACTCAGAGAGGCTGAGGCAGGAGAATGGCATGAACCTGGGAGGCAGAGCTTGCAGTGAGCCGAGATTGCGCCACTGCACTCCAGCCTGGGCGGCAGAGCGAGACTCCGTCTCAAAAAATTAAAACAAACAAACAAACAAAAAAAAACAAATGGTGCTGAGACAGCAGGTTATCCACATGCAAAAGAAGAAAGTTGGATGCCTGTCTCATACAACACATGCAAATTAATTTAAAATGGATCATAGTCCTAAAGTAAGAACTAAAACTATAAGACTCTTAGAAAAAAAAATAAAATCCTTGTGACTTTGGAATAGGCGATAGTTTCTTAGATATGACACCAAAAGTATAAGCAAAAAAGAAAAAGATAAATTTGACTTGATCAAAATTAAAAACTATATTTCAAAAAGACTTCTATATTTTAAAGCTGTTTTTTTTTATAGTGTAGGTTCTAGAGAATGATAACCTAAGTTTGAATTTTAGCTCCATTACTTATTGTAAGCTGTGCAACCCTGAGGAAGTTGCATAACCTCTCTGAGTCTGTGTCCTTGTTTGTAAAATGGGAATGATGGTAGCAGTGCCCACCTAACGATATTGCTGGAAGGATTAAATGAAAGGAGGCATACAAACATTAACCCTCTGTCTAGTTCTGGATAAATACAAATATCAACTATGAAGATGATAAGGAGATTGAAGAAGGATGAATGGCTTACTTGGATCAGCAGAAATGAGAAGACATCACCTAAGGAACAAGTAGTAAGGGTGGGCTTGAGCTTGGTTTATTCGTGGGCCCTGAAGAAGATGGATAGTTTAAATATTTTTACAAGTTGGAGGTAGCAATCTGTTGGTGGTTTTGACTGGTGATGATGCCCAGGATGACAGTGCTGTCATGTGGGGATAACATACCACTAAGCTGGATCATGTTTGTTTTGATGCCTGATTGGGCCAGCACAAAATCTTGAGGAGAAAATAATCCGCAGAAAGTATTTTTATTGCAGTCTTGCTGCATCTTGCCTGAAGATCCTGTGTCTGCTTATCCAGGAGTTAGCCTGGGAGAAAACATGTAAGCCTTGGTTTGAGTGGTCTGCCCCTATGTCTGTAAGCAGGGTTGTGTTGGAAGGGGACATCTGTCTGATATTTGGTCTCTCTGCATTTAAACCATGGTTGGGAACAGAGATGGCATAAAATGCGGCCTCAGTATTTCCAACCTGTTACTTATTTTCCTGTGTCCAGGGAAGGTTCTGATTATGGCTTGTTACTTGGCAGGATCCCCTGAGAACATATCTTGAGTGTGATCTGAGTCAGGAATATTGAATAATTTGTCAGAGGTTCCAGTCAGATGAAAGAACTAAATCTATAATCTTCATTAGAGTCCTTCCTTCCTCAGATTCCTTATTTTGGCCTGTGGGACTTAAATGGTAATGCTTTTAGAGTGAACCTAATATTAGAAAATGCATCATCATGTTTTCCTTTGTGATAATTACCATCCTTACTTCCATTACTTCTAGCTAAAGATGATCACCCTGGTAAAACTTTGCCAGAGAACCCAGCAGGATTCACCAGCACGGCCACTGCAGACTCCAGAGCCCTGCTTCAGGCCTATATAGACGGTCACTCTGTGGTCATCTTCAGTAGGTCCACATGCACACGCTGTATGGAGGTAAGGCTTTAAACTCAAGGGGTTTAAATGGAATTGTAGGAATTTGACAGACTTTTGAGCTCAAATGTAAACAATTGGATTTTACCTTTAGGAAGAGTGTATGTAGGCTGGGTACGGTGGCTCACACCTGTAATCCCAGCACTTTGGGAGGCCAAAGCGAGCGGATCATAAGGTCAAGAGATCAAGACCATCCTGGCCAACATGATGAAACCCCATCTCTACTAAAAATACAAAAATTAGCCCAACGTGGTGGCATGTGCCTGTAGTCGCAGCTACTCGGGAGGCTGAGACAGGAGAATCACTTGAACCCAGGAGGTGGAGGTTGCAGTGAGCCGAGATAGTGCCACTGCACTCCAGCTTGGGGGACAGAGTGAGACTCCGTCTCAAAAAAAAAAAAAAAAAAGGAAAAGTGTATGTGGGTGTAACTTGCTTCAGAGTAATTATAAAATGTGGATCTGATAACAAAATATTGTTTGAATAATCTCTTTCTGAGCTTTTGGGAAGTATGAGACATTTTCAGGTAGTCAAATTCGGGGAAGGTTAGGATGGGGGAGTTACCAAACCGGTTGATTTGCGGCCCTTTCAGATATGTCTGTAGGGAATATTTCATGAGGAATGGTTACTTAGGGTACTACCAAATTTTGATAAATACCTCTTCATGCTGTGGTTTATTATGGGGAAAATAACTTCACAAAGAATAAACTGTTTCCTACTTGGTTCTTAATCTTAGATTATCAGAGAGAAAAGGTCAGTGGTTACAGCCAAGGGGAGGATTAGTTTAGTCCACCCTGAATAAACCAGGGTGGACTTAACCATTAACGAAGGTGAGAATTGAAAGGCAAACCTGATCTGTCTGGTGCTTCATAGGAAGGCTGAGGGCATTTAAATGTCACTGAAGTTTAGCTCTAGGCCTACACAATGGAGTCTTAGGTAAATATAACTGGCCATCTGTCCAGGTTCACTGGGAGGTTAATTTATTTTATATATATATATATATATATATATATTTTTTTTTTTTTTTTGAGACGGAGTCTCGCTCTGTTGCCGAGGCTGGAGTGCAGTGGTGCGATCTCGGCTCACTGCAAGCTCCGCCTCCCGGGTTCATGCCATTCTCCTGCCTCAGCTTCCCAAGTAGCTGGGACTACAGGCACCCGCCACCATGCCCGGCTAATTTTTTGTATTTTTAGTAGAGACGGGGTTTCACTGTGTTAGCCAAGGTGGCCTCGATCTCCTGACCTTGTGATCCGCCCGCCTTGACCTCCCAAAGTGCTGGGATTACAGGCGTGAGCCACCGCGCCCGGCCGATTTTATTATTAAGTTTAATTTTCTCTCAACTTGTCTGCCCCATGACTTACTTTCCAGATCTCAAAGAGTTTGAATTCAGAAGCCTTTTTATTCTGGAAGCCTTACATAGAAATAAATGGGCTTATGGGCTTTTTGGACTCTCTCTCTCTCTCTCTCTCATTCTGCGTGTGTGTGTGTGTGTGTGTGTGTGTGTGTGTGTGTGTGTGTCTGTGCACATGCGCACTTTTTTCCCAAGTAAAGAAAAAGGAAGGTGGGCGGGGAAAACACTGAAGTAGGGAGACCCTTTCATCCTTGTCTCTCTCCTGAACACATTCTGCATCGATGCCACCTTAGGCTTCATCCCTATCAAGATAGTGATGCCTTTCCTGTAGGACATCATATTGGGAGTAGGATTTTTTTTTTTTCTTTTTTTTTTTTTTTTTTTTGAGACGGAGTCTCGCTCTTTCACCCAGGCTGGAGTGCAGTGGCGCGATCTCGGCTCACTGCAAGCTCCGCCTCCCGGGTTCACGCCATTCTCCTGCCTCAGCCTCTCCGAGTAGCTGGGACTACAGGCGCCCGCCACCACGCCTGGCTAATTTTTTGTATTTTTAGTAGAGACGGGGTTTCACCGTGGTCTCGATCTCCTGACCTCGTGATGCGCCCGCCTCGACCTCCCAAAGTGCTGGGATTACAAGCGTGAGCCACCGCGCCCAGCCTGGGAGTAGGATTGCAAAGAGGCAGAAGACACAAGTCCCATCCCTGGGGGTTTAGCTCAACTGAGAGGGCAGAACATAGGCTTAAGAAGAAAAATGATCTCAGATAACCCATGCTAAATTCTACATGATTGGACAGGGAGTAAGTGCTAGAGAATTTAGAAGAGGGCTGGGCATTAGAAATCTGCTATGTAATTATTGGCCTCTGGGGGCTTAATTATCTAGCTCTGCAATTCTTATCTGCTTTTGGGACCTACTGCCCCTCCCCGCCACCACACGCCACTTCCTTTTTTTTAATCTTTAAAATGAAGAGCTTGAACTAGTTGCTTATTGATGGTTTTTTTTTATTTTGATTTTGTTTTTGAGACAGAGTCTCGCTCTGTTGCCCAGGCTGGAGTGCAGTGGTGTGATCTCGGCTCGCTGCAACCTCTGCCTCCTGGTTCAAGTGATTCTCCTGCCTCAGCCTCCCAAGTAGCTGGGACTACAGGTACACGCCACCATGCCTGGCTAATTTTTGTATTTTTAGTAGAGATGGGGTTTCACTATGTTGGCCAGGCTGGTCTCGAACTCCTGGCCTCATCATGATCCTCCCACCCCAGCCTCCAAAAGTGCTGGGATTATAGGTGTGAGCCACTGCGCCCAGCCTGAGGGTTTTCTTAGTTCTGAAATTACGTGCTTGTCTAGTCTTTTTTGTTACCAAACAGGTTAAGAGCCTGGACTCTAAAGTCAGAGTGTGGATCTTGGCTCTGTGATTTATCAGCCATGTGACTTTAGTTATTTACCTGTGGTGCCACAGTTTCCCCATCTGTAAAATGTGGGTGATAATAGTACCTATATCATAAGTTTGTTATGAGGATTAAATTAATTAATATTTATAAAAGCCATAGAACATACCTGACACATAGTAAACACTGTGTCAGTGTTTGTTAAATAAAAGAACTACTTGCATTTTTCCTTTTCCTATCAGGACTTAAAACCTTGGGTGGTTAATCTTCCTTCTGTCAGTACTGAGGCTAGATTAAATGGTAATCAACAAATACCTGACTTAATGCTAAGTACAATGAATCCTATCAGTGGGTAAATAGCTACCATTTGAGTGCCAACTATGTGCCAGGCATTCGGTCACTCTACTTATATTTTCAAACATTATTAAAGAATTGGGAGCTGGGCACGGTGGCTTACGCCTGTAATCACAATGCTTTGGGAGGCCAAGGCAAGAGGTTCACCTGAAGCTAGGAGTTTGAGACCAGTCTGGGCAACATAACAAGACTCTATGTCTATGGGAAACAAAAAAATAAATAAATAAATAAATATATATATATATATATCAGCATGGTTTGCATGTGCCCGTAGTCCTAGCTTCTCAGGAGGCTGAGGTGAGAGGATCACTTGAGCCCAGGAGTTAAAGGTTACAGTGAGCTATGATTATACCACTGCACGCCAGCCTGGGTGACAGAGTGAGACCCTGTCTCTAAAATAAATACATATGGGCGCAGTGGCTCACACCTGTAATCCCAGCGCTTTGGGAGGCTGAGACAGGCAGATCACTTGAGGCCAGGAGTTCGAGACCAGCCTAGGCAACACGGTGAAATCCTATCTCTTCTAAAACTACAAAAATTAGCCAGGCGTGGTGGTGAACGCCTGTAATCCCAGCTACTCAGGAGGCACAGGCGTGAGAATCACTTAAAACTCAGGAAGCTGAGGTGGCAGTGAGCCAAGATCGTGCCTCTAAGCTACAGCCTGGGTGACAGAGCAAGACTCTATCTAAATAAATAAATAAATAAATAAAATAAAAATTAAGAAATAAATAAATAAACAGAAAATTCCAATTTTAACCCTGCTCTAGTTCTGGAATGAAGAGTTGGGCTAGCGGTCAGGATTGCTACTAGTGGTAGATAGTCAGTGTGCTCCTTGCAATCCCAGATCTCTTTGACCTGTCATTGTTCTTTTTCTCTTTTCTTTTTTTAGTCCCCATTATGCCCCAGAATGTTCTTATTCTTACTGTTATCTCTGAAATCTACTAACTCCCTCACTTCCCAGCTCTCCTGCCTATCCCTGAAAATGTAAAGCCTTGCTTATATTTCCCCCAGTTTTACTTAATTAAAACTAGCCTGGGAATGAAGAACTTTTCCTATAACATTTGTTGGTTAGTTATTTGCATGCTTATTTAAACATACAGTTGCCCAAGTGCAGTGACTCACACCTGTAATCCCAGCACTTTGGGAGGCCGAGGCGGGCGGATCACCTGAGGTCAGGAGACCAGCCTGACCAATATGGAGAAACCCTGTCTCTACTAAAAATACAAAAATTAGCTGGGCTTGGTGATGCATGCCTGTAATCCCAGCTACTAGGGAGGCTGAGGCAGGAGAATTGCTTGAACCCAGGAGGCAGAGGTTGCAGTGAGCTGAGATCACACCATTGCACTCCAGCCTGGGCAACAAAAGTGAAACTGTCTCAACAACAACAACAACATATAGTCATCCTGGCAAATTTATTTAATATCATTATCCAAACAATCCCTGGGTATGTCAAGTCTTCTAGATAAACATTCCCTAGTTTTACCTTGTTGATTTCAGATTGGTGCCAGTTAATTTAGAAATTAATTTTCGATGTCTTTGGCCATGAAAGATGATTAGGTGCTTTTCCTGGTAAAGTGGTGAATTTCTTCTGAGGGTGTACAACTCATATACTTAGCTGTTCACATTTATTTATTTATTTAAATTACCTTGAAGTAGAATTGTCCCAGGTTATTTTCTTTAGTTTTTATTTAATCATCTCGTTTAACAACTGGGATATGAGTAAATCAGAATAGAGAAACTTTGTTTTTATATTTGTACTTGGTCTGATGAATGTGTATTTCTCTATGGGATGAGTAATGTCATTTGCATTAATTCAAGTTGGGAAGTGCCCATAAGGAAACTAACGTCTACATAAAGGTAGCTTTCCACTCTTGCATAACACATTAGTTACCATATGTGTTTTGCATGCATCTTGCTGTGAAGAGGTTTTAAAGTGCAAAGATAATCCCTCTCCACCTTTTCAGAAATGCAATATTTGTTTCTTATAGCTATTTCAGAGTGGTGGGGGGAACTGAATTCAGATTCAGACTGGGGCTTAGGTGACATCTAAAAGAGTTTAAGAAAAAGACTACAGGCTGGGTATATGGTGGCTCACGCCTGTAATCTCAGCACTTTGGGAGGCCGAGGTGGGCAGATCACGAGGTCAGGAGATAGAGACCATCCTGGCCAACATGGTGAAACCCCGTCTCTACTAAAAATACAAAAATTGGCTGGGTGTGGTGGCGCATGCCTGTAACCCTGCCTAATTGGGTGGCTGAGGCAGAAGAATCGCCTGAACCTGGGAGGCAGAGATTGCAGTGAGCCGAGATAGCGCCACTGCACTCCACTGGTGACAAAGTGAGACTCTGTCTCAAAAAAAAAAAAAAAAAGAAAAAGAAAAGAAAAAGAAGACTAATGAGGTTGTATGAGTGAACTTATTTTCCCATTTTATCAAAATGTTGAATTTGGTCCTATAAAAATGATAGAAATCTCCCAGTGTACTTCTATACAATAGGAAGTCTACTGTTTTAGTAGTCAAGTTTAGAATGAGACAAGAATATATTTTCTTTTTTTGTTTTTGTTTTTGTTTTTTTTTCAAGAATCATTTTCCTCATTGATCATCTCTGTGAACTTCAGGCTACTCTGGCCTTTTAAATTTTATTGTATAACTGGAGGAATATGGTTCTAAACTTTCCTAAATTATTGACAGGCTGTTTGTGTCTTGTACATAAAAGTCTCTTGTGTCAGTAGTTTAAATGTTACCTAGTGGTATAAGTAAATTTTAAATAAAATTTTGTTTTTTACCAGTATAATTTGTATAACCATGAGCATAAGATTTTTTGTTTGTTTGTTTTATTTAACAGTCTCAGAGCATAATAGGTTTTTTGTAACTGATTTATTGGTTGAGGGTTACTCAGCCAAAAAAAGAAATAATACTTTGACTATTGTAGAATATATTTTTCCCAGGTTTGCCATATAATGCTTTGGAAACATTAAGTGTTCCAATGCTTTTTTAAACACTGTATTAAACCTATTTTATAATGAGGTAGACTGAGTCACTAAACATATAAAATATATCTTATGAAGCGATACAGATGAATCATTGACAATTGAATAGAATCAACAGATTTCAGATACTCTTGTAAATATCATTTCTGTCGACAGGGAGAATCTTATGAGTTACATAAAAGTGAATTGGAAAGTTTTCAAAGGTGAAGGCTGGTTGAGGAAGGAAGTAACAAAGCTGGATAAGAGATTCTCCTGTTGGTTGTAACCTCATTTTTCATTTTCCTCCTTGTTTTTCAACTTCTTCCAGGTAAAGAAGTTATTTAAATCTCTGTGTGCTCCTTATTTTGTCCTTGAACTTGATCAAACAGGTAAGTTTCTGTTTAATATGTAAATCACAGCTGCTGACTGTACATTTTATTTCATTTATTCTATCTGGCTTTAATTTGTCTTTCTTGAGGTTTTTATTGTTTAGTGAGCATTTGCTAGTTGATTCCTCTTTTTGGTCATTTAGACAGGGTACTCTCCTGGAGCTAATCATATCTACCTTAGCCTTTACCTAGTTTATAGCCTTGGTATTACCCAGAGTTTCTTCTTATTGAAATTATTCTTCTTATTACTCATGAATCTAGTTACAGATACAGTATTTGCTGGTTTTATGGTAACTTTACTTTTGCAAATTTGTCTCCTTTCTGATAAGTAATACAAATAGTATTTGAATTAAATATAAATTGAGATGCATTCAGAAATTTTGGCAGGGACATACAAAGATCAGTAAAGGTGAAAGATCCATGAAAAGTGCTACTGGAGGCTGGGCGCGGTGGCTCACGCTTGTAATCCCAGCACTTTGGGAGGCCGAGGCGGGCGGATCACGAGGTCAGGAGATCGAGACCGTGGTGAAACCCTGTCTCTACTAAAAATACAAAAAATTAGCTGGGTGTGGTGGCGGGCGCCTGCAGTCCCAGCTACTCGGAGAGGCTGAGGCAGGAGAATGGCGTGAACCTGGGAGGCGGAGCTTGCAGTGAGCCGAGATCGCGCCACTGCACTCCAGCCTGGGTGACAGAGCGAGACTCAGTCTCAAAAAAAAAAAAAGAGAAACAAAAAAGGATCTGCTAGTGGCCAGCACCGTCATTTCTATTAGGAAAAGTGGGCCCTTCCAGATTAGGAAGAGGAGGTAAACTTCATGCCTAGTAGCTTAAAGGAAGCAGAGTCCTGGTCATTGACAGCCTCTGCTCAGTCTCCAAAGGAATACAAAGAAAGGGCCTGGCATGGTGGCTCACTTCTGTAATCCCAGCACTTGGGGAGGCTGTGGTGGCTGGATTCCCTGAGGTCAGGAGTTTGAGACCAGCCTGGCCAATATGGTGAAACCCCGTCTCTACTAAATAATAAAAAAAAATTAGCTGGGTGTGGTGGTGTGCGCCTGTAGTCCCAGCTACCTGGGAGGCTGAGGCAGGAGAATCGCTGGAACCCAGGAGGCAGAGGTTACACTGAGCCAAGATCGCACCACTGCATTCCAGCCTGGGTGACAGAGTGAGACTCTGTCTCAGAACCACAACAACAACAACAACAAAGAAAGGATTCAACTAGACAGAGAAAGATATATGGCAATTGGGAGATATGAACAATTGGCATGTAAGTTTCATTTCTTTTTTTTTTTTTTTTTTTTTTTGAGATGGAGTTTCCCTCTTGTTGCCCAGGCTGGAGTGCAATGGCACGATCTCAGCTCACCGCAACCTCTGCCTCCCAGGTTCAAGCAATTCTCCTGCCTCAGCCTCCCGAGTAGCTGAGATTACAGGCATGCACCACTACGCCCGGCTAATTTTGTATTTTTAGTAGAGATGGTGTTTCTCCATGTTGAGGCTGGTCTCGAACTCCTGACCTCAGGTGATCCACCCGCCTCAGTCTCCCAAAGTGCTGAGATTACAGGTGTGAGCCACCGCGCCTGGCCATAAGTTTCATTTCTAGGGTCAGGAGGAAGGAGGTAGTTGTGTGGCATGACATATTACTGGGTGTTTCTAAAGATAGGTTCTCTAACACAGAGAGCATCACATAATAACTACCATATATAGAGTGTTAGTCCCTGTTTTACATGGACTATGCTGGGTTAAGTATAGTCACCTATCCTCACATGAACTCAGCAAGGAAGATATTCTCTACATTTTATAAATGAGGAAATTGAATCCCAGAGAAGTCAGTTAACTTCCTTAACATTGACCCAGTGTGGTGGCTCACGCCTGTAATCCCAGCATTTTGGGAGGCTGAGGCGGGAGGATTTCCTGAGGTCGGGAGTTCAAGACCAGCCTGACCAATATGGAGAAACCCCATCTGTACTAAAAATACAAAATTAGCCAGGCATGGTGGTGCATGCCTGTAATCCCAGGTACTCGGGAGGCTGAGGCAGGAGAATCGCTTGGACCCGGGAGGCAGAGGTTGTGGTGAGCCAAGATCGCACCATTGCACTCCAGCCTCAGCAACAAGAGCAAAACTCCTTCTCAAAAAACAAACAAACAAACAAACAAAAAAAACAACAACAACAGAAAACTTCCGTAACTTCATATAAATACTGGATCTATAATTTGGACACGGGCCTATGTAATTCTGAAGCCTATGTTATTTCCATAATACCATGTTGTCTGGCTCCTCTACAGTGACCCTTCTATTCCTTCATCAAGGAAGGCTCTTGCCCCTAAATACTCCATAGTATGAAAGGAAATCTCAATAAATAAAATTTCTTCTGGGTCCAAAAGTAGCCTTTTATAAAAATATAAATTTTCCTGGGAAACTTAAGTCACTTGCAACTTGCTGTGAATTAGGGAAAAATAACCAAACAGAACAATAACCAAACAAGCAAATTAAACTAATATAAGGTAAAGCAAATGAACATGTCCTTCAAGGATGGGAAAGGTAAAGGAGGTAACATCGGAACAGATGGGCAGGATGAACGCACTAAGTGCTTGGGGAGCATGATTTGTAAGGATTTTCTTTATGAATCTGGAAAACTTGTGTTTTTTGGTAACAAATGGCTGATGTTTTATTTCTAAATCTGTTAGTAAGCGGTTAAGGAGGTTTTAAGAGTCTGTGATTTAATACATGTATGAACTTTATTTTCAGTCCCAGAAAATAAGCATTGGATTATGAATTGACTTTTGTCCTGGTGGTTCCCCAGTTATACTTCCCTTGCTCTTTCTTTCTTTTTTTTTTTTTTTTATTGAGATGGAGTTTTGCTCTTGTTGCCCAGGTTGGAGTGCGATGGCACGATCTGGGCTCACCACAACCTCCACCTCTTGGGTTTGAGCAATTCTCCTGCCTCAGCCCCCAGAGTAGCTGGGATTACAGGCATGCACCACCACAGCCAGCTTATTTTGTATTTTTAGTAGAGACAGAGTTTCTCCATATTGGTCAGGCTGGTCTCGAACTCCTGACCTCAGGTGATCCATCCACCTCGGCCTCCCAAAGTTCTGGGATTACAGGCATGAGCCACCACGCCCGGCTCCCTTGTTCTTTCTTAAATGTCTTCTTTACTTTCTCTATCATTTTTCAGACTATTCTTATCTTTTTTAAATGTGTATTGCCAGTGGGGAGGTGTGGTGACTGAAAAATCTATTAAATTTCTCCTTTTCCAACTACTTTTCTGTGTGAGACTGGATTTTTCATTTACTTCTACCAAAACATGTGTTGCAACAAATTAATCCAGAAGCAAATATGGGAATCTAGTTGTTTTTTATTAGGACCGATGCTAAAAAAATTCAAAAGATGTGAAACAATGCCAATCTTCTCACTATGTTTATTTATTTATTTTGAGACGAATTAAGTGCATTCTCAGCTCACTGAGCAAAGATGCACTGAGCTCGCTAAGAAAGTGCATTCTCAGCTCACTGAGCAAAGGTGCAATCTCAGCTCATTGCAACCTCTGCCTCCTGGGTTCAAGCAATTCTCCTGCCTCAGCCTCCCAAGTAGATGGGATTACAGGCATGTGCCACCATGCCTGGCTAATTTTGTGTTTTTAGTAGAGACGGGGTTTCACTGTGTTGGTCAGGCTGGTCTCAAACTCCTGATGTCAGGTGATCCACCTGCCTCGGCCTCACAAACATTTGGGATTACAGGCACGAGACCAGCTTGGCCAACATGGCAAAATCCTGTCTCTACTAAAAATACAGAAATTAGCCCAGCATGGTGGCGGGCGCCTATTATCCCAGCGACTCAGGAGGCTGAGGCAGGGGAATTGCTTGAACGCAGGAGGCGGAGGTTGCAGTGCGCTGAGATTGCGCCATTGCACTCCAGCCTGGGCAACAAAAGCAAGACTCTGTATCAAAAAAAAAAAAAAAAAGACCAAGTTTGACACCCTGTTCTAAGGCAAGTAGGAAGCATGAATATTAACACAGTTTTGATTTTGTGAGATTTATTTGTCCCAAGCATAGGAGGAACACTATTCTAGATGTGCAGTTGGCCTTAGCCACACAGGAGAGATGTGATCTGGTTCATGTCTTCGAGGAGCTTGTAATCATGGAGCTGGAACTGCTGATGCAGTCTTCTAAGTGCTGGTTTCATGAATAAAACACCTCCTTTATCTGTTTCTTCTGGGTTCCAAAAGAACCCTCCATAGGCATGATTTTCACACCAGTGTTGGCTACGTAATCTTCCCAGGGCCTGGATCATAGTGGGTATTTAAAGAGTCAGAAGATCAATTGGTAGACAGGAGTATTTGGCATAGAATCACATGGGTGCATTTATTCATTCAGCATATTTATTGAGTGCCTGCTGTGCTCTAGGCTCTGTATACTAAGCACTGGGAATACAGTAGTATACTAGGCAGGTGTGCTTCCTGTCTAAAGGAATTAGACTTGCTTGTGTGTTTTTTTCTTTTTTTTTCTAGCAAATTCCTCTTATTTTCCTTTAGAGTTGAGGGCCTGTGTACTGCCTAACTGGATTGGTAATGGAGTCAGTGCCCCGTGAATTCCTGTGTTTGCAGTAGTATCACCTCTCACAGAAAATCAAGAGGAGAAGTTGTGCTACCAAGGGATCCTCTCTCTTCACCCTAACATTTTCTTCTTCCTTCTTTTGGCTGTATTTTGGCCAGTCTACATAAGGTTATTATTTGAAAACCATCAAGGTCCACTGAGTTCTACTGAGATTGGTGTTGGAGAGAGAAACTCAGAACTGGGAGGCCTGGCATTCATGTCCTGTGTGTAGGCAGTGGTAGTAGTCATACATGCTATCTTCCCTGTGTCAGAGGCTTATGCATGTTCTCCTATTTAATCTTCAGAATACCACCAATCAGGTAGGCGGTGATATCACCTTCTTATGATGAGGAAATAAAAACATAGTAAAGTATTAGTATACAGGGTGGCTGGCTTTCTAGTGAACCTACTGGCAATTCGTGGTCCCTCCCACTACTTCCTGAGACTATCTGGTAGAACCTTCCATGACTTGCCCCTTGTGTCTTATGTATAATGTTCATGGTGTCGATATCATGATAGTTGTTCCTAGATGTGATGGTGTCTGTTGCACACACATGTGGTGGTGTGTTTGGTGGCAGAGGTTGTACAATCTGCCACCATGCCAGCTACACACACCTTGGCTATCCCTGTGGATGAGCTGCCACTCACAGGGCCTGTTGATTTACAAAGACTTGTATCTATACTTCAGGTGTCTTCCTAGGAGCTTTGATCTAAGGAACAGACAACATCAGTGTAATCATCTTAATTTGGTCTGGCAGCTGCTGACATTCTGTAGCTATAAATGTGGAAAACAGACATAAGATTTCAGCAGTTTGCCAAAAGTGTGCGTCTGGATGCCATATGTCACTAGCTTGGGGGTTCTGATGTGTATTATTCATGTCTCCTGGCTGCTTATGGAGGACATGGCTTTAATGCCTTCAGCAAGAGGGAGAGGAACTAATATTTCAGTTTCTTTTTATGGCAGTGTCTCATATCTCTCTTACTTAATCCTCACAACAGCTTTGTGTGGTTGTTGGAATTAATTCTGTTGTTGTGAGGAAGCAGATGCTCAGCATTTGAATAACTTGCTCAGTGTTGCTGTGTCAAGCCCAGGCCTGTCTGCTTCCCCAGTTGCCTCTTTGGGCATTGTTTTCCTTGAACAAATAAAAACCCCTCACGAGCAGAGGTACCCTAGCTAGCTCAGTTCTCACCACTTTGGTATTGATACTTACTCATTCAACAGATTTGTTTTGGGCACCTATTTATATGCCAAGCACTGGCAGGAGAGAAAAGATGAGTAAAGCACAACCTCATTCTTTAAGATCATTTTACTTGTTTGCCTCTGCCTCACTTCCAATTTCAGTGTAATTTGGTATCTCTAAAGGCTGTAGGATCACGGGTGGACAAAGGTAGTGGGTAAGACATTTAAAGCTGTAAACAAAAACAACTTAGAAAACATCATGGCGTGTTCATTTAGAGCAAATCTGGCAAGGCCTGGGGCAGAGAACGATGAGAGGTTAAGAGTTGAAAAGTAAAGAGGCTTTCTCCCATAGAGAATGAGGAGATATGGGAGGTTGTTCTATTTATTTTATGAATGAGGCTCAAAATATTCTCTAAGCATTTTGGTTTTGTCTATAAAAATGTTTATTTTTTTAAAATTTGGAGACCACAGTATAATAAAATACAAAAAATCACATATAATTGCATCCAGAGATCGCCACTATTAATATTTTATGTCTTTTTTGTAAACTCTGTTCTGTTTTATTATTTAACATTTTACATGTTATGTAAGTTCTTAATTTTCTCAATGACTACAAAATAGTCCATGTGTTTACTTAGCCATTCTACTATATTTGGACAAATAGTCTATTGCCAATTTTTTGCTATTGTGGAATAATAGAAATATTTTTCTTTGTACGTGAAGTTTTTGCTGTTTTTAGAATTATTTTCTTAGGATAGATTACTGCAATGGATTTATGGGTCAGAGTATGAACAATTCTAAGGTTCTAGAGCCCTTTAAATGGTGTGTACTAATTAATAACTTCATAAGCTCAAAGAGTTCCCTGTACTTAGTAGTAAGAAATAATAATAGGTTTTGGGCCAGGTACAGTGGCTCATGCCTGTAATTCCAGTGTTTTGGGAGGCTGAGGCAGGCAGGTCACGAGGTCAAGAGATCAAGACCAGCCTGGCCAACATGGTGAAACCCCCTCTCTACTAAAAATACAAAAATTAGCTGGGCATGGTGGCGCGTGCCTGTAGTCCCAAGTACTTGGGAGGCTGAGGCAGGAGAATCGCTTGAACCTGGGAGGTGGAGGTTGCAGTGAGCTGAGGTCGTACCACTGCACTCCAGCCTGGTGACAGAGCCAGACTCCGTCTTAAAAAAAAAAAAAAAGTGATCTGGCTGGACAAACTGAGCCAGTCCCATACAAAATCTTAAAAAAAAAAAAAAAAGAAAAGAAATAATAATAGGTTTTTAAAAATCATTATTTGCCTATTGGAGAGGTAAAAACAGATTTCTTTATCTTAATTTGTATCACTTTGATTATTAATGAGGCACAATATTTTTTCGTGTATGTTGTATTTCCTATGTGTACCTTGCTGGGCTCAGGTGGTCCTCCCACCTCAGCCTTCCAAGTAGCTGGGAATATCTAAATTGTATTCACTGTGTTGTATTTCATTATCTGAATTGCCTGTTCATTTTCCTCATGGGGTAATAATAATAGGAAGAGCCCTGGTGCGGTGGCTCACGCCTGTAATCCCAGCACTTTGGGAGGCTAAGGTGGGTGGATCATGAGGTCAGGAGATGGAGACCATCCTGGCCAACATGGTAAAACCCCGTCTCTACTAAGAATACAAAAATTAGCTGGGCATGGTGATGCGTGCCTGTAGTCCTAGCTACTCGGGAGGCTGAGGCAGGAGAATCGCTTGAACCTGAGAGGTGGAGGTTGCAGTGAGTTGAGATCACGCCACTGCACTCCAGTCTGGTGACAGAACAAGGCTTCAGCTCAAAAAAAAAAAAAAAAAAAAAAAAAAAAAAAAACCTAGTTGGCTGGGCGCTGCGGCTCACGCCTGTAATCCCAGCACTTTGGGAGGCTGAGGCAGGCGGATCACGAGGTCGGGAGATCAAGACCATCTGGCTAACAGGGTGAAACCCCGTCTCTACTAAAAACACAAAAAATTAGCCGGGCATGTTGGCGGGCACCTATGGTCCCAGCTACTCGGGAGGCTGAGGCAGGAGAATGGCGTGAACCCGGGAGGCGGAGCTTGCAGTAAGCCGAGATCGCGCCACTGCCCTCCAGCCTGGGCGACAGAGCGAGACTCCGTCTCAAAAAAAAAAAAAAAAAAAAAGGAAGTACTTTCTTTCTTTCTTTTTCTTTTCTTTCCCTTCCTTCCTTCCTTCCTTCCTTCCTTCCTTTCTTTCTTTCTTTCTTTCTCTCTCTCTCTTTCTTTCTTCTTTTTCTTTTTCTTTCTTGCTTTCTTTTCTTTCTTGCTTTCTTTTCTTTCTTGCTTTCTTTTCTTTCTTGTTCTATTGCCCAGGCTAGAGTGCAGTGGTATGATCTTGGCTCACTGCAGCCTTCAACTCCTGGCCTCATGCAATCCTCCCACCTCAGCCTCCCGAGTAGATGGCAGTACAGGTATGTGCCACCATACCCAGCTAGTTTTTGTATTTTCTTTTTTTTTTTTTTTTTTTTTGAGACGGAGTCTTGCTGTCTGCCCCAGGCTGGAGTGCAGTGGCGCGATCTCGGCTCACTGCAAGCTCCGCCTCCCGGGTTCACGCCATTCTCCTGCCTCAGCCTCCCAAGTAGCTGGGACTACAGGCGCCCGCCAACACACCCGGCTAATTTTTTTGTATTTTTAGTAGAGACGGGGTTTCACTGTGTTAGCCAGGATGGTCTCGATCTCCTGACCTCGTGATCCGCCCACCTCGGCCTCCCAAAGTGCTGGGATTACAGGCTTGAGCCACTGTGCCCGGCCAGTTTTTGTATTTTCTGTAGAGCTGGAGTCTCATGAGCCACCATGCCCAGCCTGCCTTACTTTCTTTCCTTCTTTTTTTTTCTTTTCCTTTCTTTTCCTTTCTTTCTTTTTCTTCTCTTTCTTTCTTTTTCTCTTTCTTTCTTTCTTTTTTCTGAGACTATCCCGTAGAACCTTCCATGACCTGCCCCACCTGTCTTATGTATAATGTTCATGGTGTTGGTATCATGATAGGTGTTCCTAGGTGTGATAGTGTCCTTCCTTTCCTCCTTCCTTCCTTCCTTCCTTCCTTCCTTCCTTCCTTCCTTCCTTTCTTTCTTTCTCTTTCTTTCTTTCTTTCTTTCTTTTTTCTTTCTCTCTCTCTTTCTTTCTTTCCCCTTCCCTTCCCTTCCTTCCCTCTTCCCTTCCTTCCGTCCTTCCTTCCGTCCCTCCCTCCCTCCTTCCCTCCCTCCCTCCCTCCTTCCCTCCTTCCTTCCTCTCTCTCTTTTTTTTTTGAGACCGAGTTTTGCTCTTATTGCCCCAGCTGGAGTGCAATGGCGTAATCTGGGCTCACTGCAACCTCCATATCCCGGGTTCAAGCAATTCTCCTGCCTCAGCCTCCTGAGTAGCTGGGATTACAGGCACCTGCCACCACACCTGGCTAATTTTTTATATTTTTAGTAGAGACAGGGTTTCATCATGTTGTCCAGGCTGGTCTCAAACTCCTGACCTCAGGTAATCCACCTACCTACCTTGGCCTCCCAAAGTGCTGGGATTACAGGCATGAGCCACTGGACCCAGCCCCTTCCTCTCTGTCTCTGTCTCTCTCTTTCTTTTATATTTTTATTTTTTGAAATGGAGTATCACTGGCTGGGCACAGTGGCTCACGCCTGTAATCCCAGCACTTTGGGAGGCTGAGTGGGCGGATCACGAGGTCAGGAGTTGGAGACCATCCTGGCTAACGCAGTGAAACCCCGTCTCTACTAAAAATACAAAAAAAAAAAAAATTAGCCAGGCGTGGTAGCGGGCCCCTGTAGTCCCAGCTACTCCGGAGGCTGAGGCAGGAGAATGGCATGAACCCGAGAGGCGGAGTTTGCAGAGAGCTGAGATCGCGCCATTGCCCTCTAGCCTGGGTGACAGAGCGAGACTCTGTCTCAAAAAAAAAAAAAAAAGAAATGGAGTATCACTCTGTCCCCAGGCTGGAGTACAGTGGCACGATCTTGGCTCACTGCAAACTCTGCCTCCTAGGTTCAAGCAATTATCCTGCCTCAGCCTCCTGAGTAGCTGGGACTACAGGCTGCACTACCACGCCTGCCTAATTTTGTATTTTTAGTAGAGATGGAGTTTCATCATGTTGGCCAGGCTGGTCTCGAACTCCTGACCTCATGTGATCCACCCGCCTTGGCCTCTCAAAGTGCTGGGATTACAGTCGTGAGCCACTGCGCCTGGCCTACCGTAGAACTGCTTTCAAAACTGGAACCAATCCTCTCAAACCCTGCCACTGCTTATGAGTTAAATTTATGTCATATTATAAATCCGTTGTTGTCATTTCTTTTTTTTTTTTTGAGACGGAGTCTCACTCTTTTTTCCCAGGCACTATCTCGACTCACTGCAACCTCTGCCTCTCGGGTTAAAGTGATTCTCCTGCCTCAGCCTCCTGAGTAGCTGGGATTACAGGCGCCTGCCACCATGCCTGACTAATTTTTGTATTTTTAGTAGAGATGGGGTTTCTCCATGTTGGCCAGGCTGGTCTCAAACTCCTGACCTCAGGTAATCTGGCCCGCCTTGGCCTCCCAAAGTGCAGGGATTATAGGCGCGAATGACTGTGCCCAGCCCTTGTTGTCATTTCAACAATGTTCACAGCATCTTCATCAGTAGTAGATTCTATCTCTAGAAAAACATTATTTGCTCATCCATAAAAAGCAACTCCTCATCCATTCAAATTTTACATGAGATTACATTAATTCAGTCATGTCATCAGACTACTTTTTGTGGGTTCTTTTTTTCTTCTTTTTCTGTGTTTCTTTTTTTTTTTTCAAGACAGGGTTTCTTCTGTCACCCAGGCTGAGCTGCAGTGATGCAGTCATGGCTCACTGTGGCCTCAACCTCCCAGGCTCAAATGATCCTCCTGCCTCAGCCTCTCAAGTACTTGGGACTACAGGCACATGCTACCACACCTGGCTAATTTTTTTTGTTGTTGTTGTTGAGATGGAGTCTTGCCCTGTCCCTAGGCTGGAGTGCAGTGGCGCGATCTCGGCTCATAGCAACCTCTGCCTCCCAGGTTCAAGCAATTCTCCTGCCTCAGCCTCCCGAGTAGCTGGGACTACAGGCATGCGCCACCATGCCCAGCTAATTTTTTTTGTATTTTTAGTAGAGACAGGGTTTCATCATGTTGGCCAGGATGGTCTCGATCTCCTCACCTCGTGATCCGCCCACCTTGTCCTCCCAAAATGTTGGGATGACAGGCGTGAGCCACCGTGCCTGGCCCACCCAGCTAATTTTTAATTTTTTTTGTAGAGACAGGGTCCCACTATGTTGCCCAGGCTAGTCTTGAATTCCTGAGCTCAAGCGATCCTCCTACATTGGCCTCCCAAAGTGCTAGGATTATAGATGTGCACCACCATGCCTGGCCTTCTCTTCTAATTCTAGTTCTCTTGTTATTTCCACCATATCTTCAGTTACTTCCTCCACTGAAGTCTTGAATTCATCAAAGTTACTCATAAGGGTTGGAATCACCTTCTTCCAAACTCCTGTTAATGTTGATATATTGACTTCTTCCCATGAATCATGAATGTTCTGAATGGCATCTAGAATAGTGAATCTTTTCCAGAAGGTTTTCAGCTTACTTTGCCCAGATCTGTCAGAGGAATCACTGTCTGTGGCAGCTATAGCCTTATAAAATACATTTCTTAAATAATAAGACTCGAAAGTCAAAATTACTCCTTTATCCCTGGGCTGCAGAATGGATTTTGTGTTAGTAGTCATGAAAACAACATTCATCTCCTTGTACATCTCCATCAGATCTCTTGAGTGACCACATGCACTGTCAATGAACAGTAATATTTTCAAAAGTCTTTTTTTCTGAGCAATAGGTCTCAACAGTGGGCTTAAAATAAACCATGTTGTAAACAGATGCGCTGTCATTCAGGCTTTGTTATTCCATTTCTAGAGCAAAGGCAGAGTAGATTTATCATAATTCTTAAGGGCCCTAGGATTTTCATTGTAAGTCCATTTGTTTCCTGTTTAAATCGTAAGTATAGAAACACCTTAATATGGCCATTATTTGATAGTAGTGAGATGGAAAATACTTTGCCATCTTAGAAAGGGCAATGACTAGATACTGGCCTAATGTATGTTTTTCCTCCGAGAAGGAGGAAAGCCACTTAATGGTCAATACTGAATCCTGCCAAGCAGAGTAGGAGGTAATATAGCCTCCTTTATAGCAATACAGCCTCAGGATATTCCTGAAATCATTGAAAGATTAAATAGCCAGGCATGGTGGCTCACGCCTATAATCCCAGCCCTTTGGGAGGCCAAGGCGGGCGGATCACCTGAGGTCAGGAGTTTGAGACCAGCCTGGCCAACATGGTGAAACCCTGTCTCTGCTAAAAATACAAAAAAATTAGCCGGGTGTGGTGGTGCAAGCCTGTAATCTCAGCTACTCAGTTTCATTCGCATCCTCCTGAAGAGACCACCAAACAGGCTTTGTGTGAGCAACAAGGCTGTTTATTTCACCTGGGGGCAGGCAGGCTGAGTTCGAAAAGAGAGTCAGCAAAGGGTGGTGGGATTATCATTAGTTCTTTTTTTTTTTTTTTTTTTTTTTGAGATGGAGTCTCGCTCTGTCGCCCAGGCTGGAGTGCAGTGGTGCGATCTCGGCTCACTGCAAGCTCCGCCTCCCAGGTTCATGCCATTCTTCTGCCTCAGCCTCCTGAGTAGCTGGGACTACAGGTACCCACCACTAATCTTTTTGTATTTTTTTAGTAGAGACGGGGGTTTCACTGTGCTAGCCAGGATGGTCTCGATCTCCTGACCTCATGATCTGCCCGCCTCGGCCTCCCAAAATGCTGGGATTACAGGCCTGAGCCACCATGCCGGGCCATATCATTAAATGTTCTTATAGGTTTTGGGATAGGCGGTGGAGTTAGGAGCAATGTTTTGTGGGCAGGGGGTGGATCTCACAAAGTACATTCTCAAGGGTGGGGAGAATTACAAAGAACCTTCTTAGGGGTGGGGGAGATTACAAAGTACATTGATCAGTCAGGATGGGGCAGAAACAAATCACAATGGTGGAATGTCATCAGTTAAGGCTATTTTCACTTCTTTTGTGGATCTTCAGTTGCTTCAGGCCATCTGGATGTATACATGCAGGTCACAGGGGATATGATGGCTTAGCTTGGGCTCAGAGGCCTGACACTCATGAGGCAGAGGTTGCAGTAAGCCAAGATCACATCAATGCACTCCAGCCTGAGCAACAGAGCCAGGATCTGTCTCAAAAAAAAAAAAAAAAAAAGAAGAAGAAAGAAAGATGTATTTGAATTCACTTTAAGAAAGAGCAAATAAGCATTTAGGGCCAGGCACGGTGACTCATGCCTGTAATCCCAGTGGCCAACATGGTGAATCCCTGTCTCTTCTAAAAATACAAAAATTAGCTGGGCATGGTGGCGAGTGCCTGTAATCCCAGCTACTCGGGAGGCTGATGTTATAAGTAAAGTTTCGGTGCCGCAAAAGAAATAGCACTGGAATATAAAGTTTTCTTTTTAATTCTCAGCAAGGCAAGTTACTTCTATAGACGGGTGCGCCCTTACAGATGGAGCAATGGTGAGCACACACTTCGATAAGGGAGGGGAAGGGGTTCTTATCCCTGACACACATGGCACCTGCTGCTGTGTCGTTCCCCTGTTGGCTAGGGTTAGACCGCACAGGCTAAACATTCCAATTCACTAATTTAAAGAGAGTGACAGGGTGAATGGTTTGGCGGGAAAAATCCTTATAACAGAGCAGGTAATCGGAATGAGTCAGGGTGGGGTAGGTAATTGGAATGACTTAAGGGTGGAGCAGGTAATCGGAATGAGTCAGAGTGGAGTAGGTAATCGAAAAGGTTGCTTTACGAGGAAGTTAAGTTTAAAAGTAGAAGGCAAAAGTCCCTTCGCTGTGGCTCAGGCCTGTAATCCCAGTACTTTGGGAGGCTGAGGTGGGCAGACCACGAGGTCAGGAGATCAAGACCATCCTGGCTATGGCGAAACCCAGTCTCTACTAAAAATACAAAAAAATTAGCCGGGCGTGGTGGCGGGTGCCTGTAGTCCCAGCTACTCAGGAGGCTGAGGCAGGAGAGTGGCATGAACCTGGGAGGCGGAGCTTGCAGTGAGCCGAGATCGCACCACTGCACTCGCACCTGGGCGACAGAGTGAGACTCTGCCTAAAAAAAAAAAAAAGAAAAAGAAAAAAAGTAGAAGGCAAAGAATTAAACATACTGACATATTGATTCTTTGAAAAGAAATTTAGAACTCATATCTAACACTGAGGCAGGAGAATTGCTTGAACCTGGGAGGCAGAGGTTGCAGTGAGCCGAGATCACGCCATTGCACTCTAGCCTGGGCGACAAGAGCGAGACTCCATCTCAAAAAAAAAACATTTAAAATCTGTAGATAATTTTCAGTCTCCGGCTGCAGCTGCGAGAGAAGCTGCCATGTCTGCACATCTGCAACGGGTGGTTGGCACTGCTCCAGTTTCCTGATCAAGAGGCATAAGCAGACCTACAGCACCGTGCCCAATAACTTGAAGGCCTGCAACTGCTTCTGCTACACTGGGCTTATTCACCACAAGACTGTCGGCGTGGAGCCGGCAGCCCACGGCAAAAGTGTCCTAGTTGTGAAGCAGAGATCCAGCCAGCGGACGCCTGCCACCTCCTACGTGCAGACCACCATCAACAAGAATGCTCAGGCCGGGCGCGGTGGCTCAGGCCTGTAATCCCAGCACTAATGGGAGGCAGAGGCGGGCAGATTACGACATCAGGAGTTCGAGACCAGCCTGGCCAACATAGTGAAACCCCATCTCTAATAAAAATACAAAAATTAGCCGGGCATGGTGGCGCACACCTATAGTCCCAGCTACTCAGGAGGCTGAGGCAGGAGAATCGCTTGAACCTGGGAGGCAGAGGTTGTGGTGAGCCGAGATTGCGTCACTGCACTCCAGCCTGGGCAACAGAGTGAGAATCCATCTCAAACAAACAAACAAACAAAAAAAACCAAGAATGCTCTTGCCACCCTCAGCAGCATCAGACACAGGATCCTCAAGAACAAGTACCACCCCAACCTGTGCATGGCAGCCTTCTGCAGGCCAGCGTCATCCTGCACAGCCAGAAGCCTGTGATGGTGAAGAAAGAGGAAGCGGATTAGAAAACCTGCCCCCAAAGCAATAGTCAGCTGGCTTTCTCAAAAACAAAAACATGAATCAAGAGGTCAGGAGATCCAGACCATCCTGGCTAACACGATGCAACCTTGTCTCTACTAAAAATACAAAAAATTAGCCGGGCGTGGTGGTGGGCGCCTGTAGTCCCACCTACTTGGGAGGCTGAGACAGGAGAATGGCGTGAGTTCTCCGGGAGGCGGAGTTGCAGTGAGCCAAGATAGTGACACTGCACTCCAGCCTGGGCGACAGAGCGAGACTCCGTCTCAAAACCAAAACAAAACAAACAAAAAACAAAAAACTATAGATAAAGGAATTCAGATATATACTGAACTATAAGGTTCTCATCTGTCTTTGGGGTGGAGAAATTGGTCTGAATGCCTCTTAATGAGACATAGGTCACTCTCAATTCAAACCAGGGCCTAGAGCATTAGCAAGATCCAAGGCTCCTTCAGGCCCAGCTCCATGAAGTGACTATAGCTTTCCATTAACGACTGGTAGCCATCAACTGTCTTGGGATTCTGGGATTTTGGCACTCAGAGAAATTAAAGGGGGATGTTCCTCTCAAGATCAACTATCTAATAGTGTTTAAGAATTTAGAGGTTAATAATAATAAACTATATGGCACTTCTTTCATCTTAGGATCTAATAGCTGTTTACCACTACTAATTAGTATGTAACTCCTTGGCTGGTGGTGAGGGTGGTTGATATGCACTTTTATGAGATGAAACATCTGAGAGTTGACTGGAATGGAGCCTGTACCTCCTGAGGTACTTCTGGTCAGTGGTTTTCTACATGAAAACTTTTTTCTTTCCTCTAAGATTGAAATGGGACACTGAGCGACCAAAAGCAAGTGGATTGCAGAAGGGGGATATTCTGCATGTACTAGCACGTGCATATTATGCATGTGTGTACATGTAATGCAGAATGCAGACACTAATTTTTAAAGAAGTTTTTCATGTTCCTTTCACTCCTTTTAGCAAGTTGTTTAAGAAAATTATGTTTTTCTAGCCGGGTGTGGTGGCACATGCCTGTAATCCCAGCTACTCGGGTGGCTGAGGCAGGAGAAACACTTGAACCCGGGAGGCAGAGGTTGCAGTGAGCTGAGATCGCACCATTGTACTCCAGCCTGGGCAACAAGAGCCAAACTCCATCTCAAAAAAAAGAAAATCATGTTTTTCTTCTTCTGAGAAGAAAAGACAAGCTCTGAGTAATGAGAATATACGCGCTGTGGAAAATGGCATGTTTAGCCACAGATTGCTTGCTAACTAAAAGTAAAATGAAAAAATGAATCTGCTACTCCAGGCTGGAGTGCAATGGTGGAATCTTGGCTCACTGCAACCTCTGCCTCCCAGGTTCAAGCGATTCTCCTGCCTCAGCGTCCTGAGTAGCTGGGATTACAGGCATGCACCACCATGCCTGGCTAATTTTGTATTTTTAGTAGAGAAGGGTTTTCTCCGTGTTGGTCAGGCTGGTCTCGAACTCCCGACCTCAGGTGATCCACCTGCCTCAGCCTCCCAAAGTGCTGGGATTACAGGCATGAGCCACAGCACCCGGCCTTGAGTTAAGTTTTGATCAGTGTCCACTGTAATGCTTTGTTGACAGTTACTGTGAATGACTAACTTGTAAAAGGGGAAAATCCAAACTTCTAACCACACTGAGGTCATCATGGATTTATATCATGCATGAGGACATAATGATTATAATAACTAAGCTATTGAGTCTTTTACATCTATTTACATCCTTTACATCTATTTACTCATCTCATTTTCCACAATCACCACATGAGGTGTAGATACTGTATTTATCACCATTTTGTAGATGAGTAAACGAAGGCACAGAGAGGTAACAGAGCTTGCCTAGGGGCACACAGCTTGCCAGCAGAAAAGCCAGGTTACGTGATTTCATTGCAGGCTCTTATAACTATTGAGCTATACTGCTTGTTAGTAGAAAGCCAGATGATGGTATGGGATTAGCTCAGAGATTTACAAAAGAGGAGACCTGGGCACATTTGAAGGCAGAATGGCTTGAACGGCCCTGAATACAAGATAGGAAGAGGATGTTGAAGAAAGGTGGGGTCCCCTAAGACCACTTGGAATTGGGATAGGTTATAGGTTATAGTGCTCTGGTAAAGGCGAGCTTTAGCAGGGGTAGAACAATCCTTATTCTTCTGAGGTTGCAGTGACTTGTAAGTATAGAGAGCTGCTGGGAAGAGAAGACAGAGAAGTGAAAGTGACTTGTACCTGACGACTTGAGCTTTTGGGCAGTGTGCTGGAGCTGGCTCGTACCAGCTCAAGAGATCCCTCGTTAAATATCAAGGAATTTTGCAAGTAGGTTGGTAGCTTGAAATTAGCCAAAGTGGGAGTATTCAACTCCAGAAATTAGCAAATACTACAAATCAGGGCCTCCCCACCACCACTCAGAACTGGTTTACCAGAACACCTTATACTCCCTTTCTTCTCTTTTCCACTTCACTAACAGTCAAAAGCCTGCTGAAGTGCCAGTTGAATTCGAACCTTGAGTGCCCATCATGGGAAAGGCACTGTGCCAGATGCCAGGATAAAAAAGACCAACCCCTCAAGTAAATAATACTGTGGTGGAGAGTGAAGAGCATGCAGGCGTAAATCCTGGACTAGCTGTCGGCTCTTGGGACGGTCACTTAAACTTGGGTTACTCATCTGTAAATGGAGAAAATAATATATATCCCAAAGGGTTATTGAGATGACTAATGAGAACGTGTAAAGTTCCTGGCACAGAGGTGTTCAATAAGTGATGGTTCTAAGAGTGAGGACATGTAAACAGATGTCTTTCATATAGCTTGATATAAAAAATAAAGATGGGAGCCGAGCACAGTGGCTCATGCCTATAATCCCAGCACCTTGGGAGGCTGAGGTGAGAGGATTGCTTGAGCCCAGGAGTTTGATACCAGCCTGCGCAACAAAGTGAGACCCTGTCTCTACAAAAATTTTTTTTAAATGAAGCATAGGCCGGGCACGGTGGCTCATGACTGTAATCCCAGCACTTTGGGAGGCCAAGGCGGGTAGATCAGAAGGTCAGGAGATCGAGATCATCGTGGCTAACACGGTGAAACCCCATCTGTATTAAAAATACAAAAAAAAAAAAAAAAATTAGCTGGGTGTGGTGGCGGGCACCTATAGTCCCAGCTACTAGGGAGGCTGAGGCAGGAGAATGACGTGAAGCCAGGAGGCGGAGCTTGCAGTGAGCTGAGATTGCGCCACTGCACTCCAGCCTGGGCAACAAAGCAAGACTCTGTCTCAAAAAAAAAAAAAAAAAAAATTAGTCAGGCATGGTAGTGTGTGCCTCTGGCCAGCTACTTGGGAAGCTGAGGCGTGAGGATCATTTAAACCCAGGAGTTTGAGGCTGTGGTGAGCTATGATTGTGCCACTGAACTCCAGCCTGGATGACAGAGCAAGATTCTGTCTCCAAAAAACAAACGAGAAATAAAGACAGAATGACTACAGGTCATAGTCCCCTGAGTAGATTCCAAAGTTTACAGGGTGGATGTTTCATGGATGATTTTTCCTTGTTTGTTATCAGAAGGTTACCGGGTTTGTTTTTTTTTTGTCCCTACAAATCAAGTTTACCGGATTTACTTGTTGCTTTTACCTGTTTTTAGCCTGTTCCTCACTATATATTATTTAATTGTAAGACAAACAATGGATTTGGAGATAGGCACAGTTGGATTTATATGCCAGCTCCAACACTTACCTGCTTTGTGACCTTTGGCAAGATTCTTTTTTTTTTTTTGAGACGAAGTCTCACTCTGTCACCCAGGCTGGAGTGCAGTGGCATGATCTTGGTTCACTGCAACCTCCGCCTCCCGGGTTCACACCATTCTCCTGCCTCGCCCTCCCGAGTAGCTGGGACTACAGGTGCCTGCAACCATGCCTGCCTAATTTTTTTGTATTTTTAGTAGAGACGGGGTTTCATCCTGTTAGCCAGGACGGTCTTGATCTCCTGACCTTGTGATCTGCCCGCCTCAGCCTCCCAAAGTGCTGGGATTACAGGTGTGAGCCACCATGCCCGGCCTCTGATCAAATTCTTAAAGGCCAAATTACCTTTATAAAACTGAGGACCCCCTAACATTTACCATGTAAAAGCTTCCCCTTTTCTCTGTGAAAAAGATGGAATGTACAAATTAACTAAGTAATATCTGCATTTTTACAGATTTACTCTCTCGACAATTATTTATTGATTGATTACTATGTGTGCATACTATATTAAGTGCTGGGAACATGATGGTGAGCATAACTAATCCTGGTCCCTGCTCACATGTGGCTACTATGTACATCTATATTAATTAAACTTAAATAACATTAGAACTTCACATCCACACCTGTACTAGCCATCTTTTATGTACTTAATAGTCACATGTGGGGAGTGGCTATTGGGTTGGACAGAGTAGATTTAGAATTTTTTTTTTTGAGACGGAGTTTCGCTGTGTCGCCCAGGCAGGAGTGCAGTGGCGCAATCTCGGCTCACTGCAAGCTCCGCCTCCCGGGTTCACACCGTTCTCCTGCCTCAGCCTCCCGAGTAGCTGGGATTACAGGCGCCCGCCACCGTGGCCGGCTAATTTTTTGTACTTTTAGTAGAGACGGGTTTTCACTGTGTTAGCCAGGATGGTCTCGATCTCCTGACCTCGTGATCCACCCACCTTGGCCTCCCAAAGTGCTGGGATTACAGGCGTGAGCCACCGCGCCTGGCTAGAATATTTTCATCACCACAGAAAGTCCTCTTGGACTGTGCTATTCTAGAGTGAGGGAGGCAGACATTGATAAAATACTCATAAAAGTATGATTGCAATTGTAGTAAGTACTAGGCAGAAAGAATAGATGGTAACATGAGAACACTTCATAGGGGGATTTGACTTCTCTGTTGGTTTTCCCAAGGAAAACCTGTTCAAACTAGATTTGCTCAATGCTTGGAAGTTAGCAAAGCCCTGTGGTGGGAGGGAGCACAGTAATTACAGGGACTGAAAGCAAGCTAATGACTGGATCATGGGGATTGAGGAGAAGTTTGGGTGAGATGAAGGGGTGGAAGGACCACAAAGGGCCTTGTAGAAAGAAGATGAAGAAGCAGAGAGGCTGAGTAACTTGGCTGTGTAGTTAGTAATAGAACCTGGATTTGACTTCAAAGCCTACGCTGCATAATAAAGGTATATTCAACAGACTTTGGTTCTGCAATTATCTCTTTTTGCTCCTTCTTTGGAAACTGCCAAAGTTTCCTCTACTGGATTATTCCTTTAGCATAAAAACATGCTGTAATAATTTCCTTCTTAGACAAACCAAAAAAACCAAAAAGTCTGGCCAGGCACGGTGGCTCACGCCCGTAATCCCAGCACTTTGGGAGGTCAAGGCGGGTGGTTCACGAAGTCAGGAGTTCAAGACCAGCCTGGCCAACGTGGTGAAACCCTGTCTCTACTGAAAATACAAAAATTAGCTGGGCGTCGTGGCATGCACCTATAGTCCCAGCTACTCGAGAGGCTGAGGCAGGAGAATTGCTTGAACCCGGGAGGCAGAGGTCGCAATGAGCTGAGATTGTGCCTCTGCACTCCAGCCTGGGTGACAGAGTGAGACTCTGTCTCAAAAAAAAAAAAAAAATTTATCTATCCTACATCCCTCTTTAGCTCTTTTCCTATTGTTTTTTTGTTTTGTTTTTATAGCAAAACCCCTTTAAGAGTTGGCTATACTTATTCCCTCCATTTCCTTATTTTCTGTTTCTTGCTGAACTTCTTCTAATTAGGATGTCTTACCTACCATCATTTTCATAAGTGACCTCCATGACTCAGCCCTTACCTTATAGGAATTCTTGGCAGCACTTGAGATAGTTGATCTTCCTTTTTGGAGCACTTCTTCATTGGCTTCTGAGACACCACAGTCTTGGTTTTCCTCCTACCTCCCTCCAGCTTCTTCTTAGGCTCCATTGCTGGATTCTTTTCCCCTTTTGCAGTTTGAGCATGCCTGGGCTCTGTCCTGGGCTGTCTTTATTTCTCTAAATACATTAACTCCAGGGTAATTTCATCTAGTCCCATGGAGTGACAGTTAATTTTATGTGTCAACTTGGCTAGCATATCAGTTGTTTGGCAGATAAAAGCGTAGATGTTGCTGTGAAGGTATTTTTTAGATGTGACTTACAATGAAATCAGTAGGCTTTGAGTAAAGCTAATGACCCTCCATAATGTGGATGGGCTTCATCCAATTAGTTGAAGACCTTAGAGAAAAGACGGAGGTTTCCCAAAGAGGAAGCAATTCTGCACCCAGACCACCTTTAGTCTCAAGATTGCCACATCAACTCCTGCTTGAATTTCCAGCCTATTGGCCAGCCTTGGAGTTTTCAGACTTATCAGCCCTCACAACTGTGTGAGTCAATTCTTTAAAAAAAAAAAGAAAAAAATCTCTCTATATATACATGTATCCTATTGGTTCTGTTTCTCTGAAGAGCTGTGACTAATACACATGGTATTAAATATCTTTTATGTTTGACACCAAATGTTTATTTCTAGCCTTGACTTCTCCCTTGAACTCCATACTTACATATCCAACTGCTTAGTCAACCTCTCCATTTGGATAATAATAGATCTCTTAACCCATACTATGGATTTGACCCAAACTATTGTTTTCCCCCACCTCCCGTCTTTCTTCCTCCTCTCTGGGTGTTCCTGCTTTTCATTGAAGAGTGCTATTATTTACCCCATTGCTAAAGCCAGAAATCTAGTGTTATCATTGATTCTCTTTCTCTTACATCTCTTATTCCATCCATCTGTACAACTGTACAACATATATCTGTGCAATTAGCTTTACCTTCAAATGTATTTTTTAACCTTACTAATCAGCCTTTATCATCTCTAGCTTGGACCAGAACAGTAACTTCCTAGCAGGTCTGTATATCTCCACTTTTTTTTTTTTTAAGATGGAGTCTTACTCTGTCGCCCGGGCTGGAGTGCAGTGGCGGGATCTCAGCTCACTGCAAGCTCACTTCCTGGGTTCACGCCATTCTCCTGCCTCAGCCTCCCCAGTAGCTGGGACTACAGGCACCTGCCACCACGCCCGGTTAATTTTTTGTATTTTTAGTAGAGATGGGGTTTCACTGTGTTAGCCAGGCTCATCTCGATCTCCTGACCTTGTGATCCGCCCGCCTCAGCCTCCTAAAGTGCTGGGATTACAGACATGAGCCACCGTGCCTGGCCATATCTCCACTTTTAAGTCCCTGCCCTCCTTAGCCTATTTTCCATACAACTGAGCAATTATTTTATCATACAACAATCATTTCCTTCTCTTCTCTTCACACTCTGGCGTCTTACCACATTTAAAATGAAATCCAAAATCCTGACTATGGCCTGTTGATGAATGTGACCCCTGGCTATTCCTCTGACCTCACTTCCTACCACTTTTTTTCTCACTCATTAGGCTTTAGACATACTGGTTACTTTGTGGATTCTTGGAAAAGTCAAGCAGACTCCTAGCTTAGGGCTTTAGTATGTTGAAGCCAGAATAAAAATGTAGAGACAAGTCTCTAAATTAAAATTTTTTATTTGGAAAGAAAGAATAGCAATTTGGGGCATATATGCAGACAGGGTGGTCTTCAGTATGTCTGAAGAACAAAGAGAAGGTTAGAGGTTTTAGAAATAGGAGAGATGTTACATATTGCTCTTCAAGAAAGTTCTTTGGGACTAGTTAGGGTTTGGGGAGCTAGCAAGCTCTGGTGAGTGATGGCAGTGGGCAGAATTAGTCCTAGAGTTTCAGCAAGTTATCTTAGCATTTATAGATAAAGCTGGTCTCAGGTTACAACAGGCAGTTTCAGCAGTCAGGCTTGCAGAGAATTACATTCTTGGAGCAATGTTTTGTACCCTGAGTGCTTTTCCCCCTAGACCCTTGGCTCTGATTTAGTTGGGAATGACAAGAATGACCCAATTTTATGATCAGCTTTCACAAGTACCTCCTCTTTCCTCTGCTTAGAAAGATTTCTTCCCTAGATACTCTCATGGCCTGTTCCCTCATAGCACTGTGGGCTCTGCTCAAGCATCACATTCTGAGATCTTTCCTGACTTCCCTACCCTACTTTATTCTTCTTCAAGGTACAAAGAACTCTTTCAGAAAAGCTGTGTGTGTGTGTGTGTGTGTGTGTGTGTGTGTGTGTGTGTGTGTGTGTGAAGGAGAGCAATGAAATGGGGTGGTGGTAACTACAAGGGTTGGGGCACGTGGGATCATGAGAGCCTTTTCTTTCTTTTTGGAAACAGTTTTGCTCTATCATCCAGGCTGAAGAGCAGTGGCATGATCAGGGCTCACTGCAGCCTGAAGGGGTGGGCTGCCCCTGCACACCTGTGGGTGTTTCTCGTTAGGTAGAACGAGAGACTTGGAAAAGAAAAAGACACAGAGACAAAGTATAGAGAAAGAAATAAGGGGGCCCAGGGGACCAGCGTTCAGCATATGGAGGATCCTGCCGGCCTCTGAGTTCTCTTATATTTATTGATCATTCTTGGGTGTTTCTCGGAGAGGGGGAGGTGGCAGGGTCATAGGATAATAGTGGAGAGAAGGTCAGCAGATAAACACTTGAACAAAGATCTCTGCATCATGAACAAGGTAAAGAATTAAGTGCTGTGCTTTAGATATGCATACACATAAACATCTCAATGCCTTAAAGAGTAGTATTGCTGCCCGCATGTCCCACCTCCAGCCCTAAGGCGATTTTCCCCTATCTCAGTAGATGGAACATACAATCGGGTTTATACCGAGACATTCCATTGCCCAGGGACCGGCAGGAGACAGATGCCTTCCTCTTGTCTCAACTGCAAAGTGGCGTTCCTTCCTCTTATACTAATCCTCCTCAGCACAGACCCTTTATGGGTGTCGGGCTGGGGGATGGTCAGGTCTTTCCCTTCCCACAAGGCCATATTTCAGACTATCACACGGGGAGAAACGGACAATACCTGGCTTTCCTAGGCAGAGGTCCCTGCGGCCTTCCACAGCCTTTGTGTCCCTGGGTACTTGAGATTAGGGAGCGGTGATGAGTCTTAACGAGCATGCTGCCTTCATGCATCTGTTTAACAAAGCACATCTTGCACAGCCCTTAATCCATTTAATCCTGAGTTGACACAGCACATGTTTCAGAGAGCACGGGTTGGGGGTAAGGTTACAGATTAACAGCATCTCAAGGCAGAATAATTTTTCTTAGTACAGAACAAAGTGGAGTCTCCTATGTCTACTTTCTACACAGACACAGTAACAATCTGATCTCTCATTCTTTTCCCCACACAGCCTCAAACTCCTGGGCTCAAGTGATCCTCCCACCTCAGCTTTCCAAGTAGCTAGGACTACAGGCAGGTACCACCACACCTGGCTGACTTTTATAATTTTTTTTGTAGAGACAAGGTCTTGCTATGTTGTACACGCTAGTCTTGAACTGCTGGCCTGAAGCAATCCTCCTGCCTCAGCCTCCCAACATGCTGGGATTATAGGTGTAAGTTACTGCACCAGGTCAGGAGGCTTTTTTAAAATGGTAAAACAACATTGCATTTGTATGATGATGTAAATGATAAGGTAGAGAACAAGCAATTGATGATGCCAGAGAGGGAGGCTAATTTCAAGAGTGATGTTCATTAATATTAAGAAGGAAATAAAAGATGAGAATCCATACACAAGTGAAGTCATCCTTCACTATTCTCCACATAACTGAGCAATTCTTTGAATGTACAACAATCATTTCCTTCTCTTCTCTTCACAGTCTTTTTTGTTTTTGTTTTTTTGAGACGGAGTCTTGCTCTTGTTGTCCAGGCTGGAATGCAATGGCACGATCTCGGCTCACCGCAATTTCTGTCTCCTGGGTTCAAGCGATTCTCCTGCCTCAACCTCCCAAGTAGCTGAGATTACAGGTGCCCACCACCATGCCCAGCTAATTTTTGTATTTTTAGTAGAGACGGGGTTTCACCATGTTGGCCAGGCTGGCCTCGCACTCCTGACCTCGTGATCCAACTGCCTCGGCCTCCCAAAGTGTTGGGATTACAGGCGTGAGCCACTGCACCCGGCCTCACACTCTGGCTTCTTAACACATTTAAAATGAAATCCAGGCTGGGCACAGTGGCTCACGCCTGTAATCCCAGCACTTTGGGAGGCCGAGGCAGGCAGATCACCTGTGGTCGGGAGTTTGAGACCAGCCTGACCAACATGGAGAAACTGTGTCTATACTAAAAATACAAAATTAGCCGGGCGTGGTGGCACATGCCTATAATCCCATCTACTCAGGAGGCTGAGGCAGGAGAGTCACTTGAACCTGGGAGGCGGAGGCTGCGGTGAGCCGAGATAGTGCCATTGCACTCCAGCTGGGGCAACAAGAACAAAACTCTCTCTCTCAAAATAAATAAATAAAAATAAAATGAAATCCAAAATCCTGACTATGGCCTGATGATGGGTCCGACCTCTGGCTACTCCTGACTTCACTACCTGCCACTTTTTTTCTCATCAGGAAATAATAAGAGTGAAGGCAGAGAATATGGCACCTTGCTGGTTAAGGGAGTTCTGTCTGATTGATGCTATTTTCTTAAAGTAGAAAGTAGGTCATGAGCTAATGCAAGGTGTAGGGGCATTAGAAGTTTGAGGAAGGAGGGATATGTGTGAAACAGTCATTTTAGATCCTGAGAAAACAAATATTCCAGGGATGCAAAGGATTGCTGGACAACATTGAGGATACATTTGAAGTTTGTGGTCTTAACTTTAAAGCGCAATCACTTTTAATTTCTGTGTTTCCTTCAGCAATGTTTGCTGCTTTAAGTGGAGTACAGAATATGTGGACAGCTAGGTTCAGCAAGGGTGGGCCTTGCCATGTCAACGTGACTGAGAAGCTTGGACTTCATATTAAGGGCCCTAGAGAGCTACTGAAGGTTTGAGTAAAGAAGATTTGGGTGTTAGAAAGATTATTATAGCTCAGTATGGTGTGTGTGTGTGTATGAGAGAAAGGCTTATTATAGGTAGAACAGTAGTTTAATACAATAGGAGCCTTTATCAAACACCTGCATAAATTTGTTGTAGCTTAGATGACAGTTCAGGAACATAGAGAGGTCTATTTCCAGCATTTTCTGAGTACCCACTATATACCAGATTCCGTAAAGACAAAATAAACAAGGGTTTGCCTATCCAAAGCTCTTCTAGAAGATTTGTAATTATTATTAGGTATTTGGGGGACAAAGAAGAGGGAAGGAGCAATTAACACTGGGTGGAAATCTGGGAAGACTCCCAGAGGAGGTGACATTTCAGATGAGCTTTGAAGGACTAGGCCCTTAGGGAGGGAAGATAATTCTCAAAAGGAAGAATGAGCCCAGTCAAGAGATGCGAAATGTATGATTAAAACATTTTATGTTTATGATTTGCTACGGCCAGGCACGGTGGCTCACACCTGTAATCCCAGCACTTTGGGAGGCTGAAACAGATGGATCCCTTGAGGCCAGGAGTTTGACCACCCTGGCCAATGTGTTGAAACCCCATTTCTACTAAAAATACAAAAAATTAGCCAGGTGTGGTGGTGCATGCCTGTAGTCCCAGCTACCTGGGAGGCTGAGGCATAAGAATCGCTGGAAGCAGGGAGGTGGAGGTTGCAGTGAGCTGAGATGCGCCACTGCACTCCAGCCAGAGCAACAGAGCAAGAGACTGTCAAACAAACAAACAAATAAATAAATAAATTGCTGCATGATGAGAAATGGTAGAAGAAGATAAGGTTTTTCTTCCGTTAACCAGCAACTAAATAGAATTAAGGAGTTTTTCCTCTAGAATTCACGACAAGGGTAAGGCATCTGGGCCCTTAACAGCAGCAAGAAGGATTTGAAAGAAAAGAAGATAGTTTTAAAATGGTGATTTTAACTTAAAGAAAAATAACTACATGGTGCTACTCTGGGCATCTTTGCTATAATTTGCTCACTTAAGAACAATGTGAAGTTAAAATGCCTTATCTAGCCTGTTTTAGAATGCCGTTAGAAAATATTAACTATAATCACTCTGAGCTGTCTATACAAGATGCTTTTAATGGCAAGGCTCTTCAAATCAATCCTTATTACTTGCTTTTAGTACATTATTTCAAGTTAAATGATCTTTCTGTGTCCTAAGTCATGCTTTTGAAATAAGGTGTATTTTCTATATATTTCTAAGAATGAGGAGTTTATGACCCTGGTTCATGGGTCATTGGGTAGACTAAATGAGATAAAGGCATATAAAATGATTAATACAGAACTTGGCTTGGGAGCCAGGAGTAAATGTTTTGTGTTCTCCCTTAGACCCAGTCTTTTCATGTTTTTCCTTCTTTCCTCCTTAAATCACATTGTTTCCTCAACACCCATGTACTAGATCCATTCTCTGTTCTAGGGACTCCAGAATCAGGTGAAACACTCAAGTCAATAATCAAACACTCATGTCAATAATCACCTTACAGGGAAGTGTCAAGTTAGTGTGTGTAGTGTGTGTGTGTGCCCATTTAGAGGGTGAAGAAGCTAAATCAAGCCTCTGAGTTTCACCTTGGAAGGGCCTGGCAGGACCTGGCAGTGGTTGCCTGTTTGTTTAGAGGGAGTGTGGCTTCTGCTAGCCGTTAGGAGCCCGCAACGCTCTCACCTGAGAGTGCTTCAATCTGGCATTATCCAAAGAACTGGGAAAGACCGACCTACCTTCCTTCCTTCCTTCCTTCCTTCCTTCCTTCCTTCCTTCCTTCCTTCCTTCCTTCCTTCCTTCTGTTATTATGTATTTATTCAGCAAATATTCATAGCCTGCTAATGCGCAGTGCTGAATAAGAACATGAGTAAGAGCACGGAAGCATGAGAGAGCGTGGCTCACCTTAGTAGCTGCAGGTGGCTGGGTGCGGCTGGAGTTAAAAGACACTCTGAGTTTTTCTTAAAACAAACAATAAAAACCAAACTCAGAGCTGATAAGGAAAAGGTGCTCTCAGGGGAAGTTAGGTGTGTTCCTAAGAATTTGTCATTTCTTTTCAGGATTAGTCAGGATGAACTAGACATTTCTTTTCAAAAGCCTAATAACTTCCTTTAGGGAATTGCCAAACTGACTAATCCATGACGTTAGGGCAGTGGGTCCCAAACTTTGCTGCCAACTCGAATCACCTTTGGAGTTTTTTTTTTTTTTTTTTTTTTTTTTTAACGCAGAGGCCCAGGTCACACTCCACACCAATGACATCAGAATGTCTAGGGGTGGGAGCCAGGCACCAGGATTCTAAAGACCCTCACGTGATGACAACAGCTAGCAAAGCTCTGTAGCTACTGCCTTAGGGCATAGTCTAATTTCTTCAGTAAAAACACACTTATTCCAAATTTGGTTCCAGAATTGCCTTAAATTGTTTTTGCTCTGTTCTTAGGTTGGGGGTGGCTATGAGCAGGCAGAGGATGTGGTGTCACCCAGTTAGGAGCTCTCAGCTTGCTAAGCCAATTAGCATAGGTTGCCAGGGCTGCACGAGGAGTGGATTTCTGCTTTGTCATTCTGACTCTGGCAGTTAGCCCGCCCGCTCGGCGCAGGGCGTGGCTTCTCGTAGCCATTAGGAAACAGCAACCCTTTTACCTCAGTTTTCTTCAGTCTGGCATTTGCAGCAGAGCGAAAGTTGGTCGAGTCCTGAAGGAGGGCCTGATGTCTTCATCATTCTCGAATTCTTGTAAGCTCTGTGTCGGGTGAAACCAGACAAAGCCGCGAGCCCAGGGATGGGAGCACGCGGGGGACGGCCTGCCAGCGGGGACGACACCATTGCGCCTGGGTGCCGCAGTGTGTGTCTCGGGGAAGGGGAGATATTTTAAGGCGTGTCTGAGCAGACGGGGAGGCTTTTCCAAACCCAGGCAGCTTCGTGGCGTGTGCGGTTTCGACCCTTTCACACAAAGCGTCAGCATGTGGTAGCTGACACCGGCGCCTTTAGGCTGGCGGTTTCCTTCCTCTTGGTCTTTGTAGAGACAGTTTGCAGAACAGCGGAGAAAATGGGTATTGTATCGTTTCTTACAGAGTCCGGGTCTTGAAATGTAGATGACAATGTGTTGAGTGGACTGACAGATCATCGAGAGCATTAAGAAAGTATAACTATGTAAGAATGCTTCTTTAGGAATTTTCACACCATTTAATCCTCAGAAATCCTGAGACGTTGGCAAAACACATGGGGTCTCCCTGTTTTTACAAGTGGGGAAAGCAAGGCTCAGAAAGATCAAGTGGCGTGCCCAGCTGGACACAGACTATTAAATGGGGCGGCGACGACGACCCCAAGGCTTCCTCACTCTCTCAGGCAGTACAGGATAGTGATTAAACGCGTCGACCACATTGCCTGGGTTTGAATCCTGCCGCTGCTGTTGAGTAGCTCCTGGAGCTTGGACAAGTTTCTTAGCTTTTCTGTACCTGTTTCCCTGTCTGTAAGTTGGGCCTGGTAATACCTGCTTGCAGAGTGGTTGTGAAGTTGAAATGTAAATATATGTGAAGCAGTGTAGACATGTTAGCTACTATTATTACCATTAAGCAGCTATACTTTGTTTTTTGTTTTGTTTTGTTTTGAGACGGGGTCTCATTCTGTCGCCCAGGCTGGAGTGCAGTGGCACGATCTTGGCTCACTGCAACCTTCGCCCCCCGGGATCAAGCGATTCTCCTGCCTCAGCCTCCCGAGTAGCTGGGATTACAGGCACCTGCCACCGCGCCCGGCTAATTTTTGTATTTTTAGTAGAGACAGGGTTTCACCATCTTAGCCAGGCTGGTCTTCAACTCCTGACCTGATGATCCACCCGCCTTGGCCTCCCAAATAAGCAGCTATACTTTCGAATGTTGGTGTGATTTACGTCTCATGAATAGGCCTCATGTCAGTGTAACTGTGGAATCTCTATGTTGCACTGAGTTCACCCCTTTGTGAAATTTTACCATTAATGCCTAGTTTCATCTGTAGCGTTGTGTATTGCTTCAGGATTCTTTTTAAGAATGCACCAGGTAGGCAGAGTGTTCTTAATTTTGCTCCGCGGTTTCAAATGTCAAGGAAACATTGGAAGTTGGATTTTGGCATTCAGTATAGATGCAGAGTTCAAAGCAAGATCAAATTGGGAGGTGTTTTGTGAAAGTTGAGGTAAACGTGTTTAAGCTTCTTTTTTGAAGCTTTTCTGAATTCGGGATTTACCGGGAAAGTAGGACGTTTAATTTTAGCGGAGCAGTGCAATGATTGAACCCTGACTAGAACTCTGACTTATAGCTAGCCTTGAGGCCATGTTTTCAGCCAGTGTGCGGATTTGCCGGGGTCAGACTCCAAGCTTGATTGTGAGTTCTAGCCTTTGTCAGAAATGCAGCAAGTCATGCTAACTTGCAAGGGAGTCAACCGAGAGCACGCGGTGCCTGCGGGGCCGGGACGGAAGCCCCGCCCCCGGCGCAGTTCCCGCCTGGCGGCGGGGGAGAAGCACCTTACACGCTCCGCTCTGCTTTTGTGCCACACAGAGGACGGTCGGGCTCTGGAAGGAACGCTCTCGGAATTGGCCACGGAAACCGATCTGCCCGTTGTGTTTGTGAAACAGAGAAAGATAGGCGGCCATGGTCCAACCTTGAAGGTAGGAGAGAGTAACGTATCTTTTTAAACGGGGGATGAGCTCGTTGAGCTCAGCGTGGTCACAGCCTGCCTTTTAAAGCCAGCGTGGATGTGACCCTGCAAACGGGACGCAGCGCTGGGAAATGACGAAAAACGCTCGTGGGCTAGCCCATGTGTTAATCGAAGTTGATCAGACGTTGGACAAACTTCACATCCCGGGAAACTTGAAATTTCTAACGCTTTTCATCTTTTAAAATAGCTTTTTAAAAATGTCATTTTTATCCTATTTCCCCTTCCTCTTTCCCTCCTAGTTGTAAATAAAATTTTTTTAGCAGCAATGTAATCTGCTAAATGTTAGTTGTTTAGGGAAGTCCTGAGAAAAGGAGATCAGGAAATGCTTATCTTTGTCATCAAGGTGGCCCTGTAATCTTCCTCTTAATTCTCTCAGGGGTAGGGGACCCGGAAACCACAGGGTCTGGAGGAGAGCAACCAGGAAGCTCTTGGGGTGACTTCGTTTTCCTTCAGGTGTGTCTTTTTAGCCCAGAGTTAATAGTTGGGTGAAGGGAAAGGAAGAAGTCTTCCCTTTGGCTGGTAGCAAACACAGTAGAAATCCTTCCTTAGACCTATGCTACTGAGGAGTTATAGCCACTGAGGGATTTATAGCCTACAGTGTTAGAAAAATGCTTGGAGGCTGGGTGTATGTTTTATTTACTTATTTAAAAAAAAAACAGTCTTGTTCTGTCACCCAGGCTGGAGTGCAGTGGCGTGATCTTGTATCACTGCAACCTCCACCTCCTGGGTTCAAGCAATTCTGCCTCAGCTCCTGAGTAGCTGAGGATTACAGGTGCCCGCCACTACGCCCAGCTAATTTTTTGTGTTTTTAGTAGAGATGGGGTTTCACCATGTTGGCCAGGCTGGTCTCAAACTCCTGACCTCAGATGATCCACTGCTGGGTGCATGTTTAAGGGAAGAGGACACCTGGGTGATGTTCTATCTCACCTGTGGTAGATTACCAGGTTAGAAAACCTCCTGTAGTCCCATCACCACGATCTATGTGATTTTTGTCCTTATCCATTTATATCTCTGTAATTTTAAGAAATGAAAACATTGCCTTCTTAGAAGTAAACCTGAGGGCTGCGTTAAATGTAAAAATATATTTAGATGTGTTGCAGCCTTAGGAAAAATACTAATAATTTGAGTTTTTATTTATTACCTTTTCTTCTAAAAGTATTTTATTTATTTTTGACAAATGGTTATAGGGAATGGATCTAGACTTCAAAGAGCAAATGAATGGAAAATTAATGGAAATACAGAGGCTTTTAGCTTTAGTTAAAATATATTGTGTTACTCAGACCTTTAGTTTGCAGGTAAAAAGAGACAATGGTCTATTATATTAATATTCCTTCCTGCCCGGCGCGGTGGCTCACACTTGTAATCCCAGCACCTTGGGAGGCCGAGGCAGGCGGATTGCTTTGAGCTCAGGAGTTCCAGACCAGCCTGGGCAACATGGTGAAACCGCGTCTCTACTAGAAATACAAAAATTAGCCAGGGCTTGGTGGCGCATGCCTGTGGTCCCAGCTACTCTGGGACTGAGGCTGAGGCTGGAGAATTGCTTGAACCTGGAGGTGGAGGTTGCAATGAGCTGAGATTGCGCCACTGCACCCTGGCCTAGGTGACAGTGAGACCCTGTCTCAAAAAAAAATATATATATATAAGTATATTTCTTCCTGGGTGATTATTCTATTATTTTCACCTGTGTCATAAGTTTACATTTACAAAGTTATATAGTAATTTGATCTCTATGTAATCCTACTGATACTCCTGGTTTTAATGGCAACGGGAGTAAAAAGAGTCACTCTTTTTTTTTTTTTTTTTTTTTATTAATTTTTTTTTGCACACAAAAACAAACATTTTCTAAAAATACATACAAACAAAAAGATGCGTATCAAACATATTAGGAAGGTTACACATGGGAAGTCGGGGAATAGAAATGGGGGGTGGGAGTTAAAATAAGGTAGAGAGGGACTTTATGTGGATCAGTGATAATAACTCAATCCTCTATTTGACAAAGAAGAGGGAGAAGGAAGAGGAAGAAAAAGAAAGTGGGATAAAGGATCAGAAAGGGAGGAAAATAGAAAAAATTAGAGTATGAAGAGTCACTCTTTTTATAAGCTTTGGAACTCAATTGATTTGGTGTGATGTTCTGATGTTTTTTCTTTTTTTTCAATTGAAAACTTTTTTTTCTTTAGAGATGGAGGTCTCATTATGTTGTCCAGGCTGGTCTTGAACTCCTGGACTCAAGCGATCATCCGGCCTCGGCCTCCTAAAGTGCTGGGACTGCAGGTCACGACATTTAGTGAGGTATAGTGCCATGAATGAAAACCATACCACCAAGAACACTTAAAAGAAATCATTTAGCATATTTCTTTTTTTTTTTTTTTTTTTTTTTTTTTGAGACGGAGTCTCGCTCTGTCACCCAGGCACCCAGGCTGGAGTGCAGTGGCGCGATCTCGGCTCACTGCAAGCTCCGCCTCCCGGGTTCACGCCATTCTCCTGCCTCAGCCTCTCCTAGTTGGGACTACAGGCGCCCGCCACCACGCCCGGCTAATTTTTTGTATTTTTAGTAGAGACGGGGTTTCACCGTGGTCTCGATCTCCTGACCTCGTGATCCACCCGCCTCGGCCTCCCAAAGTGCTGGGATTACAAGCGTGAGCCACAGCGCCCGGCCTCTAGCATATTTCTTAAGTAAACTTATTCTACTTTGTGTCTTTTTTTTCTTTTTTTTTGAGACAAAGTTGCTCTGTTTCTCAAGCTGGAGTGCAGTGGCATGATCTTGGCTCACCACAACCTCCACCTCCCGGGTTCAAGCGATTTTCCTGCCTCAGCCTCCCGAGTAGCTGGGATTACAGGCACATGCCACCACACCTGGGTAATTTTTGTATTTTTAATAGAGATGGGGTTTCACCATGTTGGTCAGGCTGGTCTCGAACTCCTGACCTCGTGGTCCAAAGTGCAGGGATTACAGGTGTGACCCACCACACCCAGCCTTTTTTTTTTTTTTTTTTTTTTTGAGAAGGAGTCTCACTCTGTTGCCTAGGCTGGAGTTCAGTGGCGCGATCTCACTGCAACCTCTGCCCCTCAGGTTCAAGTGATTCTCCTGCCTCAGCCTCCCGAGTAGCTGGGATTACATGCGCCTGCCACCGCGCCTAGCTAATTTTTGTATTTTTACTAGAGACAAGGTTTCACCATGTTGGCCAGGCTGGTCTTGAACTTTTGACGCCATGATCCACCCACCTCAGCCTTCCAAAGTGCTGGGATTACGGGCGTGAGCCACCGGGCCCAGCCCTATTTTTATTTTCTAATGAGTGCTAAGAAATGAAAGAAGAGAAACAGCAAGATAAGGACTATTGGTTTGAAAGATCTGTGAACTTTTCAGCCAATTATTGCCTACATTTGGGGCTAAATGGTAGGTTTTGAAACCCTTAAGGGAGCTTTGGGTTTCAGTGGAGAAAGGCATTTATTAGTGGAGAATTGAGTGCTTATAGTCCTAAAGTCCACACCTTTATTTAAAAAGAAGGTTAAGATTTCTTACTTTAATTGCAACATAAATAATGGAGGGAGCTCTTCAAAATGTCCACTTTTCCTTACTCCTTTTAATATTGTTTCTTCCTCATCCCCTTTACCCTGAATAAACAATGGCAGCAAAACCTACCCTGCTTTCACAGTGAGTGTACTATAGAAGACAAGGGAGAAAGAATCCTGCTGGAAGAAGTTGGTGAGCCTAGGTGACTCCCTTGATAAAGGATGAAAGCTTTCCAGAAGAGTGTTCCAAAAAAGTGTAGTCTCCAGACCACCTGCTCAGAATCCCCTGGAGTACTCGTTAAGCATACATGCCCAGGCTTTACCCGAGTTCTTTTGAAGTAGACTCAGGAAAGAGCTAGGAATCTACCCCCCATTTTTTTTTTTGAGATGGAGTTTTGCTCTTTTTGCCTGGGCTGGAGTGCAATGGCATGATCTCAGCTCACTGCAACCTCCACGTCCTGGGTTCAAGTGGTTCTCCTGCCTCAGCCTCTCAAGTAGCTGGGATTACAGGCATGCGCCACCACGCCCGGCTAATTTTGTATTTTTTTAGTAGAGATGGGGTTTGTCATGTTGGTCGGGCTGGTCTCGAACTCCTGACCACAGGTGACCCACCCACCTCGGCCTCCCAAAGTGCTGGGATTACAGTGTGAGCCACCACGCCCAGCCTGCCTTTTTGTTTTTGTTTTGTTTTAAATAAGCTCCCTCCAATAATTTTTAGGATAAATATCAAGTTTGAGATGCTTTAATATTATTGTACATAGGGTAGTGTGATCAAGATCATTTGATGAGATAATTAGAATTAGGGAAAACAAAGGACTAGTCTTTAATACCCAAAACATATTTGTTAGAAAACAGCAAATAGGAACCCAATGGGGGAGTAACACTTTTTATTGAACACTTTAACAATGAATAGAAAAATAGAGAACCAAGCTGTTTGTGGCCAGGGCTTTTGTATGTCCATGTATAAAGTTGGAACTAGGGAGCTCCAAGATGGTTAAGAACTATGAATAGAGTTCCTACTGCTCAAAGACATGGCTTTCATAAACAACTTGGCTTTTAAAGCAAAGTTCCAGTATTCTTATAGGGAACCTGTTTTGTGTGTAAGTCCGCATCTCCCTCAGGATTCCAGGGTTTCGAAATCACTTGTAGAAAGGCCTGTTGGTGGTACTGAGAGGAGAAGCAGAGTGAGTGAAAAAGTATTTACTGGAATAATACCAAGTGTCAGACATAGAGTGTCAGACATAGTTAAGACTTTAGTAGTTTGAGGTAATCCTGGGAGATAAGACTAAAACTGGCAACTCGGGGCTTAAATAATTTATTCAGGGCAATATTAGGAGAGATGACAGGCACAAAGCAATGGGGGATTAATATCCAGGTGAATTTTGCAGACAGTTGCGGTGGCCCCATGTTCCAGTCTTGGGGGGTAGATGCTGAGACAAAGGCAGGTCTCCTTTCATGTTTTGAGACAAGGTCTGGCTCTATTGCCCAGTGCAATGGTGCGATATCGGCTCATTGCAACCTCCGCCTCCTGGGCTTCACCCATCCTCCCACCTCAGCTTCCCGAATAGCTGGGACTACAGGCGCACACCACCTCACCCAGCTTATTTTTGTATTTTTTGTGTATTGGGGGTTTCACCATGTTGTCCGGGCTGGTCTCAAAACTTGTGAGCTTAAGCCATCTGCCTACCTTGGCCTCCCAAAGTGCTGAGATTACAGGTGTGAGCCACTGCACCCTGCCAGGTCTCCTTTCAAGTCTAACTTCTAAAGTTACCAGAAACCAGAATCTTAACTGAATGGACATCAGGACATGAGTGGTAATTGAATAACTCTCCAACCATCCCCTTTCTTAACTATTCTTAACTGCAGAGGCTACCAGAACTTGACAGAAAACACAATTTATTTTGTTTCTTTCCTCTGAAATAATCCCTTGTTTTTGGAGGCATTAGTAATGTATCTGCTTTTGGCTTGATTAAAGTTTAGGCCTGAGGATGACTGGAGGATTGCTTTGAAGATGAGGGAAGTGACAGATTCTCTGGAGTACATTAAAAGGAAGGGGTGAGGACTACCAAGATTTAGAAGAGTCTTAGACTGTTAGAACTGCAAATAAATGTAGAAATTTACTGGTTGTAGAGTCGTGTTGAGCTCCTCCTACTTCTACCAGGTGTAAACACAAATCTCTTTTTGCTGTGTATCTGTTCTTTAACAGTAGCATCAAAATTCTGGTGGTATAGGCTTCAGATTTCCTGTCACTCCTCCTGTTTACTCACCAGCGCCTGACTATTCTAGGCATCAGCTTCTTGCCCCTATTTACTTTTGCCTGGACCATTTCATCAGTCTTTAACTGGCCTCCCGCTTCTGATCTCCCTCCTCTTCCAGCTCCTATTGCCAGTCATCTTCCTGATTGCTACTCGCTGGCCCCAGATCTGCATCCAGAATGAAGTGGGAGCTCCTTAGCTTGGTATTCAATGCCCTCCAGGGTCTAGCCCCAACCTGCTTTTCTGGTTACCTCCTGCTCTGCTCCCTCACTTACTGGAGGCTCCCGGGAATATCATTGCAGCTAAAATATTTCTCCCTACAGTTTTCCTCCTCGCTTCTATTCTTTATTTCAACACCTGTCTTCTCTTCCTACCCTAACCCACTTTTCCAACTGCCTACCTGTTCAGAATACAAGGCCAAAGTTTTCCATTCCTTTCCTCCTCTGTTCCCACGACAATCCCATAAATCTTTATTTTTGGAAAAAGAGGAATCCTGCCAATGATAATTTTTTGGCTTACACATCGAGGTCAGAGAGCTAGTCTTATTCTTTATGCCTGTGGTCCCAGGCATATGTTAGAGCCCTGCAGATACCTAAGCAAATATGCCTGTTAATAATTATAACATTTATTTGTTGAATACCTATTATGTGCTAGACTCTAAATGTTGTTAATACTTAGTGATTAAATCCCCACAGCAGTCCTGTGAAGGAGGTGGTATTATCCAGGTTTACAGAAAAGAAAATAAAAGCCTTGAATTTAAGGAGCATGCCCAGATTACAAGCTAGTTAAGTGGCAGAGTCAGGACTGGAACCCAGGCCTGCATGCCTGCAAAGCTCACTCTCGTGTGCTCATACTTCTGGCACTTGGCCTTATGTTATTGCTATTGAGATACATGCTTGTGTCCTTGATGAGATGCTGTGGTGTGCTCATGATTCGAGGTCAGGCCCATGCAAATCTTGGTATTCCTAGCATAGTGCTGGCATATGGTAGGTGTTCATTCATTACATGCTTGCTGAATGGAACTTCAGTCTTCTGTGCCTACTTGTACCCTTCTTTAAGAGAACAATGAGGCTGGGCTTCTACAGAAAAAAAAGAACAATGATACATTTTAATATCTTCCATATATTGAAAAAAATTTCTTTAGAGGCAAGGTCTCGCTGTCACCCAGGCTGGAGTGCGGTGGCACTAACATGGCTCACTGCAGCCTCAACACCCCTGGGCTCAAGCAATCCTCTTGCCTCAGCCGCCTGAGTATCTGGGAATACAGGCATGTACCACCACACCTGGCCAATTTTTAAATTTTTTGTAAGATAAGGTCTTTACAAAAGGCTTTTTGTTGGCTTAGGCTTATTTTTTAATACCTAGTGTGCATTCAGTAAATATGTATTGAGTGAATAGATGGTGGTAGGGCCAGAAGAGACTCACTTAAAGGATTTAGCTGTAAGGTATCTGGTTTTATTGAAGATGGGCTATCAGGAACCAAGCTCTAGGTTGTTCAGAAGAGATTCTAGGCAGCATATTGGAAAGCAGTTCAGAATTAAAAGCTGTATGACAGCAACATTGACTGCCTTCAGCATTCTATGCAGGTGTGTCCAGGTCAGTTGGGAACAAAGTCACTTCACATCTATTTAGCTAGTATTTACTGAGCACTTGTGTTGACATCGGGCTAGGCACTATCTTTGTAATCTCTAACGCAAGTCTGTAGAGCAATGTACTTATTTAAAAATTAATTTGTCAGGCTGGGTGTGGTGGCTCATGCCTGTAATCCCAGCACTTTGAGAGGCCGAGGCGGGTGGATCACTCGAGGTCAGGAGTTTGAGACCAACCTGGCCAACATGGTGAAACCGCTTCTGTACTAAAAATACAAAAAATTAGCCCGGTGTGGTGGCGGGCACCTGTAATCCCAGCTACTCAGGAGGCTGAGGCAGGAGAATCGCTTGAACCTGGGAGGTGGAGGTTGCAGTGAGCAGACATCCTGCCATTGCACTCCAGCCTGGGCAACAAGAGTGAAACTCCATCTCAAAAAAAAAAAAAAAAAAGTAATATACAAACACTTGATGACAAATAAATTTATATTTATTTATTTATTTATTTATTTATTGAAATGGAGTCTTGCTCTGTCGCCCAGGCTGGAGTGCACTGTGCGATCTCAGTTCACCGCAACCTCCGCCTCCTGGGTTCAAGTGATTCTCCAGCCTCAGTCTCTCGAGTAGCTGGGATTGCAGGCATGTGCCACCATGTCTGGCTAATTTTGTATTTTTAGTAGAGACAGGGTTTCTCTATGTTGGTCAGGCTGGTCTCAAACTCCCAACCTCAGGTGATCCGCCTGCCTCAGCCTCCAAAAGTGCTGAGATTACAGGTGTAAGCTACCACGCCCGGCCTGATTTTGTTTTTAATGATGACAACCACTCTATATGGCAGACTGAGACATCTGATAGACTTACGTTACAATTGCTGAAGAAAGTAAGTGGAAACTAATAATGCAGATATTTTTCATTTGATCCCTGAGTGGAGTTCCTAGAATGCTGCATCCTTTAGTAGCCACATACCCAGTGCTTCTTACCCTCCCTGTCTATCAAAATAACACTCCTAGTCATTGCTGTCTTTTGAGGTGTTGTGGAGGCTCTTGTAACCTGAAAGGTTGTTCTTTTCATCTCACGCCCTTGTTTATATTCTTGAGGCTTGGCAAGTCAGCCAGCACTGGGTTTTTAAAGTGTCATTAAGTATATGATTTGACCACAGAGCAAGGGTGGAGATTTTTTTTTTTTTTTTTTTTTTTTTTTTGAGACGGAGTCTTGCTCTATCACCCAGGCTGGAGTGCAGTGGCCCGATCTCGGCTCACTGCAAGCTCCGCCTCCCGAGTTCACGCCATTCTCCTGCCTCAGCCTCTCCGAGTAGCTGGGACTACAGGCGCCCGCCACCACGCCCGGCTAATTTTTTTGTATTTTTAGTAGAGACAGGGTTTCACTGTGGTCTCGATCTCCTGACCTCGTGATCCGCCCGCCTCGGCCTCCCAAAGTGCTGGGATTACAAGCGTGAGCCACCGCGCCCGGCCAAGGGTGGAGATTTTATCTACTCCAAAGTATTTCAAATGAGTAGGTCCAGATTATTTAGTGAGACTCTTTTACTTCTCCAATAATAATGCCATCTTATTTGAATAAAGCAGTTATTCAAAGCCTCTTTTGGATACTAGACTTAAAAGAATCTGCTGAAATCTAAGGAGCTATTCCTGAGAAAAATGCACATAAATAATTTTGTATATAAACTCAGACTATTTGTGGATCTGCTTCAGGATATCTGGTACAGAGGATTACCTTTCAAAGTATTACTGTACACGCTTTGAATAGTTGAAGCCTTCGTAGGTTTTTTAAATTTTGTTATATGGCAAATTTCTTTTCACTGGTATTTGTTATAGTGGAATATATTCCTGTGTTCCTCCTTACTGATTTAACCTTTAAAAATATTTTTCTGGGGCCAGGTGCAGTGGCTCACGCCTGTAATCCCAGCACTTTGGGAGGCTGAAGCGGGTGGATCACGAGATCAGGAGTTTGAGACTAGCCTGGCCAACATGGAGAAACCCCATTTCTACTAAAAATACAAAACTTAGCCGAGCACAGTGGCGCGTGCCCGTAATCCCAGGTACTCAGGAGGCTGAGGCAGGAGAATCACTTGAACCCGGGAGGCGGAGGTTGTAGTGAGCCGAGATCACACCATTGCACTCTAGCTTGGGCGACAGAGTGAGACTCTTATCTAAAATAAAAATAAAAAATAAAAAAAAATTAAATTTTTTTCTGTTCCTAAAGCAACATTCAGAAGTGAAACTACTGGTTTGATTACAGTTTTTTTTTTACATTTGCTATCTTTGGGATTGTTTGATTTATTAAGTACCTACTCAGTAGTTGAAAACACTGTCAGATATATTACATAATTTTCATTCACTATAGTAAATATATGGTATAAATACAGTTGTCCCTCGGTATCTTCAGGGGATTGGTTCCAGGACCCTTGTGTATACCCAAATTCATACATATTCAGGTCCCAAAGTCCACCCTGTGGAACCAGCATATATGGAAAGTCAGCTCTCCGTATTCACCGGATGTGAAACATCACATCTCACAAATACAGTATTTATTTCTTTATTTCTCACAAGCTTTTTCCTCTTTAAGGAGCAGGCAGACCTGTATTTTTTATCACTTTTGGTATAAGTGGATCTGTGCAGTTCAAAGCTGTTTCCTTCAAGGGTCAACTGTAGTAGTATTCCTGTCTTTATAAATAAAGCCACTGGAGGCTGACAGGTTAAGCAAGCTGGCTAAGATAATACTAATAGCTAATAGGTCAAGATTGGAACCCAAATCGTCCCCTCCCACAGTCTGTGGTCTTTTCAGAAACTAATTTTCATTAAAAAAAAATACAGATATCTGTCATCATAGCAAAGTTCACCTTTAATAATAAAAAACAAAACACAAAATATATACACACAAACGTAACTTTAAAGAAAATTAAGATGAAAGAAACTGCCAGGCACAGTGGCTCATGCATGTAATCCCAGCATTTTGGGAGGCTGAGGTGGGCGGATCACGAGGTCAGGAGTTCAAGACCAGCCTGGTCAACATGCTGAAACCCCGTCTCTACTAAAAATAAAAAAATTAGCCAGGCGTGGTGGCTCGCGCCTGTAATCGCAGCTACTTGGGAGGCTGAGGCAGGAGAATCATTTGAGTCTGGGAGGTGTAGGTTGCAGCGAGCCGAGATCGTGCCATTGCACTCCAGCCTGGGGGACAAGAGCAAGACTGTCTCAAAAAAAAAAAAGTTAAGATGAAAGAGAAACTATACTTAATGTCCTGCTAATTCTGGCAAATCAAACTAGGACTTTTACCACATTTCTTCACAACTCTATTAAACAGATGCCATGGTGGTATGAAGGGAGAAAAGCTGCTATGAAAGAAGGAACAGAAAAGTTTAGGGAGGTAGCTGTTAGGATAAGTGTATATGTTAGAGTGTGGGACTCAAACCTGACTGATTCCTGGCTTTGGCTCCAAAAAGTCTCTTAAAAATCCATTTGTTATAGATAAGTCTTAACAGCAAAACCTCACTGGAGAAAAATAGTGGACTCATGTGACTTCTTCCTTTATCTGGGTATGGGGAGACATGTGACCTTTATCATCCACCCTATCACGTTTGTGTTGAGCAGTATGGGTTGTGGGAAAGAGCTCAAGAATGCTTGGAATTAACCTAAACTCCTAGAAAAGGAACTGAAAATATAGGAGAAAAGGCTGAAGAAAAGAGGAAAGGAAATGGAGGACTGTATTGAACCCTGGGTAGCAACTCTTGAGCGAAGAAAGAGGAAAAAGGGGGAAGAGGGGAGCTAAGTTATCTCTGAGGCAACTCAGTCTCATGGTTGCCTGAACTAGTCTATACTGCGGGAATAAGGTAGACTCCACTGGTTTCTTTGAAGTACCAGTGCGCTTCTTGCTTTCTATTCCTAGTCACAGATAAATTTATCAGTAGTGCAGTTTCTTCTTTTTAAGCTTCATTTAAATAATTATTAGTAGCACTTGGACCTTAGGTTAGGAAATCACTGTTTAATGACTTAAAGATTAACCAGCATGGAAATCCCATTCTTTATATGATTGGGGAAAATTATTGAACTTGAGATTGTTTTACTTTGTAGCAATGTCTAAAGGCAGATTTTGTTTGTTTGTTTGTTTTTGAGGTGGGGTTTCGCTCTTGTTGCCCAGGCTGGAGTGCAATGGTGCAATCTTGGCTCACCGGCAACCTCTGCCTCCCAGGTTGAAGTAGCAGGGATTACAGGCATGTGCCACTACGCCCAGCTAATTTTCTATTTTTAGTAGAGACGTGATTTCTCCATATTGATGAGGCTGGTCTCAAACTCCTGACCTCAGGTGATCCACCCACCTGGGCCTCCCAAAGTGCTGGGATTACAGGTGTGAGCCACTGCATGCGGCCTAAAGGCAGATTTTTAAAGGTGGAACATAATGCAAGTCTGCCTTTCTTAGGATGATCTAAGTTACATGTTAATAAAGTTCTTGGAGATCTAGCATAGAATGCATTCAGCACTGTAAATCACAACTTAATAATGCTTGCCTTGATATGCTCTGTGGCTCTGAGCAAGTTGTGTGGGCTGTTATCTCCTGAGAAATCCCTGTAAATGGTATTAGTAATACTTTATAAGCAGGTTGGGAGAATATAGTTTTCTAAGGCATTTTGAAATTCTTAGATGAAAGGGTCTTTATGTAGCAAATTGGTGTCAGCCTATTTTCCTTCCTCTGAGCCAGAAGAAAATAGGCACCATAGGGTGGGAAGGGTTGGCTTATCTTTTGTAAGTAGCTTTTGTTGCATTTTTTTTTTAATTAAAAAAAAAAAAAAAAATTTTTTTTTTTTTGAGATGGAGTCTCACTCTGTCACCCAGGCTGGAGTGCAGTTTTTACATGGATGCACTTATGGATCTACATGGATGTGATCTCGGCTCACTGCAAGCTCTGCCTCCCGGTTTCAGGCCATTCTCCTGCCTCAGCCTCCAGAGTAGCTGGGACTACAGGTGCCTGCAACCACGCCTGGCACATTTTTTTGTATTTTTAGTAGAGACGGGGTTTCACCGTGTGAGCCAGGACAGTCTCGAACTCCTGACCTCGTGATCCACCCGCCTCGGCCTCCCAAAGTGCTGGGATAACAGGCGTGAGCCACTGTGCCCAGCTGCTTTTGTTGAATTTAAAGTGGATGTGAGACGCTCCTAAGAATATCGTTCACTGTAAAAGCAGACTTTTTTGGATTTGGGTCTTGGAATTCTTAACTGTATTTTCACCTAAGATTTAAAACAAGTTTAAATACTAGTTTGTAATTGGCAAGACTTGGGAAAGATATGATCCTTTAATGATCCTGGGTCTCAACTTACCTTTCTTTCATTTTTCCTTTATTTCAGAAGAGGGATAAGAACTTTTTCTGAAGAGCAGTCAACTTTTCCTTTCAGTGTATAGGATTACTTCCACGAATCTGTGAACTTAATCTTTGCTGCCAAATAACTTGCCGTAGATGCTGGGATAGTTTTAAATCTATTTTAACTTATACATTCAGTACATAAGTGCATCCATGTAAAAACAGCTATGTTTGGAAGATCTAAAACCCAGCTTTTGTTTTTGAGAAGCCAACAATCTAAACGGTAGGATCACATATATGTACAACTAACCGTAATGCATGGTGTTTTGAAAAATGCACGTATCTCCCTGAATTACCCCTAGTTAATAAAATAATTGGGAGCAAATGGTAATATAAGGATTTTGGAGTAACTTAATACTACTAGATTTTGCTGTTTATACATTTACAAAAAACTTTCTGCTAATGCTAAAGAAATACGAACAAGTCTATATGCATAAAGGAAGGTAGGGCTAATTTACTTCCTGGTGCTATGAAACTGGCAATTGGACAGGTGCAATTGTGGGTGTCTTTTTTTTTTTTAAGGTGTACCTGTTGCAGGTTTGAAAAGCTGTTGATGCTCATGGGTTGTTTGTGTGCATGTTCTCTTTAAAAACCAGATGTATTCATTCCCTTTTTTTTTTTTTGAGACGGAGTCTTGCTGTGTAGCCCAGGCTGGAGTGCAGTGGCGCGATCTCAACTCACTGCAAGCTCCGCCTCCAGGGTTCACGCCATTCTCCTGCCTCAGCCCCCCGAGTAGCTGGGACCACAGGCGCCCGCCACCGCGCCTGGCTAATTTTTTGTATTTTTAGTAGAGACAGGGTTTCACCGTGTTAGCCAAGATGTGGTCTCGATCTCCTGACCTCGTGATCCGCCCGCCTCGGCCTCCCAAAGTGCTGGGATTACAGGCGTGAGCCACCGCGCCTGGCCATTCCCATTGTTAAGTATACTTTGCTATTTGCTGCTGGTGAGACAGATGACGAGTCACGTCTTTAATTGCACTTGAGTTTCCAGTGACCCCATTAAATCCAATGGGTAAATTTTCCAATGAAGATTACTCACCCAATTTACAGATTAAGCTTTCATATCCTTAGATTGTATCTGAAATCTTCATAGCTTTGCCCACCTTTTAGGATTCAGAGTTACTACCCATTCAGTGTCGATGGCCTTTAGCTGTTGGCAAGCTTCCAAGTAAATAGCTCTTTTGCAGAGATCTCTACCCATTCTATTCTTCCACTCCTGGATGGTGGAGAACCAAAGTTCACTTGAGTAATGCGCGTGCCCAGCACCCAATTTCCTGCAGGGGTTAGCACGGATATTGGAGGCTCCCCCGACCCCACAGATATTCGGGATGGGGTATTGGAGGGGGCTTGGTTTTTAAGAGGACATGTGAAAGTAATTAACCCGATTTACATTTGTATAATGAGTCCAAACACCACCTTGCAAAAGAACTGAGAATTCAGCCTGCTTAATGGAGTTTCTGCTTTTCACGGTCCTTGGCCTTACCGACGGTTTACAGTCCAGCCAGATTTAGTTAACAAAAAAACAAAACCAGGTCGACCTCACTGCATGATGGCAGCGAGCGTTTTAAAGCGCAGGATCTTTAATCTCCTCAATAGTTTTGTCTAAAGTTGTCCAAGTGTTTATTTTTAAAGTGAGGTGATCCAGTCGGTAAACGCTTTGAAAAAGAATAGCTGTCCCCTGAGCGGGCATTAGTCGCGTGTGAGGTCAGGGCCCATTATTGCGCGTGTTCGGAGCGCCGCGCTGGTCTATGAGCGAGCGCCTCGGGTTGTGGCTGGGTCGGGCCGGGGCGGGGCTGTCTTCGCGCGGAACGTGCTGGGGGCGGGTCGCGCCGGGCCGGGCCGCTAGTGCGCATGGGCGGGCGTCCTCGGCTCTAACTGCCGCCAGTTTCCACACGCTGGGAGGGGCCGTTACCTCAGAGATACCCGTGGCCGGCATGTCGGTTGAAAAAGCTTCCCGGAAGGGAGACGAAGAGAAAGGAGAGGAGCAGCTCGTGATCATCCCCGGTAGCGAGTACGCGGCGAAGCAGGCGGCAGCGGAGGGAGCGCCGATGAAGATGGATGTGACAGTGAGGGCCGCGGGCTGCTCTGACGACCTCAGCTCTGGGGAGGCCGACATAGACCCAAAGCTCCTGGAGCTCACCGCTGACGAGGAGAAGTGCCGCAGCATCCGCAGGCGATACCGGCAGCTCATGTACTGCGTGCGGCAGAACCGGGAGGACATCGTGAACTCGGCGAACAACTCCTTAACCGAGGCTCTGGAGGAAGCCAACGTCGTGTTTGATGGCGTGAGCCGAACCAGAGAAGCAGCCCTCGACGCCCAGTTTCTTGTTATGGCTTCTGATTTGGGTAAAGAAAAGGCAAAGCAGTTAAACTCAGATATGAACTTCTTTAATCAGTTAGCATTTTGTGACTTTCTGTTTCTGTTCGTGGGTCTGAATTGGATGGAAGGCGATCCTGACAAGTTGAGTGATTGTGATGATAGCATAGCTCTTTCCTTCTGGAAGGCAATAGAAAAGGAAGCAACATCCTGGATGGTAAAAGCTGAGACATTCCATTTTGTTTTTTGTTCATTCAAGCTAGAACCTTCTGCACCAAAGCCCCGACTTGAACACCGGAGAAAAGTTCGCAAGATAGAAGAAAATGGGAACATGCCTACAAAGTTGCGGCAGTTGGACCTGAGTAGTTATCCAGAAGCGACAGAAAAAAACGTAGAAAGGATTTTGGGATTGTTGCAAACCTACTTTCGAAAGTATCCTGATACTCCTGTGTCCTATTTTGAGTTTGTGATTGATCCAAACTCTTTTTCTCGTACTGTGGAGAATATATTTTATGTTTCTTTTATTGTAAGAGATGGTTTTGCAAGAATAAGGCTTGATGAAGACAGGCTGCCAATATTAGAGCCGATGAATGTTAACCAAATCGATGAGGGAAATGATTCCAGTTGCCATGGCAGGAAACAGGGAGTTATATCTTTGACTTTACAGGAGTGGAAAAACATTGTGGCAGCTTTTGAAATTTCTGAGGCTGTGATTACATACTCCTCATAGTAAAGATTTCTTAGTATAGGATCCTTTTTGTGTTTTTTTCTGAAGTTATCTCAGATGTAGAGCAAAATGTAAACTGAAGCACATGTTGAATCTCTTGTAAAGTGAAAAAGTATTTTCAAGAACATCCGACATTGTTTTACTGTGCAGCGTATTTTTCTTAGTAATTTATAAGGTCATGATCTTCTGTTATTAAAACATTCACTGGCATATTTATGGGAGCGTTTTATTGAATGCCCTTTAAAACTATTAATAAAAGTTTTGGATACCAAATTAAGAGAGATTTGATAATTTGCAAAATATAATAATTTACGAAAATCAGTGATGGTGCTCTGTGATGCGTTGCTTTCTCTGTCATAGGGAACCAAGAGAATCCCAGAAAGGGTTCCTAACCAGGTTGGGGAAAGAGTGGGTAAAAAACAAAAGTTTAAAAAAAAAACAAAAAACCTGCCTGTAAGGCAGTGAATATGCAACATTAAGACTAAAGAAGTCATTGCAAAGAAGACTTAGGATTTGTGAGTGAGTATCCATATTCTAAACCATTTCTGTTATTGGACTCGGCAAAAGTAATGTCTTTGCTGTAGTAGTTGAGGTATCAGCTAAGGGCTGAAAGGTGAGTAGAAACACGAAGAAGGAAAAGGCATTCTAGGCAAGAGAACAGCAAGGTCAAATGCATGGAATTGTTAGAAGTTAGGCACGAGAGGACCATTAGATTTATGGAAAAACTATTATATTTGATAAGCTGGGCAACAATTGAATAACTTCATCTATTAGTATCCTCAGAAGATGTTTTTGTCAAACTATTATACGTTGAACACAAAATCTTGCTATCCAGTTGTAGTTTTTATCTACTGAATTTCTTCTCTGGACCCTAGTGTCCCTTTGTGGTTTTTGCTAGTACATAGAATGTCCTTCAGAATCTACGCTTTTTCATCATGTAACAACTTTGAATATTTGTCCCACTTTAATTTTGTATTTCTATCTTTTTTTTTCCTCGAGACAGAGTATCACTCTTGTTGCCCAGGCTGGGGTGCAGTGGTGCAATCTCGGCCTGCTGCAACCTCTGCCTCCAGGGTTCAGGCGATTCTTGTGCCTCAGCCTCCCAAGTAGCCGGGATTACAGGTGCATGCCATCACACCCAGCAAATACTTGTATTTTTATTTTTTTATTATTTTTTAATGATATTCAAACAAATGTTTAATTACTTGATGCTGATACAGTATTTTTTTAATTTAAAATGAGATGAATCCTTTGTGCCTTTTGAGGTTTCCTTTTAAGCTACATGCCTATATTATCTAAAGAATAACTTCTTAAAAATAAAAATAAAAGAATAATTTAACAACTGTACACACAGGGACAAGCCATAAGCTGCACCAACTGGATCCTAGATCCTCTTTCCCCAAGGGCAGTCCATTCTTGGTTCTTGGAAATACTTGTATTTTTAGTAGGAACAGAGTTTCGCCATGGTAGCGAGGCTGGTCTCGAACACCTGGCCTCAAGTGATCCACCCGCCTCGGCCTCCCAAAGTGCTGGGATTACAAGCATGAGCCAAATTTTGCATTTCTTAAGAGGGCTTTAAATGCCAGGAAACTGACCCTGCTGAAACCAAAACATGTTAGTTTATCTGGATGTTCTTCACTTCGTGTAAAGCCGTAAAGGCTTTTTTCTTTCCGTTGCTTGCAGTTGTTTTAAGAATATAAATTACAACCTTATTTGGAGATTATTGCCAAAAGTTTGGGTCATTAAGAAAACAACTCGAGAAGGTGCAGTAAGCATGCCCATAAGCTTTCTTCCCCTTGATCGCTATAGGAGCTTAATTTTTGGTAGTCGTGGAATTTTGCCATTAAACAATACTTTGGCAAATGTTTAGGTATCTGTTACGCATAGCAGTGGCAAAAGTAAGTCTAGTGGTACAGGAAAGGGAAATCCAAAGACTCAACAAATGACACCAAGACTGAGAGGGAGGATTTTTCTTTTTTTTTAATATGCTTTTATTTTTCCATGATTACAAACACAACTGAATATCAAATACACAAAGTAAGAATTATACGGGGAAAAAAAATCAGATACGTTCATTATATACATCACCTTTTCAAGGCTATTTCAATCCAGAATAACCTTGGTTTGCCAGGGCCAATAGAAAGAAGTCACAAAATTGCCTTTAGTCAAATTTGTATGTTTGCTTTCTTCTATAATTCTAATACCTCCACCATCAACGACTTGAGATAGCTGCCAAGGTGTTATATAATCAGTGCCAGTGTCTTCATTCATTCTACAACGAAGGCTGTCACTTCACACTTGGAAGGTTGCACAGCAGCCAGGCAGAGGCGCTCCTCACTTCCCAGACAGGGCGGCTGGGCAGAGACACTCCTCGCTTCCCAGATGGGGTGGCTGGCAGAGGCGCTCCTCACTTCCCAGACGGGGCGGCCAGGCAGAGGCGTTCCTCACGTCCCAGACGGGGTGGCAGGGCAGAGGCACTCCTCACATCCCAGACAGGGCGGCCGGGCAGAAGCGCTGAGAGGAAGGATTTTTCATGCATGGGGATGAGGTTCTTCACCAATAATATAGTAGAGGTTTTAGCAAAAATAGAACTTTCTCATGAAACTTGGCAAATTATTTTCTAAATTAGTTACTCCTTTCACATATGAAAGAGCGCTGACCCTTGCTAGTGTCTAGTATCCTTTGATTTATAGTAGCAGTCGTGGAAGCACCATTTGATCTCACTCATCCTCATTTCCAGCATGTCTGTACCAACCAAGTTCCTTGGGTTTTGCAGAGATCTGCTGTTGGAAGAAAAAGTACTCTTAATGACAGCAAAAAGATCCCGCCCCAGTACTTTACTGACAATCAGTTGCTCTGTTGAATGTCTCATGTCTTTACTAGGAGTATTTGACAGTGATGATTTAAAAGCATTAATAGAGAATCTGGAGGCTTAGAAGAGGTAATTTTTTTGGTCTTCTCTAAACTTAATAGCTGTTAAAATATAGAGTTGACCACTTCTGTTTCTAGTTTTACTGGTTGGCATGACACCAACCAGTAAAATGATGAGGCATGATGGATTGCCTCATAATTTTTGAGATTTTGAAATTAAAGTGACTGCTTAGCTTGAAGAAAAAAGGAGATTAAAAATTTATAGAGGTTAAGAATCAAACTGCAAATCTGCTTGTTTCTTGCTAATATGTTTGTATACTGAATAGAAATAATATAACATCATGCTAGTCTGTCTATATACTGGATCAAGATTTGTTAGGAAGAGGGCATTTCAAAATAGTGGAGATAGACACAGGGAAGCTCAGCAGAGGATACCGGTGTAAAATACATTCCAGCACTTCTTGACTTAGTTCCAGGCAATTTCCATTCTTCAGGAGGTGGAGAATTAGTAACTTAAATTCTTACCAGCCACTATGCTAACATGCATTATCTTTCTTAAACTCAGCCATTTGATGAGGTCAGGAACCTGTTAGCTTCGTTAAGGATTAGGTGATTGGTCCAAGTCACCTGGCCTTGTGAGTGGTAGAGCAAGTATTTTAACGCACGTTATTTCTGCACCAGAGCCATGTATAATGGTAGGGGGAAAAAAAGTACAAATCTGGCAAAGGATAGAAACTATGTTTTGGGGAAAAGTCAGGATTGCTTATTCTGATTTTAAAAGACTGCCACAGTTGAATTGCTTTCCGTTTTGTGCCCTTTTTGGGGGAGCCTGGAGCAGTGTTTTACTAGGAGTGGGACTGGGGAAAGGGATTACTATGACAGGCAGGTGGAAGAAAAGGAAGACTATCCAATGTGTAAGCCTTGCCAACAAGTGACACTTGCCTGCAGGTCATCTCATATTCTATAGCAGTGGTTCTCAAAGTGTATGAGGCCCTTTTTTTTTCTTTCTTTTTTTTTTTTTTTTTTTTGAGATGGAGTCTCACTCTGTTGCCCAGGCTGGAGTGCAGTGGCATGATCTTGGCTCACTGTGAGCTCCGCCTCCCGGGTTCACGCCATTCTCCTGCCTCAGCCTCTCGAGTAGCTGGAACTACAGGCGTCCACCAGCACGCTAATTTTTTTCGTATTTTTAGTAGAGACAGGGTTTCACCGTGTTAGCCAAGATGTTCTCAATCTCCTGACCTTGTGATCCACCCGCCTCGGCCTCCCAAAGTGCTGGGATTACAGGCATGAGCCACCGCGCCCGGCTGCCCTTTTCACTCTAATTCTCTTGCATGTAAACTGTGAAGTTTTCCAGAGATTATATGACAGGTGATGTGGCAACAGATTGAATGGAGAAACAGATATGAGCTGTCTTTTGTTGTCAGACATTAAAGAGAATCGCAAAGATACAAAACAGTGCCATTCTTCTAATTAAAAAAATTTTTCAAATAAAAATACTCATGTTAACATTTAATAAATATATTATTATTAAATTTGTTAATGAATATTTTAAGTTTCTTCTTAGTTTTAATTTCTAATATAGTAAATAGATAAAACCCACATTAACAAGCTCTTTGGAGTCTCAATTTTAAAGCTCTGTTTAAGATTATAAAGAAGTGCTGAGACGAGAAAGTTTGAGAACCTCTGTAGCAGCCACCACAGTCAGCGGACATAATTTCTAGCAATTGTAATTGGAGGAGGATGGGGGCATTTCTCTCCTTTCCTTGTCCCATCACTGTGCTACCTTCTACTGTTTGGGGGAGCTGTTTTCTACTGTCTATCTTATTTATATTTCAGGTGAAGTACCACTTACATGGAACTGAATGATAGCACTTCAATTTTAAGTTTGGTTAAAATTTAAAAACATAATGTTTCTTTCTTTTTTTTTTTTTTTTTGAGACGGAGTCTCGCTCCATTGCCCATGCTGGAGTGCAGTGGCATGATATTGGCTCACTGCAATCTCCACCTCCTGGGTTCAAGCAGTTCTCCTGCCTCAGCCTCCCGAATAGCTGGGACTACAGGTGCACACCTCCACGCCTGGCTAATTTTTTTTGTATTTTAGTGAAGACGGGCTTTCACCGTGTTGCCCAAGCTGGTCGTGAACTCCTGAGCTCAAGCAGCCCGCCCGCTTCGGCCTCCCAAAGTGCTGGGATTACAGGCATGAGCCACCGTACTCAGCCTCATAATGTTTCATTCTAAGGTCAACTGAATGCTTCAATTGCCTGTGTCTTACCAATTGGTAAATTTTACCTACAGTGCTTAAACGTGGTGAGGTTCATTCAGAGCTTTTTTGGTAAAATCTGTGTACTGGTTGATACAATTTGACTTTAAGCTTCAACCAGGAGAAGCCAGGTTAGATACAGAATTTCAGTAAGGAACAGATTGTAAACATTGGTGGAGGGAGTATGTGGCTTTTCAGCATGAGGATACATTTTCTGGTATTTGTTCTAGTAGGTTTGTTGGAGGAGGGGGATTCCCAGAACCATGGTTTTCATTTAGACAGCCAGTTATTGTGTTCTGTCACCATCTTTGCTAATTTCATGCAGATAAAATCAGGTTGAGATTAAAAATGATTGTATGTTATTTTTCCAGCAGAACATCTACCTGGATTTATTAGTTAACTCTTAAACCAGTAAGTCATGCTCTTTGAGACCGAGTAGGGAGTCACACTAGTTACTTGAAGCTTAATTGATCCTTTGATCGAATGGCTATTACTACCAAATTGTTTTTCCCCCACAGTGCTTTGTATTGAAGGAGGAACCTTGGCCATAATGCCAGTTGATGATTACTGGCTGTGTTTACCAGCCTCTTATGCTAGACCTTTTGTGCAGACTGTCAGGGTGGTGCAGTCTTGCCCCCACTGTTGCTGGTTTCCAGGTGTTCTCCCTTCAGTTCCTGAGCCACTACATATGCCGGCCATGCTGCCAACAGGTAGCCATAGTGCTGTGCTTCCTCCTTCACATTGCTCCACCGCACCCCCTTCCACATCCCAAGAACCTTGTTCTTCTGCTGACCCCAAGCTCTGCCTTTCACCCCCTACATCTGATGGTAGGCAAGAGAGAAATGTGCAGTTTGGGCTGGTAAGTTTGGGGGCTTTTTTTGTTATTAAAGTTAAGACTTTTTGTTTGTTTGTTTTTTTAAGTGAGATGGAGTCTCACTCTGTGAGACTCCCAGGCTGGAGTGCAGTGGTGCAATCTTGGCTCACTGCAACGTCTGCCTCCCGGGTTCAAGCACTTCTCCTGCCTCAGCCTCCAGAGTAGCTGAGATTACAGGCACCCGCCACTACCCTGGCTAATTTTTGTATTTTTAGTAGAGACAGGTTTTCACCCCGTTGGCCAGGCTGATCTCAAACTCCTGACTTCAAGTGATCCTCCCGCCTCGGCCTCCCAAAGTGCTGTGATTACAGGCGTGAGCCACTGCTCCTGGCCTACTTGATTTTTTGAAAACATTTTATTGTGCTTGTTAACAACTTTCTCAGTCATTATCTCTTGTTAACATAGATTTTTATTTTAGTAAGCGATAATATTAAATATATCATCAAAATATTGTATTAAACGAATATGAAATATAATTAATGTGTATCAGAATTATATTAGTGGAATGAAATGATTTTTTAAAAATTAAGAGTCGGGCCGGGCGCGGTGGCTGATGCCTGTAATCCCAGCACTTTGGGATGCCGAGGTGGGCGGATCACGAGGTCAGGAGATCGAGACCATCCTGGCGAACACGGTGAAACCCCGTCTCTACTAAAAACAAAAAATTAGCCAGGCGTGGTGGCGGGCGCCTGTAGTCCCAGCTACTTGGGGGGCTGAGGCAGGAGAGTGGCGTGAACCCGGGAGGCAGAGCTTGCAGTGAGCCGAGATGGCGCCACTGCACTCCAGCCTGGGCGACAGAGCAAGACTCTGTCTCAAAAAAAAAAAAAAAAAAAATTAAGAGTCTAACACCTAAATTATAAAAGTCTGTTACTGGCTAAGTATATGGAAACTAAATATTAAATATGAGAGACTTCATGCATATGTAAATTAAAGGAATGAGCTTTGCAGAGTTGTGCCTATTTAAAATATCCTACAAAACCAGCAACTTTCACGTTTAACTTTTTATGCAGGTCGGTATTAATTGACAGTTTTGTTCTGAATTTTTAGATGTTATGCCCCAGCCAAACAGTATAGAAATGTGTTAAATAAATATTTGGCTGGTCTTTTAAAATTGTTATATTGAGATTAAGCTATGCCCGTACTTACCAAGCCCCTATCTTTAAAACCTAGTTTAAAAATTCTAGGAAAAAAAGGCTAATGATTAAACCTGATTTAGACCTAAGTTGGTTTACTTATGTAGAGGTACTATACGAACACTTCAAAGTAGTTAGCAGTGACAGTCTTTGTGGTTAATAAACTAAGATAAAGCAAGCAGCTCACAACTTTAAGGAAGGTTGAATATTTCCATCTGTATGCTGTAATTAAATCAAACAACATCTTCCCTTTGAAAATTCCTTTTGTTTTTCTTTAAGAAAAGATTTTCTTACAAAGCTTTTTGGACATTGCTGATTTTAAGTTAAATTATTTTCTCTTCTGTTACTTTTCTTTAGGCTTATCAGGAGGGCAGACTTCAAAAGCTACTAAAAATGGACGGCCCTGAAGATCTTCCCGAGTCCTATGACTATGACCTTATCATCATTGGAGGTGGCTCAGGAGGCCTGGCAGCTGCTAAGGCAAGGCTCCTTGTGTTGTGTGTTGTCTGGGTGGTAGTTAGAATATTAACATCCCTGACAGGGTTCTCTCTGCTCTCTGTGGAATTTATTTGATCCACTGCTGTGACATTTTGCACATTGACTTGGGCAGGACATGGACATCGTAAGGGACCACTTTATAAATCATTTTTCCAGATTAAAATATACATTCCTTATATAAAAGTATAGGGCCCAGTATTTTGGAACATGTTTCCATTCACTTTAAGTTTAATTGATTTTTCAGAGATAATAAGGGTGTTGTGCCTGGTGTGGTGGCTCACGCCTGTAATCCCAGAGGTGGGCGGATCACCTGAGGTCAGGAGTTCAAGACCAGCCTGGCCAATGTGGTGAAACCCCATCTCTACTAAAAATACAAAAATTAGCTGGGCGTGGTGGTGGGCATCTGTAATCCCAGTTACTTGGGAGGCTGAGGCAAGAGAATGGCTTGAACCCTGGAGGCCGAGTTTGCAGTGAGCTGAGATCACGCCATTGCACTCCAGCCTGGGCAACAGGAGCAAAACTCTGTCTTTAAAAAAAATATATATATGTGTGTGTGTGTGAGTGTGTATATATATATATATATATATATATATATATATATATATATTTATATTTATATGTGTATACATATATATGGGTGTTGTGTGGAAATGGTCTGAAATTAAGCAAATATATTTCTTAGTTAATATTTCTTAGTTAATATTTGTCTTTTTCACTTGAATGATTTCCCTGTTCATAACCCCTTCTCTCCAATATAAAAAAAGATGGGGAGCAATTGGGCTTCTTAAACTCATTTATTAAAAATGATTTGCTTTTTGTGTATGCAAGGTTATCTAATAACCACTAACTCTGTGGTCTGAGGGTGATTGGGAAGAGGATGTATAAATAAAGAAGGTTAGGAGTGAGGCTCCTGGTTCTGAATCAAGATAAATTGCCCATGTGAGGACCCCTTGGGCCTGTCATCCTTACCCAACAGGTTCCTTTAAAAGATGGAGTGGTTATACTTCCCTAAGGTGTAGCTTGTGCTGAATCAGTAATGGGTAGAAGCTGCCCAAATACTGCAGACCAGTATGTAGCATGAAGCAATGCTTTGCTGAAAGTAATTGAGGAATAATACCTGATATATTTTACTCCAGTGATGGTGTGTTTGAAAGACGTGTAGACTCAGTCCTTTCAAATAACCTTTTGAGGTCTAGTTGCCAGTATACAAAGCTTATTCTCTGAGAACGATAAAAGATATTCTGCAAAACAAACTTCTAACTCTTGTTTCCCTCCCTAAAAATATGTTTGGAAATATCATAGATATTGTCAACTTTTTCATGAGCGCCTCATGTGAAAATTTTAGGAAATCTTGTAATACAGAAGAAAAACTTCTTCAGTGTTCTGCCTTAGAAACCAAATTAGATTAAACTTTAAAATGATTTTTAAAATATCACCTTATAGGATACAGGTTGCATTAAGGGCTGTAGGCTGTCAGTAAACCTGGTTTTTCAGCTACTTGGCAACTTGCTTGGAAATGGCCACTTTCTTTTTTCAGGTTATTGCTTAATCTGTTATTGTTTGAGTGGAATTATGTGAGAGAAGTCTAAGGTTTCCAGCCGATTCTAACAATTTTACTACTCTATTCTGCATAATTTTAAAATCTACTCTCACAACTATCTGAATATCTGTTAATTTTTATCCTGGAGTCGAGCTAATCATCATGGTGTATGAAGTACCCAGGTATTAATTACTCATTATGCTTTAAGCTCCATAGCTTACAAAAAAATCATGGATTTTTAACAGCCCAATTCCAATCTGTCATGTTAACCTTTTCAACTCACTTTAATAATTTTATTTTCTAGGAGGCAGCCCGATATGGCAAGAAGGTGATGGTCCTGGACTTTGTCACTCCCACGCCTCTTGGAACTAGATGGGGTAAGCTTTTAAAATACTCTAGAAGTGATGTTGCCGAAGTAGTTTTCCCCTGGCAATAATCTAACTGGTTCCTAAAGCCTAATTTAAAAAATCAAAAACTAAGTTAAAGAAAAACCAGCCCCAAAACATATATATCTTTTATTTGAGCCAAGTTAAAATGGATCAGGTTAAATGCTAAAAATTTAGGTTCTTTGGCACAGAGTCCAGAAGTAAAAACCTTGTTTACAAGCTATGATTTAAAGGTAAATATTTGAGTAATCTAGCACATATAGGGGCTTAATAACTGAATATTTAAACTTTTCATATGTGGATTTGTTTGAAATCTACCTCCTACATTCAACAAGAGTTGGAATCAGATACCTTATTGTATAGCCCTTGCTGCTTCTGAGTCTTGATGAATTATATGTTCATAATATTTACTGAACATTTATTACGAACCAAGGCAGTGACAATATAGCAGTGAACTTGGCATATTCAAAGTTCATGCCCTTGTGGAGCTTATATTCTAAGTGGGGAGACAAAAGATACCTAAGAACTTTAGGAGTTGTGGTAAGTGGTATTGAAAAAATTATATAGTGGCATAGAGAAGAAGTGGATAAAGGAGAGTTTAACTTCGAGAAGATTATCAAGGAAGACATCTGAAGAGGTGACCTTTAGAAGAGGCCAAAGAATGAGAATGAGCCAGCTGTCAAAAGGTGACGCAGAACCTTCCAGGTAGCTTCTCTTTCTTCGAGGATAGCACATACAAAGGCCCTGAGGTAGCTAAAAGTCCTTCATGGTTGTGGCATGGATAATGGGAGCTGGAGGTGGTAGTGTGAGATGAGACCAGAGAGGAAGGCAGGTGTCACTGTTGAGGGCTTTGATAGGCCAAGATGAGGAATTTGGACTAATCAAAGCATATAATTTGGACTAAATTGGACTAATCAGAGCATATAAATGAGCTTTTGAAGACTCTAAGGCAGGGGAGCCATGTGATAATATAAATTTTTTTAAAGATTACTTGGCTGCTTGCATTAGAAGGAACCAAGAAGCAGGAAGTCCAGATAAGGCGATGTCACAATTTCTGATTCATCCATTCAGCAGATATTTAATATGTCAATCTGTGTCAGACACTGCTCTTGGTGCTAGGTATATCCCTTCTGACCTGTGGAGCATATACTCCAGAGTGACAACTGATAGCATTCTACTCAGAGGACTTACTTTGAGCTGTGAAGTCTGTTGCCATCTTTCACTCTTACTCATGTCATTTTGGTCACCTGCCTGTGTTTTGTTCTAATGGAAACAAGCTGTCACCATATTCTTTAAGCTTAGGGATACTAAACCTATTTTTAGGGAGCAAGGGAAGTCATGCATCCTTTAAAAAACCAAGTGAATGCTGTAGGCTACCTCCTTAAAAAAATGCACATATACACCAAAATTTTTTTCTTTTTCTTCTTCTTTTTTTTTTTTTTTTTTTTTTTTGAGATGGAGTCTCGCTCTATCGCCCAGGCTGGAATGCAGTGGCGCTATCTCGGCTCACTGCAACCTCCTCTTCCTGGTACGAGCAGTTCTCCTGTCTCAGCCCTCTGAGTAGCTGGGATTACAGACACGTAATACCATGCTCAGCTAATTTTTTGTACTTTTAGTAGAGACAGGGTTTCACCATGTTGGCCAGGCTGGTCTCGAACTCCTGACCTCAAATGATCTACCCACCTCAGCCTCCCAAAGTGCTGGGATTACAGGCGTGAGCCACCACGCCCAGCCAATATACACCAAATTTTATATGCAGTTTAAGACCCACTGCACTCTAATCATCTCCAGCATAGCAACCCCTTTATCAGTTACCTCTGCATAGATTCAATGGCAAGTGCAGATGCTGCTTGAATTACAGTGGGGGACTACATCCTGATAAAATCCTTTGTAAGTTGAAAACAAGTCGAAAATGCATTTAATACACCTAACCTCCTGAACATCATAGCTTAGCCTAGTCTACCTTAAACATGCTCTGAACACTTACATTAACCTACAGTTGGGCAAAATCATCTAACACATCTAAGCCTATTTTACAATAAAGTGTTGAATATCTCATATAATTTATTGAATACTGAACTGAAAATGAAACACAGTATGGGTGTATGGGTATCAACATAAAGAGAAAAATCGTAAGTCGGGTCATCTGTAAAGGGTTGTGTACGTTGTAAAATTTCAATTTCTGGCATCTTTATCAGCAGTCAATTTTGTATCTTTGAAGTATACGGAAATTGTGGAAATCTGCCCCTCTTTTTGTTTTGTTTTAGGATGATGTTACCATATTTGGTATGTAAGGGTCTCTGAACTTGTGAATGTTGTAAGATTTAGGAATAAACTTTATTATTGGCCACATTAAGTAAATATAATACAATATTTCTTAGAGTTGTAATAATTGTTGACTTTGTTCTTTGAATGTTTGTAAGGCTTGGAAAGCAGGTTATAAACTGATTTCTCAATGTTGTTGTAGGTCTTGGAGGAACATGTGTGAATGTGGGTTGCATACCTAAAAAACTGATGCATCAAGCAGCTTTGTTAGGACAAGCCCTGCAAGACTCTCGAAACTATGGATGGAAAGTCGAGGAGACAGGTATGAGAGGGAAAAGCTGCTCTTCTGTTTGTGCTTTTGGGGGTTTGAGCTGCAATCTTTGTAATGCATCATCCATTTTCACAAAGATAGCAAATAGCCTAGTTGTTTTTATTGTTTACATTTTTGATGGATATAATCACTGGAGTTATCCTTTGTCAAGTATTTACATAGTTGTTATGGTAACAACAGATGCTGCATTTGGACTATGGTATTTCTATAATATAAAATTAGAGTTCTTTTGAATATATTGTCATGTAGTATTTGTGAGAAATCATACAATGTTTATAATTTGTAAGGAAGTACTAATTGCATTTGCTTTCTTTTGAAGCTGTTGCATTTTTCTCCCTCCAAAAAAGTCTGTTTCATGAGCTGATGTTTGTGGGGGGTGCGGGTTGTTTGTTCAGGAGGGGCTGGTTAGACTTTGTTGGATTAAAAATATTTAGAGTACCCTAGAAACCCAAGATGAGTTTAAGAGATTGGAATTGTTAATTTTATTTATTTATTTACTTATTTATTTATTTGAGACAGAGTCTTGATCCGTCGCCCAGGCTGGAGTGCAGTGGCACGATCTCGGCTCACTGCTAGCTCCGCCTCCCGGGTTCACGCCATTCTCCTGCCTCAGCCTCCCGAGCATCTCCTGCCTCAGCCTCCCGAGCAGCTGGGATTACAGGCGCCTGCAACCACGCCCGGCTAATTTTTTGTATTTTTAGTAGAGACGGGGTTTTACCATGTTAGCCAGGATGGTCTCAATCTCCTGACCTCGTGATCCGCCCGCCTCAGCCTCCCAAAGTGCTGGGATTACAGGCGTGAGCCACCGCGCCTGGTGGAATTGTTAATTTTAGAAAGTAGATTGCATTATTTAGTAGAAGAATAAAGTGAGATCTGGCATAGCTTCCTGGCTAATTTATGACATATGTCACTCTGTTGTGAAGAGTGAAACTCCAACCCCTGTGTGATTGAGGTTTGAGACCTATGCATTATGGAGCATTTGAGGGAAAATATTCCAGCCAGTAACCAGGATAAACATTTTAATGGCTTTTTTGAGGTTTTAATTTATTAAATGTAAAGATAAGGCATAAATATATACTTGGAAAAATTTTGCTCTCACTCAAACTAGTTATGCTTCTTTTGTTGATGCTTTTACTTCCTACTTAAAATAATAGTACCTTTTGCAAGTCTGGAATCTTAGAAAATCACTAACTTTTAAAGTTTCGTAATGTTGGGGTCACATTGTTTGCTCAGACCCTTGAGACAGAGGGATATAAGAGGAAATTTTGTAAAACATTGATAATTACTGCAGCTTAGATGATTAGCACATGTGGGTGAGTTATATACTATTCTGTTCCACTTCTAGTAGAGAAACAGCAAGTCCTGAGCCTTTTGTAGTGGTGGTAGACAGAGGCCAGGCAGGCAGGTTAGTCCAAGCTTCCTGCAGCCTTCTCCACCCACAAGCTACCTGGTCCTCTAGAACCATAACCACAGTGGGATCTGCAGTTACTTTTTTTTTTTTTTTCAGTTGAACCTATTTCTTAAGGTTTGCTCTAATTCTAACATTATGATCATATGAATTCAATATCCATGATCTATATGTTCTCTTGGAGGCTATAAATCAATTTTTTGTGCTGTCATTCCCACTTCCAGAGGCTGGCCAGTAAGTGTTCTAAGCCTATTTTCAACACTTACTGTATAGCCAGCCAGGATCATGCCTGTAATCCCAACAGTTTAGGAGGCCAAGGGGAAAGGATCAGTTTGAGACCAGAAGTTAGAGACTACCTTGGACAACAAAGCAAGGCCCTGTCTCTACAAAAAATAGTCAGGCATGGAAGCCCTCTCCTATAGTCCCAGCTTCTCAGGAGGCTGAAGCAGGGGGATAATTTGAGCCCAGGAGTTCAAGGCTGCAGTGAGCTATGATTGATTGCACCACTGCACTCCAGCCTGGGCAACAGAGTGAGACCCTGTCTCTAAAGAAGAGATTACTGAGGCTGGGTGCAATGACTCATGCCTGTAATCCCAGCACTTTGGGAGGCTGAAGTGGGCAGAGCACTTGAGGTCAGGATGATGGCCCACACTTGTAGTCCCAGCTACTCGGGAGGCTGAGGCACGAGAATAGCTTGAACCCTGGGTTGGGGGGTGCGGAGGTTGCAGTGAGCCCAGATTGAGCCACTGCATCCCAGTCTGGGCAACAGGGCGAGACTCTGTCTGGAAAAAAAAAAAAAAAGGAGAGATTATTGAATACCAAAGCGTTGATTTTTATCCTTTGAAATTTAATATTACTTTAGTGTCCTGACTTAAAGGATTAATTTAATTATGACAGAATCAAAAAGAATAAAAAAGTTTTCTCTTTGACAAGATATGGGAGTTTGGAGGGAAATGTGATAGACTCTTAAAATTCTGTCTAAACGGTCAGTGAATTTTTTCCGTAAAAGGCCAGATGGTAAATATTTTAGGATTCTTGGGGCATAGGGTCTCCAGTAGCTACTTAACTCTGCTCATGTAGTGTGAAAGTAGCACTAGAAAATATTGAAATAAATAAGCATGACTCTATTTTAATAAAGCTTTATTTACAAAAAGGTGATGGGCTGGATTGGCCCATGGTGCAGTTTGCCAGCCCCTGGCATAAACACTGTTACTAGTGTAGTAACTCCATACTTGGCTACATCAGAATCTCTTGGATTTTCTTACAAACAGAGAATCCTAAGTCTTAATATATCCCAGAAATCAGTAAAATTCAAGTTCATTTCTAGATAAAGAAGGAAAAAGTTTGTGTATTGTTATTTTAGTTTAAAATTATCAAGAGATCTGTCTTGTATTATTTAATTGTATTAGTCTTATAAGAATATTTGAAGATGAAAAAGTGGCATATGTGCTCAAAATGGAGGATTTGCCCTTTCAGATTGCCTTTTAGAGCTCTGCTCCCTGTATTTCACTTGAGTGGTTATTGAGAAATGATCTTTGCCAGAAGTTGAAAAGCCAAACAAGATTTTGTCTTATTTTCTTACACAGTTAAGCATGATTGGGACAGAATGATAGAAGCTGTACAGAATCACATTGGCTCTTTGAATTGGGGCTACCGAGTAGCTCTGCGGGAGAAAAAAGTCGTCTATGAGAATGCTTACGGGCAATTTATTGGTCCTCATAGGATTAAGGTAATTGTGTGACATCCTGACTAGCTTTTTTTTTTTCTTTTTTCTCTTTTTTTAAAGCTTTAGTTAGAAAATGTTAAAGTTTTATAATAAAAGTAATAGCCACTGTGACCCAGACTATCCAGTTTGGTGATTTTGCTATCATATCATCCTACGGGGCCTTGTGTGGAGGTATGGTAAAATGTAAGCATACTGGACCAGACCACCTGGTTTTGAGGCTTGGCTCCAGCACTTACTAGCATTGTGACTTTGAGTAAGTCTGTTAACTACTCAGTCTTAATTTATCCTTTTTACTATATTATTGTCCTCCTCATGAGGATGAAATGAGACAATGTAGTGAATGGCCTTTGTTAACTATGAAGTTTACAATTCTGAGAAATGATTACTTAATAAGGTTTTCATATTGGTTCCTTTGTAGGCAACTAATAATAAAGGCAAAGAAAAAATTTATTCAGCAGAGAGATTTCTCATTGCCACTGGTGAAAGACCACGTTACTTGGGCATCCCTGGTGACAAAGAATACTGCATCAGCAGGTAAAGAAAAAAAGCAGGGTGGAAAAGAAAAACCCATTGTGGATATTGCTTTTGCATTTTTCTTCAAACCCACTGCGTCAATTTCTTGGGCTTCAGTCAGATTTCTTTGCCACATTGTGCCCTCTCTGGGGGCAGGGGTTTGGGAGAAAGAGAAAAAGGAAAAATGATTTTAAAGGACAACATTTTAAATATTGAAAACTTCAAACATTGGTCATCTTGCTACACAGAGTTAGTATCACTAACATACTAGTATAGATTTATATTTGTATTTGAAATTTATTTATGCATGTATGAGTATGAAAGTATGTAATAAAACCAAATGGATATTCACAAACATTTTGTAAAATAGGTATGATACATATATACATTTAGATTTTGTAAAATGAGGATCATGTGTTACCCGTTAACACTTGCAGAGTGGCTGCTAAAAGAATTAGAGGCTGTCAGGCCATTTAGATTTATCAGAATCTAGACCCTACTCAATACTGTTTGAATGGTTGCGGTGTCCGTGTAGAAGGACCTCCTGAAACAAGTCAAGCAAGGAGATGTTTTGCGGTGTGGTTTATTTTTGCCTGTCAAATGGTAACACTGCCGACATTGTTCAGGAGCTTTCAATTATGAAGTCATTAAGACAGTGTTGGTAAATGTGTCTTCTTGGATGCTTTTTGCTCGGGAGTTTCTGATTGTGTTATAAATTACTCTTCTCCTTCAGGCTCTTTTTGATATATGCTTTTATCGTTTCTCACATGGTGGAAGAGGGAGAGGCAGGTCTCTGGGGCCTTTTTTATGAGGACGTCAGCCCCATTCATGAGTGCTCTGCCCTCATGGCCTAATCACCTCCCAAAAGCCTTACCCCTAATATCATTGCCTTGGGGTTTAGGATGTTAATGTGTGCATTTTGGGGATACATGAACATTCAGACAATAGCAGGCTCCCTTCCTATATTTTTTAAAAACTCATTCTCTAACGTGCTTTTATGATCTCTGTGTCCCTAGCTCAACTAGAAGACTTTTGTCAGGTTCTACTCCTTATAGTTGGCCAAACAGTTCAAAATCATTTAGTGTGAAGATGAATTGGACTAACTGACTAATATCAGAAGTTACACAGTTTGCTGTGTTTAGCTATAGGTAGCTTGAGCTACTCCCAGCAACTGAATGGCAAGAAAGGGTATCTAAGAATTATAAAAACTTCCCATGTATTATGTGTGTAGCTAGTAGAATGTTTATCATCTTGAAAGTATGTTCTTGTCAAAGTAAAAATGTGTACATGGTTTAGTAATTATTCATATAGGAACTTTTTTTTTCTTTTTTCTTCCTTTTTTTTTTCCCAGTGATGATCTTTTCTCCTTGCCTTACTGCCCGGGTAAGACTCTGGTTGTTGGAGCATCCTATGTCGCCTTGGAGTGTGCTGGATTTCTTGCTGGTATTGGTTTAGACGTCACTGTTATGGTTAGGTCCATTCTTCTTAGAGGATTTGACCAGGACATGGCCAACAAAATTGGTGAACACATGGAAGAACATGGCATCAAGTTTATAAGACAGTTTGTACCAATTAAAGTAAGTGGGTATGCCTGTAGGTTTGTTGATTCTACATTCACGGTAAAAGGCAAAAAGAGAGTTGAGTTGGTGGTAGAAGCATCCTTTCAGCATTATAAACCATCAGGAATGCTGATTCCCCTACTGTTGTATACTGGTATATAAACTTGTACCTCCCTACCATCTAAACACCTATATAGCTTTGTTCTTATTTATAGATTAATAATCTCTTCCTTTGTCAACTTTCTCAATTTCGGTTTTCTTCTGTTCTCTTCTGTTTAACTCTTTCCTTTATGTATTCCTTTGTCATCTTTGGTCTGTTAATACTTTGTTTCTTCATATGCACCAGAGATTTAAATAAGAGTTCAACACTAGGCCCCACCTGCACTCCCTAGCTCCCCACAGGACATTTCCCTCTTGGTATATGATAACATAAACACTACATACTTCTGGCATCCCTGAAAGTGATTATCTCATTTATTTATGTGTGCTAACCTTTTTCACTCTTTTAATCTTTTGAAAAGAGCTAATACTATGCCAAGTCACACCTGGGATTTGTTACCATTATCACAAATGTTTTGATACATAGGAGTGACAAAACTGAACACTTAGTGTGTGTCTCAGACTAATAGATAATTTTCTCTAGTGCAGGGAAAATGGTGGGACTATTTTGTTAAAGTTAAGGAATTATAGTTTTTTTTTTTTTTCATCTCTCAGTGGGTTGACTTGAGTTGTGTATGTGACTGTGGATCTCCTAATGCTGATAGATAAGAATATGAACTTTGGGATCAGAACAACCTGAATTCAAATAATATTCTGCCAATTTCTTACTCTATGACTTTGGAAGAGTTACCTCTCTGAACCTGTTTCTTCTGTAAAATGAGGTTGAAAATAGCATCTAACAATTCTTGTGAGGATTGCATTAGCCAACACTTATAAAGTACCTGGTAGAGAGTAAGTCTAAAGTGAATCTATCTCATAATATTGTTATGAAAATTAAGGCACAGATTTCCTGGAAACTGTCAGTGCTTGATTACTGTAGCTGTTTTTTATTTTTACCTTTTTTTTTTTTTGAGACGGAGTTTCGCTCTGTCACCCAGGCTGGAGTGCAGTAGCCCAATCTCCGCTGACTGTAACCTCTGTCTCCCAAGTTCAAGCGATTCTGGTGCCTTAGCCTCCTGAGTAACTGGGGCCACAGGTGCGTGCCACCACACCCGGCTAATTTTTATATTTTTAGTAGAGAGGGCTTTCACCATGTTGGCCAGGCTGATCTTGAACTCCTGACCTCAAGTGGTCCTCCCATTGCAGCGTCCCAAAGTGCTGAGATTACAGGCTTGAACCACCGTACCTAGCCTGTAGCTGTTTTTTTAGAGTAGAGGTATATATGCTATATTTGCATTAGAGCTATGATTTGTAAACAACAGCTGTATGTATATGCTGTACTGATAGAAAGTAACATCTTCCTATATACTTTTTTTTAACATTTGGGGAGTTGTGGACCCTTTTGAAAACCTGGTGGACTATTCCTAGTAAAATAGGGTTACCAGAGTATCTGATTCCCACAGCTGGGTATTAAACTCTTTGTATTATAAAGTGACCGAATGGAAGGAACCTTCTGTGGAGAGTGGGGAGAGGGTACATTTTGGACAGAGAATGTAGTATGTTTTCAAAGCCTCTGTGGGGAGAAATATTTTTCTAGATACCAGAAAGGCCTGATTGAAGTACAAAAGTGAATAAGAGTGGAGGTGGGATGAGGCCCTTATCATTTCCAAACAAATCTTAAGCAATGGACCAATTAAGCTCTTTTCCAAGGATTAGAACATTTTAATTAAAATTAAACAAGAAAGACTTTTCCAGTACGTTCAGAGAGGCTTATTTAACTATATAAGAAGGAAAGGGAATTCAGGAAGGAAATTTTTATTATTCATTGATGTCAAATAAAATAACCCTGGATAGTTTTCCAGGTGGAGTTTTTTTTTTTTTTTTTTTTTTTTGAGACGGAGTCTTGCTCTGTCACCTAGGCTGGAGTGCAGTGGCGTGATCTTGGCTCACTGCAAACTCCGCCTACCGGGTTCACGCCATTCTCCTGCCTCAGCCTCCTGAGTAGCTGGGACTACAGGCACCTGCCACCACGCCCAGCTAATTTTTGTATTTTTAGTAGAGACGGGGTTTCACTATGTTGGTCAGGCTGGTCTCAATCTCCTGACCTTGTGATCCTCCCGCCTCGGCCTCCCAAGGTGCTGGGATTACAGGCATGAGCCACCACACCCGACCCCAGGTGGGTTTCTAAGTCATTATACCTATTCCGTAGGTTGTTGTTGACATCTATTTGTAGTGGGTTGGTATATTTATTCTCCTCTGCCATCTCTCAAGTATCAGAGCTTGCTCATTTCTTTCTGCATCCTTAACAACTGAAAACACCTCCTGGTTCTGATAAACACCCACATTTCCTTGCCCACTCCGATTTTTAAAAGACTTTCTAACTGTTACCTATATCACTATGGACCTGCTCTAATTTAATCTATCCTTTGTTGTCAATGAAAGCTGAGCATCTGTAATCAAAAGAGAATCTCTGAATTTGGGCAACAGTTGCCGTTCATGGGATTAATGATTCTGGGTGAATCACAAGATAGAAACCTGGGAAAAGCAGTAAGTCATTGGTTTGATTTTAGGGATGGTAGTGTGCTTTCTGTAGCTTGCTTTTTTCCCCCATTTTTCTCTGAATTTTATTGTTTGAGAACTCTTTCAAAGAAAGCCCCTCTAGCAGACAACATTGAGCAGCAAAAAAGGAGATAATCATTTATCATCCTAATGTTAAGTGAGGGAGATGGGACATAAAAGACCTTTCAAGCACGATTTTATATTTTAACTTTGGGTTAACCAGATGGAAGGGGAAGGTAGAGAATCCAACTTGGTAAATGTCTTTATTTCACAGTAAAACTTTATCACTCTTACAGGTTGAACAAATTGAAGCGGGGACACCAGGCCGACTCAGAGTAGTAGCTCAGTCCACCAATAGTGAGGAAATCATTGAAGGAGAATATAATACGGTAAGGAATGGGCCCAGGTTAATACTTTATCAGAAAGCAAATAACATGCTTATTGAGTATCTTATAGGAACTTAAAATGACTCTTAGTGATTTCCAAATGTACTGGTTCTGTGCCCATTCTTAGACATCTCAATAACTTATGATATAAAATTTGTTTTGGTGGCCGGGTGTGTTAGCTCACGCCTGTAATCCCAGCACTTTGGGAGGCCAAGGTGGGCAGATCACGAGGTCAAGAGATCGGGACCATCCTGGCCAATGTGGTGAAACCCCGACTCTACTAAAAATACAAAAATTAGCTGGGCGTGGTGGCATGCGCCTGTAGTCCCAGCTATTTGGGAGGTTGAGGCAGGAGAATCGCTTGAACCCAGGAGGCGTAGGTTGCAGTGAGCCGAGATTGTGCCACTGCACTCCAGCCTGGGTGACAGAGCGAGACTCCACCTAAAAAAAAAAAAAAAAAACTGTTTTGGTAAAGGGATGGCTTCAGATTTTTTCCACTGTAACTTAAAGTATTATTAGTCAAATGGCTATACAAAGTCTACAGAATTTTTAAATGAGCCAGAATTTCTACCCTGTGTTCTTTCCTTTCATCTCCCCAGGCAACCACTTAAAAAATAATTTAGTTATAGACTATGATGTCATTGTCTTTAAACTTGGATAAGTTTATTAAGACATTATGAATTCTCTTTTTCCTAATAAGAAGTGGAAAATAATTTCTACTATATCATATATGTTCAAAGGATTTTTTTCTGAAGACTTTATTTAAACTCTTGCATTACTTTCTTACTGAAATATTTATTTCCAAGTTTGAAAAATGAATGAAATCAGATTAGCTTGATAAGCAGAGAAAAATATGATTAGGTAATAAATGCAAAGCCTTTTTGTTATTAGTCACTATTAATAATTTTTCAGGTGTTGCTGGCAATAGGAAGAGATGCTTGCACAAGAAAAATTGGCTTAGAAACCGTAGGGGTGAAGCTAAATGAAAAGTAAGAAAAAAATCTTTATTATGTCATATTTGTGGGTTTTTGTTTTTTTGTTTTTTTTTTTTTTTTTGAGACGGAGTTTCTCTCGTCTCCCAGGCTGGAGTACAATGGTATGATCTCGGCTCACTGCAACCTCCGTCCCTGGGATCAAGCCATTCTCCTGCCTCAGCCTCCCATGTAGCTGGGATTACAGGCGTGCATCCCCACACCTGGCTAATTTTTGTATTTTTAGTAGAGATGGGGTTTCGCCATGTTGGTCAGGCTGGTTTCGAACTCCTGACCTTTTGGCCTCCCAAAGTGCTGGGATTACACGTGTGAGCCACTGTGCCTGGCCCATTATGTCATATTTAATACTATTTCAGTTATTTACAGCATTGGTCAATTATGGAATTTTAGTTTTTTGTTGGTATGTTTGTTTTTTTGAGACAGAGTCTCGCTCTGTCACCCAGGCTGGAGTGCAGTAGTGGAGTCTCATGTCACTGCCACCTCCGCTTCCTGGGTTCAAGCGATTCTTGTGCCTCAGCCTCCCTGGTAGCTGGATTATAGGCGCCTGCCATCACACCTATAATCATGCTGGCCAGGCTGGTCTCCATCTTTTGGCCTCTAGTGATCTACCCACATCAGCCTCCCAAAGTGTTGGGATTACAGATGTGAGCCACTGTGCCTGGCCGAATTTTAGATTTTTTAAACCTAATTTTTACCATAGTTGAGCTCTTCAACTATGAAGAAATGAAACTTTTCTTCCAGTGCCGTTGGCACATTAGTGTTTCCTGTTTGTTTTCTTTTATCCATTTTGAGGGGAGTTATAATTTAGAATCCTCACTCTTAACCACTGTGTTGGAGTTCTTCCATTCTAAGATTTCTTAGAGTTTTCTTATTTCTTTGATTTTCAGAACAGTGGCCAGAATTGTCATGATAAGTTTTGTTTCTTTGAGCTGTTTTGTTTTATTTTTAATATATTAGAACATTGCCCCCAGCTAGAGTCACAATTTTGGGCTTCCCTGGAAAAACGGAAGATTTTGTTCTCCTTAATTAATAATGGTAATTAATGATGATTTTTAACTGAATAAAATTGCAGGACTGGAAAAATACCTGTCACAGATGAAGAACAGACCAATGTGCCTTACATTTATGCCATTGGCGATATACTGGAGGATAAGGTGGAGCTCACCCCAGTTGCAATCCAGGCAGGAAGATTGCTGGCTCAGAGGCTCTATGCAGGTTCCACTGTCAAGGTGAGTGTTGTGCTTGTTGCTCATTAGATACTGTTGTCAGTAATACTCCCAGTTCCTTATTTAGGGGGCAGTTGGGAAGTTTTGCAGATCTTGAATAATTTAGTTATTTTGGTGATGGCATCCTAGATGTCCTTTATTAGTTGTATTCCATACAAGATATTATTAAGGCTGCTGTACATTGTGACTTTATTATGAAGATTGACACTCCGCCGGGCACAGTGGCTCATGCCGGTAATCTCAACACTTTGGGAGGCCGAGGCAGGCAGATCATCAGGTCAGGAGTTCAAGACCAGCCTGGCCAACATGGCGAAACTCCGTCTCTACTAAAAATGTAAAAATTAGCTGGGCATGGTGGCGCACGCCTGTAATCCCAGCTACTCAGGAGGCTGAGGCAGGAGAATTGCTTGAATGGGGAACCGGGAGGCAGAGGTTGCAGTGAGCCAAGATCGTGCCACTCTACTCTTGCCATGGCTACAGAGCAAGACTCCGTCTAAAAAAAAAAAATTAAAAAAAAAAAAATTGACATCTTGGATTCACACTATGAATAAAAAGAGCTTGATTAATCAGGTTTCAGCACTATTGTTGAATAGTGTACTTTATATCCATATACTCTAAACAGTTGTATTTTATGTCAATTTCATCATTACCAATATAAGTAAAATGTTCTAAGTCTTTTTATGGCACTTATCTAGGCTATAAAAGGACTTGAGGATTTAGGTAATGGTGTCAGTGTACAAAGTAGCTTAAACCACTATTCAGGCCTTATTACCTAGTCCTTGGAAAATATCTGTCTTAGAGGCCGGGTGGGGTGGCTCATGCCTGTAATCCCAGCACTTTGGGAGGCTGATGCTGGTGGATCACGTGGTCAGGAGATTGAGACCATCCTGGCTAACATGGTGAAACCCTGTGTCTACTAAAAATACAAAAAATTAGCCGGGCGTGGTGGCGTCGGGTGCCTGTAGTCCCAGCTACTCTGGAGGCTGAGGCAGGAGAATGGCCTGAACCCGGCAGGCGGAGCTTGCAGTGAGCTGAGATCGTGCCACTGCACTCCAGCCTGGGCGACAGAGTGAGACTCTGTCTCAAGAAAAAAAAAAGAAAATACTTGTTTTAGAATGTTGAATATGTTAAATGTTATACTGAATTTTAAAATGATTTTTTTAAAGTCAGTATAGGATGTTAAAACTCTTCAGTATGTTTCATGGGACTAGATGGCCAGAAAAGAATAAAGATGGCTGTTTTTTAAAAAGGATTCCAGAAACATTAGTTGTAAAGAATTTTGGCATTACCCGTTTTCCTTACATTGGTTTCAGTTGGTTACAATAATGGGAATCTCAAAGAGTGATGCTAGCAAAATTTGTGACCTGGGGTTATTTGGGATGTAGCATAATAAAATCTCATATTTTGAATTAATGGATTGAGGGTTAAAAAAGATTTTGAATGCCAGATTGACTGATTATCGAGGGAATAGCAGTTGGTTCGTATTACTATTTAGAATAAATTTAACAAGACTACCTCTTTGAATTACATCTTGTATGCATTGTTGCAGTTGTTGAGTATCTGGTACCTCAATATAACTTGAGATTGGATGCACTTAATTTATTCTTAAATTCATATCTCAGTGGTTTCCTTAAAAAAAAAAAGGCTAAAACATTGAATGGAGTTGTACATTAAAGTAAGGTACAGCTGGGCACAGTGGCTCACACCTGTAACCAGCACATTGGGAGGCTGAGGCAGGAGGATCACTTGCCCAGGAATTCAAAACCAGCCTGGGCAACATGGCAAAACCCTATCTCTACAAAATATACAAAAAATGAGATGGGTGAGGTGGTGTGTGCCTCTTAGTCCCAGCTACACAGAGAGCTGAGGTGGAAGAATCACCCGAACTTGGGAGGTGAAGGCTGCAGTGAGCTGTGATCACACCACTGCAGTCCAGCCTGGGTATCAGAGTTAAGACCCTGTCTCCAAAAAAAAGAAAAAAAAATTTCAGGGAGGCGGAGCTTGCAGTGAGCCGAGATTGCGCCACTGCACTCCAGCCTGGGCGACAGAGCGAAACTCCGTCTCAAAAAAAAAAAAAAAAAAAATTTCATGGATCTTTTTGTTTCCTTTGGACATACTCTTCTCTGTCTCAGCTGTAATCTAAGAAGACCTCTACAGACCTCAAGAACTCTCTTTATGCATGCAATTCCATCCTCTTTTGTTTTCTGCCTTGCAACTTGAAACCACCTTGGCTTCCAGGAAAGACCCTGGACTCTGAGCTCTGCCTCTCTGCACTGAGGCTTAGAAACTGCCTCTGAGCAGTAAGCTGGAGCAGTCACAGGACTCATCTCATTTCTTTCCCTTCCCGCAGGGATCACAGACTTGCACTGCCTCTTGGTCGATGTCTTAAAAAGTGTTGCTTCATCCTTGTCTGGTTTTCTAGTTGTTTAAAGCAGGAGGGTAAATACGGTCCCTGATACACCACTGTGGCATAAGTGGTTGTCTACCTTTACTTTTAAATTAGAATTCCAAGGGTCTATGTATTTTTTTTTTTTTTTTTTTTTTTTTAGAGAAAATGGATTGTATTTATTGTTTCTAGAGGGGAGCATATTTTAAAGATTTTATCTCCCTGTTTAGAGAGTGAGAATTGTACTTCTCTTATTTTAAATACAGAGTGTTACTTTGGATCACCTCTGTGTATAAATATAACCGCTAGGCTTTTACCAGATGGCATTATAAACCCTATTATTGCCACTATTGAGTACTACAGCAATGTTCAGTTAATACATGCAGCCTTTTCTGTATGTCAAACTATTACTATGTTAGTATTGTATATTATAGTAAAATATAGTAATATATCTATGTTAAATTATAATATCTATAATCTTATTATAGATTTCTAAAGGTGGGATTATTAGGCCAAAAGGATAAAATGTTTTATGGCTGTTAATATGTATTACCTAATTGATGTTTTAAAGAAATCTTTTAATTTTTTATCACTGATAATACAAGACTATCAGATTTGGGTACACCAGTATTATTTTTGCTGCTTTATTAAGGGGAAAAAAGTGTGTCATTGTTGATAACATCAGTTGGTTGATGGATGGAGAAGCTGCATGAATCTTTTTCTCATAGTCTTACCAGACTTCACACTTCTATCTACTAAACTTTTCAAATAAGTTAATGCTTCTCAATGTAGTAGATTAATTAATTGATATCTGGGATTGAGACTTTGCATACTTTGGTAGAAATTTATTACTCTTATTTCCTTTGTCAATTTTGACTTTTTTGAATACCTTTGTTTTTTTAAGTTATAACTTTGCCTATTATAACTCCTTACCTCCATTTTTAAACAGTGTGACTATGAAAATGTTCCAACCACTGTATTTACTCCTTTGGAATATGGTGCTTGTGGCCTTTCTGAGGAGAAAGCTGTGGAGAAGTTTGGGGAAGAAAATATTGAGGTAAGTTCTTTTCCTCTTTTCTCCTATGTTATATCACTACTTTTTTTCTTCAGAATTTAAAATATATAGAAGACTTAAAAAATAGTACAAAGAATTTTCATATACCCATTATCCAGATTCATATATTACTAACATTCTGCCAATTTATTTTATACAGTTTTAGTAGTCTCTCATTCTCTGTGTGTGAGTGTGTTTCTGTGAATCATTTGAGAGTAAGTTGAATTCTCCTTTACCCCTAAATACTTTCTTGTGTATTTCTATGAACGAGGGCATTTTCTTATATAACCGTAGTGTAGTTACCACTTTCAGGAAATTTAGTATTGGTGTAATATTTTTATCTGATTTAATTTTCATTTTCTAATTCTGTCAGTTGACCCAATCATTATTTCCTTTTACTATTTAAAATCACATTTATTGATTTCTCTTGATTAATTATAGGAAAATGAAAAGAAAAAATAAAAATTAACATTTTCACTGCTCATGCCATGAGTACTACTTGTTTCTAGCACTCCTCTCTAATTTGTACTAACTTTTCTGCTCACATTTTATCATGGAGTTAAGGAAAATGCACATGAAATACACTATTTCTGTATACACAAATAATGCCACCCAAAAGGACTGCTGTTTTAAATCATTTTAGGGAAAATTTCCAATAAAACCTTTTGAAAGACCAAATTTGTGAATAAGTCGATTTTTTAAAATAAAAAGCCTATTTTAAATCTCTTAATAATCTTTTTCTTTATCACATGCATTGATAGTAGCATATAATATGTTGGTCTATTAGTAACACATTATTAGCGTTTTTTTCTGATTATAAGAATAGTATATCTGGCTGGACATGGTGGCTCATGCCTGTAATCCCAGCACTTTGGGAGACCAAGGTGGGCGGATCACCTGAGGCCAGGAGTTCGAGACCAGCCTGACCAACGTGGAGAAACCCCATCTCTACTAAAAATACAAAATTAGCCAGGAGTGGTGGTGCATGCCTGTAATCCCAGCTACTTGGGAAGCTGAGGCAGGAGAATCGCTTGAACCCGGGAGGCGGAGGTTGCGGTGAGCCAAGACTGTGCCATTGCACTCCAGCCTGGGCAACAAGAGTGAAACTCCATCTCAAAAAAAAAAAAAAAGAAGAATAGCATATCTTTATTATAGGAAGTTTCAAAATTAGGAAAATATCAAAAAGGAAATTTTAATTCATGAAGAGATAACTGCTATTAATATTTTTGTGTATTTCCTTCCAGTTTCTTTTTCTATAAATATTTTGATGCATTTTTATATTTTATGTATGTATATATGTGTATGTGATTTTGTGTGAGTATGTATGTCTTAATTTTTTTCAAAGTTTGATGAAGTTACTCACAGTTTTAGGTCCAAGCTTAATATTAATGTTATGTCATGAACATTTCCTGTCTTTAATTCTCTAAAATCTCCATTTTAAAAAAATGTGTAATTCTTCTTTTAAGGGGTGCTATACTATAATCTGTTAAGCCATTATTTGATTAGGTTGTTTACAGTTTTTCATTATTATAAATAGAATGACAAACATCTTCATAATTCATTGTTTCTCAGTTTATTTTTTGAATAGATTTCTTGTGTGAGTTTGTATATACATGACATATATATAATTAAAATTTGAAATTTTTAATATATGTTTCGTATTTCTTGATAGACAATATTTAAGTTTTTTAAAATTTGCTTTTTTATTATAGAAGTATAATGTGTTTGAGTTCAAGAAACTTTGAAAAATGTAAGGGAAAGAGGAAACAATTACTTATGGAGTTAGAGCTGTAACAGCAATTGTTAGCAATTTGGGGTGATTCCTTTAATTTTCTTCCTATATAATTGTGATACTATGATACTATACATTAAATTTTGTAATCCATGTTTATTTTTAAAATTATATATCATAACATGGAAGAACACTTCTTATGTCTTCATAATCAGTTTGCTCGTAAAAGGTAGCGAATCATGTTTTGAACTGAGGCTAGCAGCTGGAGGAGAAAAAAAATCCATTTAGTCAACCAGGAATTATATTAGTAAGGATGCTGTCCTTCCACCCTCCCTTCCTCCTTTCTTCATTCCTTCCCTGTCTCCTTCCTTCATTGCTTTTAGTGAATAATGCCAAAGGAGGAAATGTCTTTTGGAAGCATTTAGCAAGAGAACTAGATATTTACCTTAATTGATCCTGGCACCTTATTTGTTTCTTGCCCAAGTTGTCATTCACAGTGGATAACAAGATAGTATTGAGGTTTGTGTATGTGTATGTTTTCAATGTATGATAACAGGTAATTAAATGGCTTATTTCTCTCATTCCCTTGCTCTTTTTTGTTATTAGTTAGGGTGTACTATTTTGAGGTAGAGATATACATAATTAAGGGATGAGCTTATAGCAAATGTGCCTGACAGCAAGGAGTTTAAAGTCATTTACCTTTTGACCAGATTCCTATTTATTCCATGAATTTTATTATTTAATGAAAGTCTACTTATTAAAGAGTCTCCACCGTCTTTCACCATATGTGTTTGACAGACTTACTGTTTAAAATAATGGGTCTAAATTTTGCTTTTGTATTTTCTTAGGTTTACCATAGTTACTTTTGGCCATTGGAATGGACAATTCCTTCAAGAGATAACAACAAATGTTACGCAAAAATAATCTGTAATACTAAAGACAATGTAAGTGCAATTCTCAATCCCTTCCAGTAATTTTATTTAGTTTTTTTTTTTTTTTTTTTTTTTTTTTTTTTTTTTAAGAAGGAGTCTTGGTCTGTTGCCCCAGGCTGGAGTGCAGTGACGCTATCTCGGCTCACTGCAGCCTCCGTCTCCCAGGTTCAAGTGATTCTCCTGCCTCAGCCTCCCAACTAACTGGGATTACAGACTCGTGCCACCACACTGGCTAATTTTTGCAGACGGGGTTTCACCATGTTGGCCAGGCTGGTCTTGAACACCTGACCTCATAATCTGCCTGTCTCGGCCTCCCAAGGTGCTGGAATGTACAGGTGTGAGCCACCGTACCCGGCTTTAGTTTTTAATATATAGCTTAGTTGGTCACATGGTGCAGATGGCATTCCTTCAGTATTTCGCCTGCCAGTTGTCTCAGCTAATAGATACCAGCAGCTGGCAAGGACCTTGGTTGCACTGCCTGCTGCCCCCTCATCTTCACTGGCTCAGGGCCCTACACTTAGCCAACAGGCAGCCAAAACTTACTGAGTGAAGGAACCAGAGGCACAACTTGAAAACTGTCTGTGTTTGTGTTTATAGAAGAGGAACAATAAAGTCATCGACTATCTAAATATAATGAATAACAAAAAAGAACAAGAGCAATGCACATTTGATCCTCAGCAGCTGGCACTACTAAGAAAGAGCTCTTAATTGAATTCTAAGATTCCATTGCCTGATGCTACATGTAACGCTAGTCTGGTGTTATTACATGTAAATCTAATGTATTTTAAGTGCTTTTTAGTAGTCCTCCCACAGATATACTTTATTCATACCATAAACCCCCAGTTGTCCAGGTGAATATGTGTAAGAGTACAATATGCAATATATTATAGTACTTTTTTTTTTTTTTTTTTTTTTTTTTTTTGAGACGGAGTCTCGCTCTGTTGCCCAGGCTGGAGTGCAGTGGCGTGATCTCGGCTGTCTGCAACCTTCACCTCCCAGGTTCAAGCGATTCTCCTGCCTCAGCCTCCCAAGTAGCTGGGATTACAGGCACCCACCACCATGCCCAGCTATTCTGTATTTTTAGTAGAGACGGGGTTTCACCATGTTGGCCAGGCTGGTCTCGAACTCCTGACCTCAGGTGATCCATCTGCCTTGGTCTCCCAAAGTGCTGGGATTACAGGTGTGAGCCACCGCGCCCGGCCTATTACAGTACTTTTTAGCAGAAACCTATGAAAGCCTGTGAGCAAACTCTATACCTCACAGGGTTTTTTTCCATATGTATGAAATGAGGGATTGGATAATTCATATTTTTTAAAGTTTTTTGACTGCGGGACACGGGTATATTCATATACACACACTCTATTTAGTATTGACTCTTAAGAAAACTGATCTTTTTAACTTAGCTGAACACTTTTTAAAGAAACGGCCTCAGTAAAAATATAAATGATGTTAATCTGTATGTTAAAAGCCTAGTAAACTCTGATAATCTTTTAATCTTGAAATTTGAATATAATTAAGCCATGTATCCTATTTGGAAACTACTGCTTTAGGCAGTAGGACAGTTACAGGTTGGTTTTTTTGGTAAAACCAAGGGTTTTAGAAAACATTTTCCTGAATCCTCTGCAAAAAAAGATTCAAATGAATATACTAGGATAACCCATAATGAAGCTACACAGCTAACATAAATGACAATTGTATATATAGTTTTCTTTTTCTTTTTAGGCAAATTTTCTCAAAAGTTTGTTTATATGAGTATACATTAGATACCACTTTTACTGAGACAAAAGGAGAAAATGTCAGCCATTCTCACTGGCAGTATATTAACTGCCCCTGTCTCACTGAGAGAGACTTCAGTTGCTCATAGCAGTCAGTGAAACCTTGAAGGTTTCCTTCCTACCAAGCAAATCCATTTTAACCATATGTATTTTGCTCTTTTTTCAATGTTACATTTGTTCAAATGGCATTGCTAGAATAATATGGAAAATAATTTTCCTACCAATAAACCTGACAGTAGTTGAGGTCATAAGTAGGGTGACAGTGTTTTCGGTTATTTTCATAGATAAAGATAGTAATAGAGAAGATGAATATTTGTTACCTCTCTTTTGTCATGAGCAATCTGAGGTAAAAGCCTGTAGAACTTCACTATCCCTGGGGCGTGCTTTATTCATTTTGAGTCAGTCACTTGACTTCAGTGTCTAAATGTCCTTGATTCTAAATTATACTTACAGTGTTTATTATCTGCTGGCTTTTGTTCTCTGCTATTTTATTTTTTTTACATAAAATATTTATAATAAAGATGAAGAAGGTACTCACCATCCAAAGTCAAGGAATGTTAACATTTTTGCTGTATTTGTTTCAGGGCTTTTTTCTTAAAAGAGATAAACCATCATATATGCAGTTTATAACAGCTTGTATTTATTGAGCTACTGTGTACCAGGCACTATAGAGCTCTACAGATATTAACTTATTTAATCCTTACATAGTCCTGTGAGGTATATGTGCTATTGTTTACTCCTTTTTATAGATGAGGAAACTGAAGCACATGGAAGTTAAGTAATTGTGCTCAAATCATTTACCTAGGTAAGGGCAGATCTGTACATTTATTCTCACACAATGTAGATACCATGCTATTAACTATTATCTTATGCCTATGCAGCCTTCCATCTTCCTTCACTTCAAAAGGTAAAACTTTGAAGCCGAAGGGTCTTCGACTTACATTCTTATGTTTGCCACCTATTTATGAATGCATAAACATTATACAGTGTTCGTGGTTTAATTACAGGTGACATCCTCATTATGTAGAGCTCTGCAACTTTTTAATAATCTCATTATTTTTTGAGACCCTTTCCACATTATTACATGGAAATCTATTTTAAGTGCTTTTTAGTAGTTCCTCCTACAGATACACTTTCTTCATACCATAAACCTGGAATCATCAGGGAGAATATGTGTAAGAGTACAATATGCAATATATTACAGTCCTTTGTCAACAGAACAACCTCTTGATTGTTTCCAGGGAGCGATGGAACCTTAGACAAGCTCTGCACCCCACAGCCTAAGTTGCCTCATATGTTATGACGAGATTGGAATAGATAGTCTAGTCTGAGTCTGCGCTGAAAATCTATCAGCTCAATAGTAGAGTGCATCAGATTTCTCTGCTTTTGGCAGAGGTAGCCAGAGTTTGAGATTTCAAATTTATCCAAAATAATTTCTATACAGGTATTTTAGAGTGCCAGACATTTTTCTTTTGCTTTCAAAAATGTTTTCAGACTTTGCTGGGCACAGTGGCTCACGCCTGTAATCCCAGCACTTTGGGAGGCCGAGGTGGGTGAACGGGACCAGCCTAGGCAACATGGCGAAACCCCATGTCTATTAAAAACAAAACAAAACAAAAATGTTTTCAGACTTTAATGGTCTTGCACTATTTATCCTCAAAACCTTATTTAAAATTACGTTTAAGATTTTATTTTTATTTTATTTTTTAGAGACAGGGTCTTACTTTGTCACCCAGGATAGAGTGCAGTGGTGTGATCATAGCTCACTGCAGCCTCGATCTCCTGGGCTCACGCATTCCTCCCACCTCAGCCTCCCAAGTAGCTGGGACTACAAACGTGAGCCACCGTGCCCAGCTAATTCTTCTTTTTTTTTTTTTTTTTTTTTTTTTTTTCTGTAGGGACAGAGTCTCCCTATGTTGCCAGGCTGGTCTTGAATACCTGGCCTCAGGTGATTCTCCTGCCTCAGCCTCCCAAAGTGCTGGGATTACAGGCTTGAGCTATGATGCCCAGTCAAAATGACCTTTTAATTTGAATGACTACTCTTAAGGGTCCCAGCTATTGCAGATAGTCTCTGTGGAGCTGAGACAATCAAATACAGGACGTGAGGACACGCTGCACTTTGATAATATTTTCCAGAACATTTTGGTGATTAAAGACTTGTAGGCATCTTTGCCTTTTGTATTTTTTCTCATAAAATGAGTAAACACTTGCAGCTGTCCCTTGTCTCTTTGTTCCTGTTTGAAGTGAACATCATACTCTATGTTTTGGTTCATGTTGGGGAGTCTTTAGCCTAAATAGCTGTTAGCAGCAGTCATTAAAGTCTCTGGCTGTTTTCCAGGTGCGGTGGCTCACACCTGTAATCCCAGCACTTTGGGAGGCCGAGGTACGTGGATCACCTGAGATCAGGCATTCGAGACCAGCCAGGCCAACATGGCGAAACCCCGTCTCTACTAAAAATACAAAAAAATTAGCCGGCATGGTAGCACCTGCCTGTAGTCCCAGCTACTCGGGAGGCTGAGGCATGAGAATCGCTTGAATCCAGGAGGCGGAGGTTGCAGTGAGCGGAGATCGCGCCATTGCACTTCAGCCTGGGCAACAAGAGCAATACTCCATCTCAAAAAAAAAAAAAAGTCTCTGGTCATTTTCTTTTTTTTGAGATGGAGTCTCACTCTGTCGTCCAGGCTGGAGTGCAGTGGCATGATCTCGGCTCACTGCAAGCTCCGCCTCCTGGGTTCACGCCATTCTCCTGCCTCAGCCTCTCAAGTAGCTGGGACTATAGGCACCCGCCACCACGCCCGGCTAACTTTTTGTATTTTTAGTAGAGACGGGGTTTCACCGTGTTAGCCGGGATGGTCTCGATCTCCTGACCTTGTGATCCACCTGCCTCAGCCTCCCAAAGTGCTGGGATTACAGGCCTGAGCCACTGCACCTGGCCAGTCTCTGGTCATTTTTGAGTTGGATTTTTAAGAAACAGACTGGAGAAATGCTCTAAGCTGTGTAGGAAGAGAAGGGGAGAAAAATCAGCTTAACTGCATTATTGTATTTTTTTTTTTACCTTAGGAACGTGTTGTGGGCTTTCACGTACTGGGTCCAAATGCTGGAGAAGTTACACAAGGCTTCGCAGCTGCGCTCAAATGTGGACTGACCAAAAACCAGCTGGACAGCACAATTGGAATCCACCCTGTCTGTGCAGAGGTGGGTCATCTACACTTCTACAGTTTAAAATGTACCACATAGAAGGACACCACCCAGCTTATACATGGCAGATCTAGGACCCTGAGTTTGATAATGATTCCTCAAAAGAGGGCCTTGTCTCTAAAAATTAGTTTTCGTCTTTCAATATTGATTGCTCATGGTATGAACTGGAGGCTTCCGTCATGTCAAGTGGTAAAAATTATGAGAGTGATTTATAGAGCTGTGCCTTAAATATTTTATTTATCATATCTTCTAAATTATTTTCATGGCAATCAGTTAATAATGGAAGAGCTTCAATCTTAGTTATTCCACAGCTATCTTGAGGCTAATTGATACTGTCTGCCTCTTCAGCTTATGGTATCAGTGAATGAGATTTGAAAATGATGCTTTCAAAAGATCAAATGACAGTAGAACTAGAAATTGACCAATTTAGGCCTCTGGGTGTCAGTGTTTCTTCGCTGCCAGTGATCATCCAAGAGTTGAATATTGTAATACCTAACTGCATAGGAATGGTAAGCCAAAAATGTGTTTATATTAGAGAACTTGGGAAGGTGTGGGAGGAGGCACGTCATACTATACCAGCTTATATATGGAGTTGAAAATTGCAGTGATTATCTGTTGTAGCCAGTGGCTTCCAAGGTGTACATTGCACTTGCAAACATGCACACACACACACACATATGCCAGATTTCATCCAGCCAGCCCCATGACTGGTTGTTCTGTCTGTTCATGGTTGCCTTTGTACAACTGAACTCATTGCTGAGTATGTGGAATGTCAGCTTTAAGACCTGGAAAAACGTTTTAGCTCTCTTTTGCTTTGTCTTCTCTGTGATCGAGAATCCTCTTCTATTAATAGGCACCTGGCTGGGATATAAGCCTAAAATATTAACATGTTGAGAGATTAGGGCATCATTTATTTCTTTCATTTATAGAAAGCTGCTGTTTTTGTGATGGAAATAGAATTAAGCTTCAAAAAAATATAAAAACTGAAGTCTTGATTAATGCCTTTAATGTGCGATAGATCTTTTATTCAGTGTAATGACTCAAACTGCCTGTGTTGGGAAGGAGCCAATTAACTTTGCTTTCTAGAGTACATTAGTTTCCCAGGGCTACTGTAACAAAGTACCACAAACTGGGTGGCTTAAAAATAGCAGACATTTTCTCTCTCTCAGTTCTGGAGGCAAGAAGTCAAACTCATGATGTCAGCAGGGCCAAGCTGCCTCCAAAGGTACTAGGGAAGAATCCTCCTTTGCCTCTTCTTCTGTCTTCTGGTAGCAATGGCAATCCTTGGCATTCCTTGGCTTGCAGATGTATCACTTTTATCTCTGCCCCCCTCTTCACATGGCCTCATCTCTTGTGTGTCTGTGTCCAAATTTCCTTCCTCTTTCTCATAAAGAAACTCCAGTCATTGGATTAGGGCCCACTCTAATCCAACATGATCTCATTTTCACTTGATTACATCTGCAAAGACCCTATTTCCAAATTCACAAATATTGGGGGTTAGGACTTGATCATGCCTTTTAGGGTTATGGGGACACAATTCAACCCACAATAGTGAGTATATTTAAAAATGTAGATGCCATTTCAAGATACTCACAAGCTTCAATAACTATTTTTGATAGGAACGAAGGAAAAGACGATTTTATTGTCTTTTGTATATGAGTGTCTAATTTTTTTGTCTGAATTCAGCTCTCAGTGGGCTTGTTGAAAGAAAGACTGCTGTGTGCTGGCCTCTGACATCCTCAGGAGGCTATTGTGCTGTGATCCAGCAGCAGCGTACACGGCAGCATCTGGCAGGGTGACTGCCAGCTGAGCAGAAGGATGCAGTGAGGATGCAGGACATCTCCTGAAGCCCATGGCTGTGGGGAGGTCAGCCAAAGGCCTGTTCTCCTTGGTATGCCTGGCACATTTGAGGCTGTGCATCTCCATCTGTTGGTCCTCTTATGATATTGAAGCTCAGAGGCTGAATGTTCTGGTGCTTTGATAGGACTCTGATATTTTGTTTTCCCCAAGCTGTTGGCTAATTAAGAAGATTAAAAAAATTGGGTGAAATCACACTCTGTGAACACACTTGTCAAGCTGTGTGCACAGTGCTGTGCTAGACACTGGGGACACAGCAGGGATTTGAGATAAGCTTAGGAGGAGAGGAGGCAGCTAGGAGATGTGCCAGTTAACAATTCTGTCTGATGGGTCCTAGGATCAGGGTAGATATAAAGTGCTGGAGGCACTGGGGTGCCACCTTTATGGTTTTTGCCTCAGGGATTCTTGTGATTTGTTTTTACTCACAGAGCACTTCTGACCCCAGATGTGTGGGGGTTTTGCTCACACGAACAACGAGTTCTCCAGCTTTCTAGACACCAGCTGTGTGACCTATAATGTAACTCAATTCTGATACCAGCTACCTGGAGTTAGCATCAGATCCTACAAGGGCTCATTCCCGTAAGACTGCCTCCACTGCAGAGGCCAGTGTCAAGCCCAGGCCTCCTGTACTTCTGACCTACCAGCTATAAAGTCAAGGGGTTCCCATGGTAAATTGCTAGCATGGCTCACAGAACTCAGGAATAAACTTTACTTGTATTTACTTATGTATTATAAAGGTTGCAACTCAGGAACAGCCAAATGGAAGATATACACAGGGCAAGGTGGTTGTGGGGAGGCGGGGGACAACAGAGCTTCCATGTCCTCTCTAGGTGTGGCACCTTCCCAGCACCTTGATACTCACCAACCTGGAAGTTCTCCAAACCCCTCATTTAGGGGTGTTTATAGAGGTCTCATTATGTAGGCATGATTGATTAATCATTGACCATTGGTAATTACCCAATCTCCTGCTACCTCCCCAGATGTAGGGGACCAGAACTGGGGCTAAAAATTCTACTCTGATGACATGGTTCCTCTGGCAACCAGCCGCCATCTTGAAGCTATCTAGGGCCCCACCAAGAGTCATAGCATTAGCATAAGCTCAGGTGTGGTTGAAAGGGGCTCATTATGAATGGCAAAAGATGCTCATCTCACTAATGTCACTCAGGACATTCCAAGGGTTTTAGAAGCTCCCTTGCCAGGAACCAGGGACAGGATGGAAGACCAAATACATATTTCTTATCATTTCACAATATCGTAGGATGTTGGGGCAGGATGGTTCTGGAGGGAGTTCTTACCTAAGACTAGAACAATGTGTGGGTGTTAGCTAGTGAGAGAACACTGTACAAAAGGCCTGGGTGGGAAAGAGGATGGCTCATTCAAGGAACTGAAGAAGGCCCTCAATATTGCCATAGCTTGAAGAGCTTAGTTAAAAAATAATATATATATATATATTTATATATATATATATATTTTTTTTTTTTATATATATATGCTGGAGAAACAGGTGGGTAAGTGATGGTCTTGTAAACTGAGGAAGGGTATTTTGACCTCCTTTGGGGCATTGTGATTCAGACAAAAGGTCTAAAGCAGGGAGTAATATGATAGGTACATTGTTCAGAAACATTCCTCCAGCTGCACTGTGGAAGCTGGACTAAGTGAGCAAGTGAAGTGGCAGATCCAGTTATGTGGCTGGTGAGGTGGATGAGAGGAGATGATAGTGGCCGGAGGTGTGGCAGTGGAAATGGAGTGACAGGGTTGTATTTGAGGGCAGAGTTGATAGTACTTGCCAACTGGCTGGGAATGGGAAGAGGGAGAGCTGAAGACCACTCAGGTTTGTGTCCTGCAGCAGGAAGCAATAGCAAGAGCAGACTCGAGGTGACAGCGATGACAAAACCACTGATGTGTATGAGGGCCTGCTGTGTGCTGGGTACTGTGTCCCTGCCTGTTGAGTAACTTAGTCCTTGTGAGCACCCCATGCGGTGGATGGGGTAGTATATCTATTTGACAGATGAGGAAACCAAGGACGAAGAGGTTGAGTAACTTGCCCATGGTTACCCAGCCTGGTCATGGCCGAGCTGGGATTCAAACCCAGGCAGTCCAGACCCCAAAGCACCACATTGTGCAGCTGATACTTCATCTGCACAGACTGTCCTACCATATTTGGCATAGAATTTAAAAATGGAAATGATTCTTGGTGGCAGCACGAATGTAGTGGAGACACACAGACCTGGGTTGTAATCTCCCTCAGCCAATTCCTCTTAGTGAGACCTGGCTATACCACCCAGGTTTTCAGAAGCTTAGTTTCCACATTAAATAAAGTAAGAGGCCAGGCGTGGTGGCTCACTCCTATAATCCAAGCACTTTGGGAGCCTAAGGTGAGTGGATCACTTGAAGCCCAGAGTTTGAGACCAGCCTGGCCACATAGCAAAACCCCATCTCTACCAAAAATAACAAAAAATTAACTGCACATGGTGGCATATGCCTGTAATCCCAGCTACGTTGGAGACCAAGGCACAAGAATCACTTGAACCCAGGAGGCAGAGGTTGTACTAAGCCAAGATTACGCCACTGCACTCCAGCCTGGGCGACAGCGAGACCCTGTCTCAAAAATAAAAATAAAAATGAAACAAAATGGCCTGGCTCAGTGGCTCACGCCTGTAATCCCAGCACTTCAGGAGGCCAAGGTGGGCAGATCATCTGAGGTCAGGAGTTCGAGACCAGCCTGGCCAGCATGGCAAAACCTTGTCTCTACTAAAAATACAAAAATGGCCTGGTGTGGTGGTGTGTACCTGCAGTCCCAGCTACTCGGGAGGCCGAGGCATGAGAATTGCTTGAATCTGGGAGGTGGAGGTTTCAGTGAGCCGAGATCATGACACTGCAGTCCAGCCTGGAGCGAGACTCTATCTCAAAAAAAAAAAAGTAAAAGTAAGAGAATATCTAACTGTAGGGTTGATTAAAATGCAATCTGTAAGTGTGTAGGAGAGTTCCTGGCATTTAATAGATGCTGAATAGCTGTCCCTGTTAGCTGTTTTTTTCCCAGGATATTATAGAAGATGTGGCTGTGGCTTGGGAGGGGAGACGATGTGGCTGGACTGAAAGGTCATCATGCCAGTAGTTTTAATGGGGGTTGGAGAGAGATACATATTATGAAAAAGCTCCAGTGATTTTTTTTTTTTTTTAAACCCTGGTTGTGAACTACTTGCGTTGATACTGGATTTTGAAAAACCAAAGGCTTTAAACTCCTAGTTATGGACATTTTAAAAAATTATTTTTAATTGAACAATAATTGTACATATTTATGGGGTGCATAGTGATGTTTTGAAACACAGAGTTTATAGTGATCAGATTAGGGTAATTAGCCTATCAGTCATCTCAAACATTGACCATTTCTTTGTGTTGAGAACATTCCATACCCTTCTAGCTATTTGAAAGTATGCATTATTGTTTAACTGTAGTTATCCTAAGGTGCTAGAGAACATATTCCTCCTATCTAGCTGTAATTTTATATCCTTTAACAAATCTCTCCCTATCTCCTTCTCCCAACCTTTACCAGCCTCTAGTAATCTCTGTTCTACTTTTTACTTCTGTGAGTAAGCTAGCACAGCCACTGTGGACAACAGTATGGAGGTTCCTCAAAAATCTACAAATAGAGCTACCATATGATCCAGCAATCCCACTACTTACTGGACATTTATCCCAAGGAAGTCTTTTTTTTTTTTTTTTTAAAGCTTCTTGATCTAGGACGAGTGAAACTTGTTATTAGGGGTTCATAGGGGGAACTCTTTTCTCTGCCAAATGCTGAGTTCTGACTTGGATAGTATTTGGATTTGCTACTGGACCCACTGTTTTTATTGTCCAGACATACCCTGTGGGGAATGCTGTTCAAATGTGGTCCACAGAATGTTACTAGTCCATAATGAAAGAAGGATAGAAACGAAGAAGAAAGTTTAGAAATTTTAACAATAATTTGACAGTGACTGATCTAATAATAAACAATGGTGTTTTAATTTTACATGCCTTTTAAAATTTCATTTCCTTAGTGCATTGTCAGTGAATTTCACAAGTGTTAGTCCAGTGGATGAATTAGAAATAATAATAATTTTTAAACCAGTCCTGAGTACTGCTTTAAACTGAGTACTCAAAAATAGCCGCGGCTCCAGAGCCAGCTGTGGTAGGCTGGCACAATGACTCACTTTGGTAAAAATCCTGGGCAATTGAGAGCAGTCTTTGACTCTGAGGAGTAATTACTTACAAAAGTTGACAAATTCTTTAGCAAAGTAATTTCCAAAGGGAATTACTAGAATTCTGGAATTGCTGTAAGAGGAGAGGCTACTCTTGTTTTGACTGAAGTCCTGTGTGAGAGGGATTCTCAGCGCCTGGGGCATTAGCAATGCATTTGCCTTATTCAGTGTGAGATGGGGTTGGTGATCATTTATTCTGAACACCTGAGCCACAGTCATTGAGTAGGAAACGGATTACACATAATTATGAATAATAATTTCAACTAATCAAGTTCACTTGTAGAGGAGAAAAACAATAGTTCAAGAGGAAAGCATTTGAAAATACTTCTTTGTAATGTCTTAAAATGAATTTTAGTGTTAGATATTAAAAGTTTTTGTGTTTTTTGTTTTTAATTTAATAGTCAATATAATCCCACTCTAAAGTGAGGGAGCCTTCTGTGGCTGGAAGTGGTGGGGACAGATAGGAGTATGTGAGGTGGAAAGCCTCCAGCAGCTCCTGACCCTTGTACGAGTCCTGTGTGTTGGGATGGAAGGGCATGGAGGCTGCCCCTTCTGCTCATTTTTTAAAAATACATGTTTTTATAAAAATCCTAAAACAGTTGTGTACAAATGAAATCTGTCAAAATTGACCCAAGCAGTTTTTTTCATTTATTTGAGATAGGGTTCCTGTCACCCAGGCTGGAGTGCAGTGGTGTGATCTCAGCTCACTGCAGCCTTGACCTTTCAAGCTCAAGCGATGTTCCTGCCTCGGTCTCCTGAGTAGCTGGGACTACAGGCACATGCCACTGTTCCCAGCTAATTTATATATATATTTGAGACAGGGTCGCATTATGCTGCCCAGGCTGGTCTCAAACTCCTGGACCCAAGCAATCCTCCCACCTTGGCCTCCCAAAGTGCTGGGATTGCCGGCTTGAGCCACGGTGCCTGGCCAGTTTTTTATTTAGACTGATCAACGATGGCAGTTTGGCTTCCTCCAACTTTTTAACATAAAAACAACATCAATATGAGAAAAAACAGATAAGAGCTCATTTTGGTGGATTTAGTTTTGTATCCAAATCTCCTACAAGTTCTATTTCTAAATCAGTTTCTGAGAAGTAGAACCCAGGCTTGCAAATTAATAAGCCTGGAATTTGTTTAAATGTATTCTTTGGCTCTTTATTTTTTTCCTCATTATAAAAATAGAAAAGAAAGCATGTTTGAATTGCCCTTAATACCCCTTTCTAACACAGCTATTTTTATTATCATGTATTGTTTCCCCATCCTCATCTGTACTCATACATTTTTTAAACAAAGGAATTTTATTGCCTTTTCAAAAAAGTTGTACTAGTTTACAATGTCACCAGCATTGCATATAAGAGTGCTAATTAAAATGTTGCAAAATTCAGTGTCAATGTTTTTTCTATAATGAGTATAAAAAGGATAACTATTGGCCGGGCACAGTGGCTCATGCCTGTAATCTCAGCACTTTGGGAGGCCGAAGCAGGTGGATCACTTGAGGTCAGGAGTTTGAGACCAGGCTGGTCAACATGGTGAAACCCTGTCTCTACTAAAAATCCAAAAATTATCCGGGCATGGTGGCAGGCGCCTGTAATCCCAGCTACTCGGGAGGCTGAGGCAGAAGAATCACTTGAATCTAGGAGGCAGAGGTTGCAGTGAGCCAAGATTGTGCCACTGCACTCCAGCCTGGGTGACAGAGTAAGACTGTCTCAAAAAAATAATAATAATAAAAATAAAAAATAATGATTTCAAGGATTTTAGCATATCTTCGCTAACAATGATGAGCCTCTTTCTTATAATGATTTTTTTGGATATGAATTATCCATATTTTCTAATGCATTTGTATTTTAAAACTTTTTAACATACTGGCCATTCGTATTTGGTCTGGATTTTTTTGAGAAGTAAAGGCTTTGTCACCCTCTGAGGCTAAAACAGACTAAAGACTTTTCTCAGTATTGTTCCTCCCTTACACAAAACTGTCTTCCCCTTTATTCACAAGTATTTTTATTTTTATGTACAGGCAATCTTGAGCAGTAACAAGTAAAGATTGTCTAAAACTGTCAAGTCCACAACCATCAAATGTTTGCAAGGATATAAAACAAGGAGAACTTGTTAGTCACTGCAAATGGGAGTTTAGGTTGGTTCAGTTACCTTGAAAATCTAGTCAAGCCAAAGTTTCACCTGCCCTCTGACTCAGCAGTTGTACTTAAGCTCTGTGTGCAAGGAGATGTGCTGGAATGTCACAGCATCATATTGCAAAGAGCATATCGGCAACAGCTTGGATGGCCAGCAGAAGGAGCCCAAATGTGTGATTCATATTAACTAGTTGAATAATTGAATACTACAATATACACTATATATACTAGACTGTATGTGTTGTTCTATACTATAGTGATTGACTTGAACTCCATTCAGTGAAAAAAATGGAAGAATTAGCTATTTGTATCCATATGGGATACAAAAAAGCAGGGTAACAAAAGAATCTACATCATCTTGCCATTTGCAGGTAAAGCTTCTTTAAAAAACCCAAGAGAAATGCAGGAAGAAATGCCTAGGAATGATAAGACCAACTTGGTGGAGGGAAAGGAGGAAAAGGCCAACAGGGTGGCACACATGGGGCTAACTGGGCACTTTATACCCTTCTTTATATCTAAAATACTTTATGGTGAATTTCTATTAGGGGGTTGACAAGCAACTGTGGGTACCTGATTTGTTTTAATCATCCTCATGCTAACAAAATTCTTCAGTAGATATAACCTAAATTTTTTTTCTCTTTCATCTTGGTTTTAAAATGTCTTCCCCCTTTTATTCTCTGGAGAAACAGAAGATATCCTTGATCTTACTACTTCTGTTTTATTCATTTTGGTAGTCACCTAAGATGGTTTTAATGTGTATGGCATTATCTGAACTGTTCTCTGTTACCTCATTTGCTCAGGCATCTGAAGATGTTGTGCTTTCTTTTCCCCTGCAGGTATTCACAACATTGTCTGTGACCAAGCGCTCTGGGGCAAGCATCCTTCAGGCTGGCTGCTGAGGTTAAGCCCCAGTGTGGATGCTGTTGCCAAGACTCCAAACCATGCCCAAATCCCCAAGGCGAAGTTTTCTAGAGGGTTCTTGGGCTCTGGGCACCTGCATGTCCTGTGCTTACCATCGCCCAAGGCCCCCTTGGATCTCTTGGATAGGAGTTGGTGAATAGAAGGCAGGCAGCATCACACTGGGGTCACTGACAGACTTGAAGCTGACATTTGGCAGGGCATTGATGGGATGCATCCATGAAGTCACCAGTCTCAAACCCATGTGGTAGGCGGTGATGGAACAACTGTCAAATTAGTTTTACCATGACCTTTCCTTGTGGATTTTCTTATTCTCGTTGTCAAGTTTTCTAATTTTTTTCTTTTTTCTCCATGGCGTTAATGATATTAGAGATGAAAAACGGGCTGGGCTCGGTGGCTCACGCTTGTAATCCCAGCACTTTGGGAGGCCGAGGTGGGTGGATCATGAGGTCAGGAGATCGAGACCACGGTGAAACCCCGTCTCTACTAAAAAATACAAAAAATTAGCCCGGCGTGGTGGCAGGCGCCTATAGTCCCAGCTACAGGAGGCTGAGGCAGGAGAATGGCGTGAAACCAGGAGGCGGAGCTTGCAGTGAGCCGAGATCGCGCCACTGCACTCCAGCCTGGGCAACAGAGCAAGACTCCGTCTCAAAAAAAAAAAAAAAAAAAGAAAAGAAAAGAAGAAAGAAAGAAAAACGTTAGCAGTTGATTTTTGTCCAAAAGCAGGTCATGGCTAGAGTATCCATACAAGGTGTCTTGTTGCATGGAAGGGATAGTTTGGCTCCCTTGGAGGCTGTGTAGGCTTGTCCCAGCAAAGAGAACTGTCCTGCAGCTGAAATGGACTGTTCTTTACTGACCTGCTCAGCAGTTTCTTCTCTCATATATTCCCAAAACAAGTACATCTGCGATCAACTGTAGCCAAATTTGCGCCTGTGTGCTATATCACAGATGATTATTATTTTAAGGTCTGTTTAGGAAGGGAAATGGCTACTTGGCCAGCCATTGCCTGGCATTTGGTAGTGTCCTATGATTCTCACCATTATTTGTCATGGAGGCAGACATACACCAGAAATGGGGGAAAAGCAGTACATATCTTTCTGTCTTTAGTTTATTGTGTGCTGGTCTAAGCAAGCTGAGATTATTTGCAATGGAAAACACATAACTTGTTTAAAAGTTTTTCTGGTAGCTTTAGCTTTATGCTAAAAACACAAAATACAATGGCATTAGGTATCTATTCCTTTCTAAGACTACATCAGTAGGAAAATAAGTCTTTTCATGCTTATGATTTAGCTGTTTTCTGGTAATTGCTTTTTAAAGGAAGTTATTAATATCATAAGTTATTATTACTATTTTGAACACAGGTGGATATGAAGGATTTTCATTTAAAAACCAAGTGGTTTTGACTTTTTCTGTTGAATGAACAACTGTGCCTTGTGGAATTTTTGCAGAAGTGTTTATGCTTTGTTAGCATTTCCACTTGCATTATTATAAAGAGGTATTAATGCCTCAGTTATGTGTTTGTCAATGTACTGGCTGAGGATTCTATCTCAGCTGTCTTTTCTAACTGTGTAAGTTGAGTTTTGAACACGTGCTTGTGGATGTCAGGCCTCCTGCCAGCAGTTCTTGAAGTTCCTTTTTCATTCCTGCTCCTCTACCTGTATTTCTCAGTTACAGCACTGAGTGGTCAAAGTACATTTCTGGGCCACCTCAGGGAACCCATGCATCTGCCTGGCATTTAGGCAGCAGAGCCCCTGACCGTCCCCCACAGGGCTCTGCCTCACGTCCTCATCTCATCTGGCTGTATAAAGAAATGGGAAAAGGGAAGAGGAGAGGGCAATTGAGGCAGTTGACCATATTCAGTTTTATTTATTTATTTTTAATTTGTTTTTTTTCTCCAAGTCCACCAGTCTCTGAAATTAGAACAGTAGGTAGTATGAGATAATCAGGCCTAATCATGTTGTGATTCTCTTTTCTTAGTGGAGTGGAATGTTCTATCCCCACAAGAAGGATTATATCTTATAGACTTGTCTTGTTCAGATTCTGTATTTCCCCATTTTATTGAAACATATACTAAGTTCCATGTATTTTTGTTACAAATCTTCTGAAAAAAACAAAACAATGTGAAACATTAAAAAGCATTAATATCCACATGTGTTCCTTCTTACTGAATGATGGTCTTGGGAGTCTTTGCAAGAGTATTGAGTAGATCTGTGACATTGTGTTGAAAAGCTAGCTGCTGAGTAGTCTCCAGTGAGGCTATGCTGATTTAAATATAGATAGACTGATGAGTTCATTGCCATTTCCCATCTTCTGGCAGTATCAGGCACATAGATGGTCAATAAATGTTTACAGAAATGTTGATTACCATGTTCAGATTATACATTCACATGCATTTAATATTCTTAGTTATCATTTTTTAGGCAGAAACTCCTCTTTTATGTAATCTTTCCCAAAAACCTTCCCAGTTTGTACTTCCTTTCTGTGGTAAGTAGTTGCAGGGTGCTAATAACAGCTAAATGAGTGTTTACTGCAACACGTGCAGGCACTGTGCTTGACACACCCTGGCTGATGTAATCCTTACAACAATCCTATTAGAGAAGGTGCTTTTGTACCCATTTATAGATGGAGAAACAGGCTCAGAAGTGTGAGTTACTTTCTTAGGATTACACAGCCAGTTAATAATGCATCACGTTTTTGAGGCCAGAGTTGGGTCTGTGACTTCAAAGGCCCAACCTCTTAGTTACCTCGCAGTGCGGCCTCCCATTCATCTCTGACAAATGGAAGCTTTTAGGTCTGCTGCATCAATTTCTGGGACTTCACATTTTCACATGCCATCAAGCAATGCTGTCTGCACGCTTAATAAATACCTTGTCTTGAGATGTTCTAACACTTTCCTAACTGGACTTTCCACTGCCAGTTTACTTCCCACTAGAGCCAGGCTCTTATTGCCTGAACTTCCCTGTCTCAAGCCTTTGAGGTTTTCCCAAGGCCTGTAACTAGACCCACAGTCCCCTGCCAGACCCTGGACCTGTTACCTGCAGCTCTAGCCTGCGCTTTCCCTTGCCTGTTCTGGCTACACCTGCTCTGTGTCCGCATATAACTACTAGCCTCCCTCAAAGGTCACTTGCTTAGGTAACTTCCAGCTGGTTCTCTACCTGTACTCCCAAGGTACTCTGTATTGTCTCTAGAGCTCTTTGAATTACTCTGCATGGAGTGTAGTGTGTGTATCTGTCACCGCCACTAGATAATGAGGGTTCTTTACCGCTGTGTGCCCCACAGCTTCTAGCACAAGGTCTGGCACTGCAGAGGCACTTAGAACATTGGTGTAATTGGATTGACAGGTAGAACCATACCTATCAGAGATGGCCATATAGGAAGCCTTTTAATTTCTTCCTGTTATGTCAGGAACCTTTTTTTTTTTTTTTTTGAGACGGAGTCTCACTCTGTCGCCCAGGCTGGCATGCAGTGGCGTGATCTCGGCTCACTGCAAGCTCTGCCTCCCGGGTTCACACCATTCTCCTGCCTCAGCCTCCCAAGTAGCTGGGACTACGGGCACCAGCCACCGCGCCCGGCTAATTTTTTGTATTTTTAGTAGAGACGGGGTTTCACGGTGGTCTCAATCTCCTGACCTCGTGATCTGCCCGCCTCAGCCTCCCAAAGTGCTGGGATTACAGGCGTGAGCCGCACCTGGCCTAGGAACCATTGATTTAAATGTTAATGAAAGTAGAAAGGGCCTAAACAGAAAAAACGGTCAGTCTCACTAGTGAGGGCAATGCAAATTAAACTGCAGTGAAATGCAAATCAAGCTGAAGTGAGATACCATTTTATACCCACTGTGAGTGGTTAATTTTTTTTTTTTCTTTGAGACAGGGTCTTGTTCTGTCTCCCAGGCTGGAGTGCAGTGGTGGGAACAGAGCTCACTGCAGCCTCTGACCTCCTGGGCTCAAGCCATCCTTCTACCTCAGCCTCCCAAGTAGCTGGGACTACAGGCATGCACCACCATGCCCGGCTAATTTTTTAAGTTTTTGTGGAGTTGCGGTTTTTTGCTCTATTGCCCAGGCTGGTCTTGAACTCCTGGGCTCAAGTGATCACCCTGCCTTGGCTTCCCAAAGTGCTGGGATTACAGGCATGAGCCACTGTCCCCAGCCTGGATGGTTAATTTTATGTGTCAACTTGACTGGGCTAAGGAATGCCCAGAGAGCTGGTAAAATATTCCTGGGTGTGTCTGTGAGGGTGTTTCTGGAAGAGATTAACATTGATTCGAATCAGGAGATAGTAAAGAGGGTCACCCTCACCAATGTGGGTAGGCATTGTCCAATCCTTGAGGCCCAAATCAAAAGGCAGAAGGGTGAATTTGCTCTTTGCCCTTGAGCTTGGAGATCCATCTTTTCCTGCCCTCAGACCTTGCTGCTCTGGTTCTTGGTACTTTAGACTCAGATTAGGACTTGCACCCTTGGCTCCCTGGTCTCAGGCCTTCAGGTTTGGACTGAAACTCCATGACTTACTTTCCTGGGCCTCCAGCCTGCAGATGGAACTGTGAGACTTTTCAGGATCCATAATCACATGAGCCAATCCCTCCTAAAAATCTCTTTCCGTATTTTATGTACACACATATGTATAAAATCCATTGTTTCTGTGGAGAGCCCTGATGCACCCATTGTATGGCAGATTTTAAGAGTGCCAATATCCAGTGTTGGCAAAGATGTGGAGCGACTGGAACATTTGTTATTGCTGGTGGGGATGTAAATTATTCAATCATTTTGGAAAACAGTGAAGATCAGCATATCAAACATTTTGAAAATGATTTGAAATTTTTTTACATGTTTTAACAAAACCAGTTTATTTTGTAGTTTTAACCAAAAAAAAGATGTCCTTTTTGTCACTGGATTCACTTAGCATTCATAATTGTTTTTCATACAATGAATTTAAATTGCTAAAAGATCATGGACTGGCTTTCTGGTTGGATTTCAGGTAAGATGTGTTTAAGGCCAGAGCTCTTCCTCAATATTTGTTTTTTTCCCAATATTTTATTTTTAAAATATACACGTAGATGCTACATTTATAGCTGCTGGCTTAAAATTCTGTCATGTGTCACGTCTAGCCTTTTAGTGTGGTAAATCATGTTTTACTTCTACTTAAACATTGATAATTTGGAGTATCTGTTACTAGTAATAGTAATTCTATAATTGTATAATTGAGTTTTGTACTTAACACATGGATCATTCCTCATCTATCATTTGCCCCCAGTGCAGTTTCATTTTCCAGATACCTTGATGCAAAATAAAGTTGTTCATCATTTAGGTGCAAGCAAAAACTCTCCAAACCAAAAAATGGCACTGGCCATTACCCAGTAGAATTAAACGCATGGGTAGCTCATGACCTAGCTCTTGCATGCTTAGGTGTATACCCAGCACAAATGCACTGTCTCCGTACCTAAAGACATGTACAGGAGTATTCATAACACTGTTATTAATTGCAAAACAGAATAAATCCCAAAAACCTGGAAGCAGCCCAAATATCCATCACCATGAGAATGGGCAAATGAGTTGTGGTGTGTCCATGTAACAGAAAACTAACAGCAGAATATATGTAACAAAATAGATCTAAGAAATAGTATTGAGTGAAAAAGTCAAAGGAGTATGTGCAATGTGATTTCATTATGTGCACAGACAGGCAAAGCTAAGAAATACAGTGTTTATAGAGATAAAATTGTAAAACCCTAAGAGAAAGCAAGAGAATTCAAAACGATGATTATAAAATAGAAGCTAGTAGTTACCAATGAAGGGGTAGAACAGAGGATCGTGTATTAGTCTGTTTTCATGCTGCCGATAAAGACATATCCGAGACTGGGTAATTTATAAAGAAAAAAGGTTTAATGGACTCACATTTCCATGTGGCTGAGGAGGCCTCACAATCATGGTGGAAGGCAAAAGGCACGTCTTAGGTGGCAGCAGACAAGACAGAATGAGAACCAAGTGAAGGGGGTCTACCCTTATAAAACCATCAGGCCTCGTAAGACTTATTCACTGCCACAAGAACAGTATGAGGGAAGCTGCCCATAATTCAATTATCTACCCCCAGGTCCCTCCCGCAACACGTGGGAATTAGGGGAGCTACAATTAAGATGAGATTTGGGTGGGGACACAGCCAAACAATAGAAGATGGGATTAGCAAGGGGTAGCCATGACTGAAAGGTCACTCAGGACTTGTGCATTTGTTTATCAGTATTATCTATCTATCTTTTTTATTTGGTTCTACCTTAAACTATTAAGGGATAATATCTATATTTTTAATAAACTTTTTAAAACAAGCAGCTTAGAAGAGGTGGGGGTGGAGGGTGCAGCTTGGAGTATTGGCAGAATACTAGGTAATAGGAATATCTCCAAGTTTTCATACACAGAAATAGACCAGACTAGAAAGAAAGATGCTACAGCAGAAGGCCCTTCCTGACCATCACCCACCATGGTTCCAACATCAGTCTGAAGTCGAGGAATGGGTTAAACATGCACTAAATTTTGGGGTAATTTCTGACACAGCAATAGATAATACGTGGGAGTTGGAGAGGGAGGTTACAGAACAAGTAGGCCAGGCCTTATACCCCCTTTATATCACAGCACTCAACTTTTAACATTTTACAAGATTTTATTTAGGAAAAGAAAAGGGATGCATAAAGTTTTTAAACATGAGGTTCCATAGCAAGGAAGCAGGGTTTCCCTGCAGTACCTTTCCTGCTAATGCACTTTACTGATGCGTTGACACATTGCCCTTTGGGCACTTCTTTTTTTTTTTTTGAGACGGAGTCTCGCTCTGTCGCCCAGGCTGGAGTGCAGTGGCGCAATCTCGGCTCACTGCAAGCTCCGCCTCCCGGGTTCACGCCGTTCTCCTACCTCAGCTTCGAGTAGCTGGGACTACAGGCGCCCACCACCACGCCCGGCTAATTTTTTGTATTTTTAGTAGAGACAGGGTTTCACCGTGGTCTTGATCTCCTGACCTCGTGATCCACCCGCCTCAGCCTCCCAAAGTGCTGGGATTACAAGCGTGAGCCACCGCGCCTCTGGGCACTTTTTTGTGCCACAAGGTCTCACAAGCTACTGAGCAGAGCAGACTAGGATGCTTCTGCATCCCTTGGCCCTCTAAGTGAGCATAGTCTTACCAGTAAACGTCCTTTAGTACACTTGTTCATCTATCCAGCACTATTTCACTATTTCATAGTATTTGAGATTGGAAAGGGAGGTCAGCTCCTCCAAGTCCGTTTGCAGATACAGAAACTGAGGGCTAAATAGGCAAAGCTACCAAGTCAACATCAAGGTCAAGGTTAAACAGCCAAACACAGGAGCCAGTTTTAACTTCCAGTTATCTATTTTTCCACGCCACCATCCTGCCCATCATCATCTTTGTAGATTCTCCTACATTCTTAAACACACCCAGCCATGTAAGCACACTTTTGATTGCAGTGAAATTGAAGAGTGTGAAGAAAGCATACATTGCTTATAAAAAAAGCCGACAGGTCCTTGGCCCTACAGTCCACACATGGTAGGTATGCAGGAAACACATCCTACTGACCTCAAGTGAGGCATCAGAAGTCCTTGCCATTGGCTTTGTTTTGTGTATGATGGTGATACCCTCTTGTATGTCGGGAAAATGAGGTAGAACCTGCCTAATAATTGCAAAAGCGAACAGTCTGGGTGAGTGTTTGCTAAATCAGTAGAGTCAAGGAAGAAAATTATGGACTATCCTTTATGTCCAGAGCACAGTGGACACAAAATGAAAAAACACAACTCACTCTAGGGTGAGTGTGGTCAGGTAAGATGGGTGAGTGTAAAAAAATTGTTATTCCTTCATTTCTTCAACAAATACTATGCACCAGGCACCTTTCTAGGCAGTAGAGCTGAGCAGTGAACAAACATCAGACATCCTCATCCTGAAAGGCTTATGTTATAGTGGAGGTAAACAGGCAAAACTAACACAACTAAGTAAACTATATAGAAGTTAGTGCCATGGAGAAAAATCTAAGCAGAGGCGGGGTTAGGGCTATGGGGCATAGTCAGTGGAATTTTAATTAAGGTGGTCAGGGAAGACCTCAGTGAGAAGGTGACATTTGGCTGAAGACTCAAGGGAAGTGAGGGAGAAAGCCAAGCAGATATCTGGGGAAAAGCACATTCCAGGCACAGAGGTCGGCAAGTGCAAAGGCCCTGAGGTAGCACATGCCTGGGAGGTTGGAGCAATGTCCAGTACGGTGGAGTTGAGTGGAGAAAGGAGTCAAGGTTGGAGACAGAACAGGGAGAGAGGGACAGATGGTGTAGGATCTTGTTGCACTGGCACCATTGGAAGCCATTGGAGGGCTCTGAGCAGAGGAGGGGTATGCTTCTAATTTACAGGTTCTCAGGAGCACTCTGGGGCTGGGCTGAGGGCAGCCTGAGGTTGAGGGAGGGGTGGACAGTGGGAGCCCAGCAGGGAGGCCGCTGTAGTAATCTAAGGGAGAGAAGATGATGCCTAAGCCATGGTAGTATCAGTAGATGGACATTCTGACCTAATTTGAGAGTAGAATTTATTGTTAAATTGGATGTGGGGTGGGGGAGAGAGAGGCGTCAAGGATGACTCCAGAGTTTTGGACTTGAAGAATTGGAAGGATTGAAGATGGAAGTGCCACTTCACTTCCCACGAGGTGGGAAAACTATAGGAAGATGGGTGGGAATTATCAGATGCTTGGGTTTTGGGCACTGAGTTTGAGATGCTTATCAGACATCTGAGTAGAGATGGTCAGTGGGCAGTTGGACATGAGTCTGGAGTTCCAGAATGAAATCCAGGATACAGTTAGACAAATGTCACAGCATCAGCCCAGAAGGGTGTTTAAGGTCTCAAGAATGATGAAGTACCACAGGGCATGAATGCTTATAGAAAAGAGATAAGCTCTGCTGGGAACCTGCAGCTATAGGAGGGGCCCACACTGGAACAGAGCTGCCTGAGGATTGCTTGGGGATCCTGGGGACCCTGTCCATGATGAGGGATGGCGAGGTTTAGATCTAGAAACACAAGGGCGAGGAAAGGACGCTCCAGGCAGACCCCCGGCAAGTGAAAGTATGGATGTAGTCCAGGTTTGGGGCTTGAAGGGGCATGGAGACAGAAGCGCCCAAATGCAGGCCAACTCTGGGCACCGTTCCGGGGCAGTGGGAAGCAGAGAAGGCACACGGGGACAGGGCTGGGACGAGATTGAGGCTTCCGGCCGCAAAATCCAAGGAGGCACACGCTCTCCCAGAGCAAGATCGGTCCTTTAACAGCGCTGAGAGTTCAGTTTCCTATTCCCTCACCCTAAGCCTGGCCCTGCAGAACCAACAAACAGCTGGGCTCTGAGCAGATTAAATTCCCAACTCACTCCAGACCCAAGCCACACAGGTTTGAATCCCAGCAGCGCAGCTTTTGCCAAGTTATCTGTGCTTAACCTCACTTGGCCTCAGTTTCCTCTTCTGTAAAATAGGAGCAGTAATTGTACACTTCAGGCCAACAGATAAGCCACTTTTTAGGCTTCTGTTGTTGAACTGCCTGTTCTGAGCTTGGGGGCGGAGAGACCAAAGCCTTGTGTGGAGGCTGCCGTCTTCCCACCTCCTCTTGCCCCCCTGGACTCTTCTTTGGAAGACTAGACTTTCCCTTGCTTTCCCATCAACCCAGCTCTCAGAACAGCTCCAAGTACACTGTCGGTACTTTCTACATCATTGGAATGAAAGAACACTGTGAAGTCCCACAGGTTTCATTCTCTTTGGTCTCTTCTTTTCCATGGCAACCACCTTTTTAAAGGCTTCCTTTATCTTTTGCTCTGATTTGCAATTGCCTACTGAATTGTCTCTTTAACCTTCCTTTCCACTCTCCATTCTGACCAAATCGTGTAATAATAATAATAGTCACATTTTTCTCATATGCTTACTCCCTGCATAGTAGGGTTGTGTTGTAAGTGCTCTGCACATAGCAACATTTAATCCTCATGGCCACTACTCATCCTCAACTGGAAATCCTAGCCAGGCACTCAGTGGGGTCCACCAATGAGAAGACAAGAAGGTGGGTCTGGGGCTCAGGAGGAAGGAGAGGTGGAGGGCTCTGAGTCAATATCCACACATAAAAACGAATGACATCCACAAGATCTGTTAGTGTTGCTAAGGTAGAGAAGGCGAGGCTGTTTCATCCCCACTAAGTGCCATGAGCAAAAGGCCCAGTGTTTACAAAAGCCTTTGAAGCCATTTTGAAAAAGCTCCAGAATATGAAGGAAAAAACTCAACAGAAGAAAATTACAATGGACAAATCTTTAAATGCCTACATACTTGCCTTATGCCAATCAAATGCAATTAGATCTGATTCCTGTATGTCTGTAAATGAAGTACATTGAAAGTGGGAAAGTGATGCATTTCATTATGTCTGGAATGATGTGGGCTCTGGAAGTACAAGTGTGTAGAGGAATAAAGGCCTTAAAATGCCCCAGAGAATAAATGAAAAGAGGCGTTACTGAGGAGAGCTGCAGGCAGAGAAAGAACTGCACATCCAAAACACCTTCCGTGCAGTCAGTGGCTCCACTAATCTTGTAACAACTTTAGAACTAGTGTTACACTCACTTTTTTTTTTTTGAGATGGAGTTTCACTCTTGTTGCCCAGGCTGGAGAGCAATGGCACGATCTTGGCTCACTGCAACCTCTGCCTCCCGGGTTCAAGCGATTCTCCTGCCTCAGCCTCCCAAGTAGCTGGGATCACAGGCATGTGCCATCATGCCCGGCTAATTCTGTATTTTTAGTAGAGACAGGGTTTCACCATGTTTGTCAGGCTGGTCTTGAACTCCTGACCTCAAGTGATCCACCCGCCTCGGCCTCCCAAAGTGCTGGGATTATAGGCGTGAGCCACTGCGCCCGGCCCTACACCCACTTTGTAGATGAAAAAAGGGAAGTTCAGAGTCAGTCACTTGCCCAGGCTCACACTATGTGGCTTCTGTGGCATGGGGTGACTCCAAAGCAAAAGAGAAGGTTTGCCTCCTAGTGTCCATCCCTGTGAACAGCAGGCTGCCACTTTGGTGTTCAGTTTTACTGGAACACACTTTGTTTATGGGCTTGAATGAATAAGGTCACATAGCTAAAAAATTTTATAGGGCTTGCAAATCAAGGGGGATGGGCAAACAGCTTAGCAGATAATTCTGGGAAAACTTGTTTGTTATATGTGTAGCTATAAAACTGGATCCTTACCTAACACTGGATGACAAAGACAGGCTTGAAACATATTGAAGACCTAAATGTATATGCTACAGCCATAAAATTTATATGGTACATATAGGAAAATACCTCTGTGACCTACAGGTGGGTGAGGGTTTCTTAAACCATGGTCTCAAGCACAAACCAAAAGGCAAAGCATTGATGTGCCAGTTGGCCCAGAAGTTCTGATTCACAAAGACCATCATGGAAAAAGTTTAATAGAGAGATGACCATGTGGGAGGGGACAGTTCAGTGTCTAAAACTGATAAGGAATTTAGACCCAGGTGACTTCAAGGAACTCTGGCGAATCAACAAGAAGACAGGAGCCACAAAAGAAAATGGGCAAAGGACATTGAACTGCTTATTCACCAAAGATAAAACCCAAAAGTCAACCAGGATAGGAGAGCTGTACAAACTTGTGAGTCATTAAGAAAGGCAAATTAATATAATGAGAGATTGCTTTACAGCCATCAGATTTGCACACATCAGAAAGCTGGTTAATGCCAAATGATGAGCTAGGTGAGGGGACCGTCAGGCCCTGCTGGTTGGAGAAGAGACTGTTTGCTGCTCAGTGTTTAGACCTCAAGCACTGTGTAGCCCATGACCCAGCAATATGGCTCCTGGCTCTCAACCCCAGAGAAATTCTGTGTATCCATAAGGGAACGTGCACAAAGACACCCGTTATGGCACCGTGTGCAGTGTGGGGAAATTGAACTCCATCCTGATGACCCTCACTGGGGAATAGATGAGCAGGCTGCAGCAGATGCAAGATGATGGAGCAGTACTTGGGGAGTACTCATGACATGGGTAGAGGCGAGTGGAAAGAAAAAGAGACCAAGCCCCCTATAACTGCTTCTGTGTACTAAAAATGCATGCCCATGAAACCATGGTACATGTTTTACAAGCACAATAGTATACATGCACCACATCAGAGGGGCCATCTATGGAGAGGGAAATAGGAAGTGAATGGAAATACAGGGGTGTTGAAGAGAAAGAGCACTGACCCAGGCAGGCTTTCCTACAGGCAGTGGTTACAAGCCCAACCCCTGCAGCAGGGTAACTTAGCCCCCAGTACCTCTGTTTTCTTAGCATAAAATAGAGATAATAATTGTGCTCACCTCCCAGAGTTGCTGTGAGGATCAAGTTAACACACACGAAGTGCTTAGAATAGTGTGGCTGGCACAAAGGGGGTGCTAGGTGTATAAGGGTGTTCACAGTGTTATTTGTATTAGTGAAAAATGAAAAATAATTGAAATATCCAACTATGGGAGAAAGTTTATCCAAATGATTGGAAAGATCTAATTGTTCTTCTGTCCTTCTTCCCTGTCTTTTTGGTAGTAGAACTTACCCCCGCCCTCCCAACCTCTACACATACATAGATTTTAGCAATGTGCTTGGGTACCCAGCTGTGCACTGGATTTCCCAGCCTCCATGATACTAAGTTGCTCTGTGGCTAAGCTCTGGGATAGAATGGATGCGAAAGTGTTATGTTCTGTGTAAGAAAGGCACTTGCTCTCCACTTTCTCTTTCCCCTGCATCTGTGAATGACCTGACTGACACCTACTCTGGAGGGCTGGAGGCCAGCCATGAGCAAGCAGATGAGTCAAGAAGCAAGCAGATGCTGAGCAACAAGTTGGAAGGAACCAGGGCCCTGATGACCCACACCCTGTAGCATCCCCCATCCCCACCTCCATCTGCTGGGTGGGAAAGAACAAATGTCTTACGTAGACTACTCTTTGAAGACACTGAATTTTGGGTCTCTGACATAGCTGCTTAGTCTGTACTCCAACTAATATAGCCATTTAAATCTTGTTTTTCAGAAAGTAGTTAATGATATGAGAAAAAAGCTTATAGTGTATACCTCAGTGGAAAAAAATTGGTATATAAAAACTAGCTTGTTTTTAGGGTAGTGAAATTACTCTGTGTGATACTCCAATGGGGGATCCATGTCATTACACATTTGCGCAAACCCATAGAATGTGCAGCACCAGGAGTGGCCCCTAATGTAAACTCTGGACTTTGGGTGATAATGATGTATCAGTGCAGGTTTGTCAATTGTAACAAATAGACCACTTTGATGGGGGAAGTTGATAGTGGGGGAGGCTGTGCATGTATGTGGGCAGGGAGTATATAGAAATCTCTGTACCTTCGGCTCAATATTGCTGTGGACTTAAAACTTCTCTAAAAAATAGTCTATTTTAAAAACTACATAGGTGTCTACCAAAGGTATAAGACTCACATTTTTCTGTGGTGTGGCCTCAGGCTTCTCAAGGCTTGCTGAGAAGCAAGGCACGCATTTATTTGAAGGTAGTGCCTGGAACTTGGAGCTTTTATCTCCCAGTGAACATCTCTCTGCCAGATGCTTGGGTAGGTTTCCCCAAAGTTCAGCTGGGTAGGAGAGTCACATGATCCTTCCAACCAATGAATGAGCAGGAATCCAGTGGCTTTAGGAAAATCAAACCTGTTATTATGTAAGTGACTATCAGTGGTATATACAGTGACTATTTATGGCAGTTGCATGCATTTCTGAGTGTGTTTTTATTTTGCCCTTTTGAAATTAATCTCAGAATTGTTCTGGGCCATGGTAAAGATGTCTCATCATTTTGGAATTCAACACAGCTCCTAAAGCTGTTGATAAGAATTGTACGTGCTTCTGAGTTATGTGGGCTGATTTCAACAGTCTGCATATGAGGTAGGAGGTGGGACTCTATTCCAGAGGCAGGGCTCAAACTCTGGACCAGATTGGAGACTGGCTGAAACAGGGGAGGGGCAAAAGCACCTCTCTGTATGACACGCCCACCAGTGCCATGCAGTTTACCGTTGCCATGGCAACACCTGGAAGTTACCATTCCTTTTCTAGAAATTTCTGAATAACCTGCCTCTTAATTTGCATGTAATAAAAAATGGGTATAAATATGACTGCAGAATGACCTCTGAGCTGCTACTCTGAGCACACTGCCTGTGGGGTAGCCTGCTCTGTAGGAGCAGACATGGAGCTGTAACATTGCTGCCTCAATAAAGCTTTTTTCTTCTACCACTGGCTTGCTCTTGAATTCTTTCCTGAGTGAAGCCAAGAACCTTCCTGGGCTAAGCCTCAATTTCAGGGCTTGCCTGTCCTCCCTCACTCACTCTCCTGAAATCTGAATTTAGTTATGGAGAGTGACATGTGACTCTCTGTAAACTTAGTTCATTAGATTCATGAGGTGTTGTATCTGAGAATGAGATCATTAATTGTATTTATAATGAAATTCATTCATGCGTAAGTATTCATGTTTAATGCATAACTATTAAATGCTGCTGCTGGAGAGATCAGTGCTGTGCTGAGACAGGGAGTTTTGAGTCACTGCTTTGTTTCTGCAGCTTCTCCTCTCCTTTACTGAGGCTCACACCCTGGGCTCACAGGCACACACGTATGTGTGTTGTACACACCTGCACCCAAGCCCTCCATGCAGCATGGGGAGGGACGGCATCCAGGTGATACGTTCTTTCTGGATGCAAATACACATCAGGTATGATCTGACCTGAACCGCCATTCCCTTGGATGTAGCAATAGAGACAGAGAGGCCCCAAACGCTTCTGATATTCTGGCCAAGTCCCATCTACAGATGCCTTCAATGGCTGGGAGCCTTTTGGTCAGGGTCTGTGCCCCCAACTGGGTCTTTCTGTCCTTCCTAGGTGAAGAAGGGAACTTGTCAGGGGCTGCTCTTAAGCAGGGGGCCTGGATCTAAACGGAAGACCTTCCAGCCTCCCCCACTGCAGAGAGCAGAGCTGGGAGCAGATCCCCGTGGGCTTTGCAGCTCTCGGTCTGTGTCGTCGCGTGCCTCGGTCGTACATTTTGTCATCACTGTATTTACTAACACTGCACATCAAAGCAATTCCTACTTCTTTTAAATGAAAACACATTTATTTTAAAAGACACCCATAGATTGAAACCATAAATGGAAACCAGTCTCATTTGCCATTTATTTTTAAAATAAATGCAAAAACACATATTTCTGTAGCTTGCATACGCATAAGGTATTTCTCGAAGGACATATAAGAGGTGCATAGTGATTACCTGTGGGGAGAAGAACCCACGGCTAGGGGCAGGGGTGGGGCCCACTTTTAAGGAACATTCCTGTGTATTTCCATTTATACTTTTTTGGCTTTTGGAATTCAATAAAAACAAAGAATTTGGGGAAAAAAAGATGTGAAAACAAAACATTGGCATTAGATTCTGGCCAGGCGCTGTTGCCAGCTGAAGTTGCTAAACCTGAGGCTTCTCTCTGCTGCAGAGCATTCGCCAGCAGAGGGAGATGGTAAAGGGGCTTTCGCATCCAGTTGAGGTAACAGAAAAGCTGACAGCTCGTGAGGGACTCTTTCCCACCCTGCGATGGTGCTATTCATGCCGTCTCAGTTTCCATCTTCAGTCGCCCTCTCTTCCAGGTCTCTGACTCAGGGTTTCCCCCACGAGGCCACCACTGCTCCAGGAATAGAAGTTGGAACTGAAAGCAGTCTTAGAGGCCTCCAGCCAAATATTCCTCACCTGGTTCACTCACTCCCAAAGGGGTCCCCTGTGAAGCCTCTGAAACCTTATGCAAAATCCTGTGCTCATGTATATTTTCCAGGGAGATGGTGGCTGGTCTCTATCAGAGCTCCAAAGAGGGCCATGATGCCTAAAAGTCCCTATGGGATTCAGAAAGGAGTGACATCTCCAAGGATGCCTGGCTCGTGGTATCGCTCAGCATATTGTTTCTAGATGCACTTGTGCATTCATGATGAGGGGGAGGATGGATCTTTGAGCTGGAGGAAAGATGCCACAAGGACCCATTCTGTCCAGCACAAAAGGAGAAGCCTTCCCAGCCTTAATGTCCAAAGGGAGGCATAGAGGCTCAGGGAAGCTAAGTGACTTCAAGGATGCTAAGGCTCCAGTATTTATACAGTGATCAAATGTCACACTTGTACAAAGCAATCTCAGGTGGAAAGACCCACTCCTGACCACGGGGATGTGGGACTTTCTGGCATTGCTAACTGCTCGGGGACAGCCAAGATGGCAATAGTGGCTCATATTCCAGGGCCCCTGTTCCATTGAGGGTGTTTGGATTGTGCTCTTGCCCAAGTGTTCAGATGACTTAAAGATTAGAATGTTCAGCCAGGTGCAGTGGCTCACGCCTGTAATTCCAGCACTTTGGGAGGCTGAGGTGGGCGGATCACAAGGTCAGAAGTTCGAGACCAGCCTGGCCAACATGGTGAAACCCCATCTCTACTAAAAAAAATACAAAAATTAGCCAGGCATGGTGATGTGCACCTGTATTCCCAACTACTTGGGAGGCTGAGGTGGGATAATTGCTTGAACCTGGGAGGCAGAGGTTGCAGTGAGCCAAGATCGCACCACTGCACTCCAGCCTGGGCAACAGAGCAAGACTCCATCTTAAAAAAAAAAAAATTAGAATGTGCACCAGACCTAATCTCTCCATCATTTTTAAGGTTGTTTCTCCACTAGAAAGTGGAAACCTGGGACTGTGTTTTGGCCAACATGTTTGTTCACAGCCTCAGTTCAAGTGGGAAGTTGAAGGATCCCTTCTTTGATTAATTGACATATTAACTATATTGAAGTTTCTTACCTTACTGTATCAGAGCAGTGATCCTCAACCAGGATAATTTTGCCTGGCAGGGGACATTTAGCGATGTCTGGAGGCATGTTTGGTTGTCACAACTGGGCACAGGAACTGGGTGTTTCTCCCAGCATCTAGTGCATGGAGGCCAGGATGCTGCTAAACATCCTGCAGTGCACAGGACAGCTCCTGCAACAAAGACTTTTCCAGTCCAGGCCCGGAATGGTGGCTCACACCTGTGATCCCACCACTTTGGGTGGCCAAGGCAGGAGGATTGCTTGAGCCCAAGGGTTTGCAACGAGCCTAGGCAACATATGGAGACCCCGTCTCTACAAAAAAATTAAAAATTAACTGGGCATGGTGGTGTACACCAATAGTCCCAGCTACTTGGGAGGGTGAGATGAGAGGATTGCTTGAGCCCAGGAGGTTGAGGCTGCAGTGAGCCATAATCATCCCACTGCACTCCAGCCTGGGTGACAGAGTGAGACCTTGTCTAAAAAACAAAAACAAACACAAAAAAAGACTTGTCCAGTCCAAATGAGAAGCAGTGCTGAGGCTAAGAAATGCTGCTGTCAAGTTTTTTTTTTTTTTTTGAGATGGAGTCTCACCCTGTCACCCAGGCTGGAGTGTAGTGGCGCGATCTCGGCTTAGGTGATTTTTGGTAGGTAGCAGAGGCTACTAGCTGTTAGAGGTAGTGAGGGTAAGTTGTTCTCCCACCTTGCTACTTGGTTAAAATGTCACTACTCGATTGACACATACCAGCAAGAAGGCCCAAAGCAGTCATTCAACCTGTTTGATAAACCCAGAGGAGGCCCAGTTCTTTGCCCTATTAGGTGCTCCACCTGGACCTTGGATAAAGGGCTCACCGAGGCAAATGTCCCTACATCTTCGGAACTGGCAGCTGGACTCAGGCCCTTTTATGAACCGGATATATGGCACAAGCCTTAACACCAGATCTATACCCTGTTCCCACAGGGATGGGGACTGGCTCTAGAATATTTTAGCTTATCCACATACCTGAAAATCACAAATTTTACTAAAGAGAGCCCATTTCTAGATTTCATCCTAGTCATTAAAAAGGCACTAGTTTCATCAGCAAAACCCACTTCTAACATTTATTCTTGCTAAACAGCGAAATCTCCAGTGTAGATCCGAGAGGAAGACGGCTGAAGCACGTAGCCACCCATCTAGGGTGTGGACGTTGATGAAATGTATGCTCCTGATTAGGACAGCTGACCACCTTGAGGGTAGCTTAGATCTAAGTCACGTTTACATCTCGCTATGTGGGAAGATTCTTCTTCTTCTTCTTCTTTTTTTTTTTTTTTGTTGAGACAGAGTTTTGCTGCTGTTGCCCAGGCTGGAGTGCAGTGGCACAATCTCGGCTCACTGCAACCTCCACCTCCCAGGTTCAAGCGATTCTCCTGCCTCAGCCTCCCAAGTAGCTGAGATTACAGGCACTCGCCACCATGCCCAGCTAATTTTTTGTATTTTTAGTAGAGACAGGGCTTCACTGTGTTGGCCAGGCTGGTCTCAAACTCCTGACCTTGTGATCCACCCGCCTCAGCCTTCCAAAGTGCTGGGATTATAGGCATGAGCCACTGTGCCCGGCACTATGTGGGAAGATTCTAAAGTGCATTCCAGAGGACAGGGCTTCTGGCTGGTCTACGTCTTGTGTAGAGGCAGCCTGGGAATCCGGATGAAGACGAGTGGGCAGGGCCTGCAGAGAATCCAAGTGCATGAGGGCTTGGGTGAAAGCAGCGTCCGGGAAGGGAGGCCAGGCGGAGCATTGCAGCATCTTCCAGCCCTACAGGCATGCGTTCCAGGGATTGTGAACCTAAGCCAGGGACCTAGTCATGAAGAGCTGTTCCCTGCGTCCACTGTGGCTTCACCCCAGGAGGGCACCGAAGGAGCAACCCTGGTGCTCAGCAGGCTCTCCCCATGTCACAGAGGATTTGGTGATCAAAGCCAGTGTCCCTCAGAATTTTTCTTCACAGTGCTGATCATGGTGGGTGTGATGGTTAATTTTAGGTGTCAGCCTGACTGGGCTCAGGGATGCTGAGGTAGCTGATAAAACATGATGCCTGGGTGTGTCTGTGAGGGTGTTTCTGGAAGAGATTAGCATTTTTTTCTTTTTTCATCTCTTAAATTCCTTTACCAAGACATTAGCATTTGAATTAGTCTGGGTGAAGAAGATCCACCCTCACCACTGCAGGAGGCACCGTCCCATCTGTTGAGGGCCTGAATAGAACAAAAAGGTGGAGGAAGGGCGAATTTGCTCTCTCTTTGGGGCCTGGGATATCCATCATCTTGTCCTACCTTGGACATTGGAGCTCCTGATTCTCAGACCTTCAGGTTCTGGGCTTAAACCAGTGGCCTCCCCTGCCCACTTGCCATGGGCTTCCCTGGTTCTGAAGCTCTCAGACTTGGCCTGAATTACACCACCGGCTTTCCTGGCTCTCCAGCTGGCAGGTGGAAGATGGTGGGACGTCTCAGCTTCCATAACCATCTGAGCCAATTCCCATAGTAAATCTCCTATCTATCTATCATCTATCTATCTATCTATCTATCTATCTATCTATCTATCTATTTATCTATCTATCATCTATCTATTATATATCTATCTATATCTATCTATTATATATCTATCTATCTATATCTATCTATCTACCTGTCATCTATCTATCTATCTACCTGTCATCTATCTATCCTCTATCTCCTGTTTCTCCAGGGAACCCTGCCTAATACAGTGGGATTATTTGAGTAACAACTTTCTCCTCAACCTGGCTGGATGATCCAAAATGATCAGGGCCACATCTGTTGGACACTGAGAGCATTTAGGGGAGCATGCAGCCCGGAGTCCAGGTTGAATCCTGGATCTGCCACTTACTAGCTGTGTGACCTTGAAAAAAATGACTGAGCTTCACTGTGCCCCGAATCCTCCATAAAATGAAAATAATAATAGCATCTGCATTAGAGTGTGGGTACGTAGATTAGATGAGATCATACTTACAAAGCACTTAGCACAGTGCTTGGCCATACTAAGTACTTGAAAATGCTAATTGTTATTATTATTATTTACCTGTATAACATATCTCAAGGCCTAAAACAAAAGCTAAGTCAGAAAAGGAGGAAAAAATGGCAGATGCCAAGAGAACACGCCGGCTTCTGGAGTGAGATGCAGAGACTGGGGGATTAGCAGGAAGAAGAAAGAGCCACTGAAACCACCCAGTTATCCCTGCATTTATTTATCTGAAGACCATCACTGAAGGTCTTCTGTGTCCAAGCCCCACCTGGGCTTCCAGCCTAATAGGAGAAACAAACCTTAAACAAACAATGGTGCATAAATCATGATTTCATTACAATTGTGATGAGTGAGGCAACATACAATACAGAGGACTTAAGAATATTTTAGCAGGAAAATCACCATAGCCCAGGGCTGGAGGTTGGGAACTGGAGAACTGGGCGTAACAATCCAGGAAACCACCCTGCCCAGCATGCAGAAGGGAGTTAATGGAGAAGTCTTGCTGGGTCGGCCTGCAAAGGATGAGTCCACACAAGCATTTACACAGGCAGAAGGAGGGCAAGGTCATTACATCCCTTTTGGACCCAGTAAATGTCCAGTTGTCCTTTTCCCTACCATTGTATAGTAAGACGGTGGTCAGGACCTGGGGGTGCCAGTGACTGATCTCAACCGTACCTCTAAGCTGAGAAGGGAAAGGTCACTGAATGTTACTTAAGCCAGACTTAAAGAACAGTCCCAAAGCTTCTGACAGCTAAGACAATGTCCTCTTGGCTTTCTATGACAAAGGCCCAACTGAGTAACATCTGAACATTGAGGGAGCCATACGACTGCACACAGACACTTGGACCACTGACCCGGGGAAACTCCTTAACTGCTTGAATGAAGTACCAGTCATTCATGGTCGATAGATTCTTCTGCTGCGTGGAATTTCCGCCGGGCTGGTGGAGGCAGCTGAGAAATAATGGGGAGAGGCCAGGACAAAGCATGGAAAAACTCCAGTTACGTTTTGTTGGTTAACAATGGGACCTTCAACAAGACACTCACTGGCTTGGGCCTCACTTTCTTCATCTGAATAATGGAGATAATAACACCTAAGTAGGCGTGTTCCTGGCTTTAAGTAACCAACACCCACTAACAGGGGCTTAAACAAATATATGATCATTTTTCTGACATAAGGAGTCACAGCCAGTTGGATGTGTACATTGGAGAAGCAACTCAGTATGTCAGAGGTTTTGGATCTGCTTCTTTGCAATTTTCTCATTCTTTCCCTCATGGTCACAAAATGGCTGCTGTAGTTCTACCCATCAAGTCTGTATTTAGTAAGGCAGTAAGAAGAGGGGGTGAAAGATAGGACTGCCTCTCTACCCTTTACACAGCCATCCCAGTGTTGCCTGACACACTTTGGCTTTTAACTCATTGGCCAGACCTTTGTCCTGGGCCATCCCTAGCTGCAAGGGAAGCTGAGAAAGTGAGTTTTAGCTTTTCTAATTTATAGAGCACACGAAGAGTGTCTATCTCAGCATATAAAGCAGAGACTCCACTAGGCAGTGAAGGGAGGCAGGCAAAATGGATGTGTGTTTCATGTCTGCCTCCCATACCCCCTCCAGGCTCCGTCTCTCCCCAGCAGTTGTCATAAGGGCTCGTTATCATTTAGCCATCATGCAGAATATCAGAGCTGCCAAAAGGGGAAAACAAAGTGAACTGTCCTAAAGCAGCCTGCTTTTTCTTTTCTCTTTTTCTTTTTTTTTCCTGTTTGGAAGGTTTGGATTTGAAGTAAATCGTCATTAAACAGTCTAAGCATTTGCTTTATTTATTTGTTCATTTATTTATTTATCGAGACAGGATCTCACTCTGCCACTCAGGCTCAAATGCAGTGGTGCAACCTAGGCTCACTGCAGACTCAACCTCCTCAGCTCCAGCGATCCTCCCACCTCAGTCTCCTAAGCAGCTGGGGCTGCAGGCGCACACCACCACACTCAGCTAATTTTTGTAATTTTTTTGTAGAGACAGGGTTTTACCACGTTGCCCAGGCTGGTCTCGAACTCCTGGGCTCAAGTGATCCTCCTGCCTCAGCCCCCCAAAGTGCTGGGATTACAGGCATGAGCCACCACACATTTTGCTTTTTAAAGCATTTACTTTAAAAATCTCACCTCTTTCAATCCTCGTTCTGTTCATTGTTTGCTCCAAGTCCGAGGGGCCTGTCAGTTCTTCCTGCAAATAAAATCAGTGAACAACCCTGTAGGTACACTTCAAGGTATACAGGGGAGCAGAGAATGCCGCCTGGGTGGGGGCGAGTGTTATTTCAGCGGCAGGGAAAGGCTCTGTCAATATTTGCAAGGAAGAAACGTCTCCACAAGTAAGAAAGGCCACATTATGGAAATGGCATGTTTTATGCAGGGAGACACGTGAGAATCAGGGAGAGTCAATAAAGGGGCTAAGAAGGGTTAAGAACTTGGGTTTGAGAATAAGGCGAGTCTACTGGTTAAGAAGGAGAATAAGGCTTCCATAACCCAGCCCCACCCGCCGCCTTGCCGTCCCTTTTTAGGAAATAAGGGATGCTTCTCAGGGGCTGTTTTGTGAAATAATCTAGAGGTGTTTATGCCAAAAGGACTGACGGAAATACCACCACTGCCAACCACCACAGCATCCTGGTTCCCTAAATGGATCTGCTTCTTTGTTTTCCTTTGTCACAAGGAATTAGAGGAATGTGGCTACACCCGCAGCTTCTAACACCAGCTAGCCTGGGTTCACATCCTGGATGAATCACTTACTGTGTAACCTTGGGCGTATTGTTTAACCTCTCTGTGCCTCAGCATCCTCAGCTGGAAAATGGGGGTGGCAATAGCAGCACCTCCTTTGTGTGGTTGTCAGAAGGACAAAGTAAGTTAACTTAGGGAAGTAAGGAAAGTTAATTAGTAAATAAGTTAATTTTGGGTGAGTAAGATACCGAGGACAGGGGCTGGCCTCTAGAACGTGCTGTGTTAGTGTTGGTGATTCTTCTGTGTGAACCAGCAGCAGATGGAAGGTCTTGGCGTTGAGGGATGCTACTTTTTTCCTGATGACTCTCAACATCTTGTGTGGTCTAAGACAGCAGTCCCCAACATTTTTGGCATCAGGGACCAGTTTCATGGAGGACAATTTTTTCCACGGTCGGGGGGTGAGGGGGGTGAGGATGGTTTTGGGATGAAACTGTTCCACCTCAGATCATCAGACATTAGTTGGATTCTCATAAGCAGTACACAACTTAGATCCCTCGCATGCCCAGTTCACGATAAGGTTCATGGTCCCATGAGAATCTAATGCCACCACTGATCTGACAGGAGGTGGGGCTCGGACGATGATGCCAGGGATAGGGTGCGGCTGTAAATACAGATGAAGCTTCGCTCACTCGCCCGCAGTGACTCGCCCCACTTCCTGCTGTGGGGCCCAGTTCCTAACAGGCCACAGACTGGATGGGTACTGGCCCACAGCCTGGAGGTTGTGGACCTCTTGTCTCAGAGACATCTTGAGAACCTCTTTCTTTCCTCTTTGTTAATGCAAGAAATGGTTTTGAAAGCAATTCATGCATTTTCAGGAAAGAAGGTAAAAGAGACTGGGGAAGGGGGTGGGGAAGGCCTACCAGTTGCTGTATACACAACAAAGCAGAAAGGCTGGGAACTACAACTCTGAGTCAGACATGTTTTGGGTTCAACTCAGTCGCTCGCTGCCCATTAGTAGAGTGATCCTGGAGAAGTCATCTACCCTCATGTGTGAAGGAGAAACAACGAATGCTCCTGGACCCTAGAGCTGCTCAGAGGATCCAACAGGACAAAGATGTCAAAAGGCCAGCGCCATGCCTGGCACAGAGGAAGGATTCAATCAGTTAATTCAGCCATGCTGAAGCCACGATGATGCAATAGAAAATAAGCTTGCAGCTGAGGGAGGGGGATTTGCCTCCTGATCACGTGCCCCGGAATCCACCACCTTCCTGAATGGCAGTCCCAGGAGCACCAGGGTGGAAGCAGATGCTGGCTGAAGAAGGAATCCTGACCTTCCCCCGTCCAGCCACTTCCAGCCGTCTCCCAGCCCCTGGGTGCTGCACAGGCAGTACCAAGACTTCCCTGGCCTGGGAGGACCTCTGCCAAGGCCCTGGAAGCCCAGCAGGGCCAGGCTGGGCTTTGAGAGGAGGTGAGTGTTAGCAGCGCATGTCAGGTGGGGGAAGGGAGCTGTAAGCAGCAGAGACTGGCCAACCTTGCCCATGAGCTTTAGGTCTCCATCTATGTGTCCATGCAGAAGGGCCCCCAGAAAAGAGCAGCATCCCGGCCTCTGTCAGGAGAGGAGAGAGTTACCGGATTTGGGGAGCTCAGGAGAAAAAGTGAGCGTGCTCAGCTCATCCCTCCCCTGTGGGAGCCAGCCCCCACCAAGGGTGAAGAGGGCCAGGCCCTGGGGTTGGGGGTGGATGGAGGTCTGCAGAGGCCCCCCAGCAGCCCCTGTGATGGGTGGGCAAGTTCGTTTGTGCACTGCAGTCTTGGCAGCCTTGCACATTGTCCCCAGCTTCCCGTTCCCCAGCCTACCTCTTTTTTTTTTTTTTTTTTGAGACAGGGTCTCACTCTGTCTCCCATGCTGGAGCTGCTGTCTCGGCTCACTGCAAGCTCCGCCTCCCAGGTTCACGCCATTCTCCTGCCTCAGCCTCCCGAGTAGCTGGGACTACAGGCACCCGCCACGACGCCTGGCTAATTTTTTTGTATTTTTAGTAGAAACGAGGTTTCACCGTGTTAGCCAGGATGGTCTCGATCTCCTGACCTCGTGATCCACCCGCCTTGGCCTCCCAAAGTGCTGGGATTACAGGCGTGAGCCACCGTGCCCAGCCTCATCACCAGCCTACCTCTTGTAAAAATGAGCTGCCACTTTGCTGTCCATCCCTGGGACCCTGGCAGGCTCCATGAGTAGGCAAGAGAGGGGTGTGGTTCACTAGCCCCACCTCCAACAGTGTTGGGAAACTCTGTGTTCCATCTGCTCCTGAAGCTGGCAGGCCTCAGTGTACACTTTCTCAGCTGCAAATGCTACCATTTTAAACTCAGAGAATTAAAAAATATATATTTGAGCCCCACACAGGAAGATCCAAAAATTATTAAGATACAGAACGTTTAGACTGTGGGGCAGAGACTGCATCTGTTCTGTTCACTTACCCCTAGGCCCTAACATACATAGTAGGTACCCAATAAACATATGCTTAGCAAATGACTGAAAATTAATTTAAGCAGCTCATATGTGAAAAGAGCATATACACAAAGATGTTCATTGCAGCATTGTTTATAATGGTAGAAAATTATTTTGTACAATCTGGTTAAGAAATCTCTGGTATATGAACGCAATGAAATGGCATGCTATTATTAGAATTAACGAGAAGACTATCAAACCAGGAGAACAGGTTTATGGGATGTTGTCAAATGAAATTTAATAATACTGTGACTTAAGGAATGTAAACATGTGTATCTACATAGATGAAGATTGAAAGGCCCATTGAGAGACAAAGTCATTGCTGTGTAAAATTAGCAGCAATCAAGAAACACCTTTGGTAATGTTTTACAGTGGATTCTAGACTATGTTTTAAACTCTTTTAAAGAAACCCCTGCAGCATTTTCTAAACAGATGAGCTGGTGGTTTGCTATTTTCCAGAGTCTATTGAGTGAGCTGTGAAAGGCCCCATTGGATAGGGGGCTTCTGGAAATTTCCATCTCCCCACCTCCTGGTGGATAGCAACTCAGACCTGGCAAAATTATTCTTGGCAAAGGCAAGCTCATCTCAGAAAGAGTTCTCAGTGCAAAGAGCCTTTAGCAACGGAGGTGCTAGAATCTGTGTCAGTGAAGCTTTGTAAACAGCAGGGATTCCACAGAGGCCTTTTCAGGCCTTTATTTCCCACTCTGTTCCTTCTCCTCCTTTTTTTTTTTTTTTTCCAAGTTTTAAAAACATCCCAGGGATGGTTTTTGTACTCCCCCAGGTCTGTGGGGGGTCGGATGAGATGGAAAGAGGCCTCGCATTGTCCCTGCAGACGTGTATCCCTTCCGGCCACCCCTGCTGCCCTCACACTCCCCTCCCACCCCAGCACCCACCTGCGGTCTGACAGAGGACACCACACCTTTGCCCATTCTCACACCCCCTCCCGCTGGACAGCCCCTATCCTTAATAGGGCAGCTTGATGTTTTGTGGGACCTGCTGGTGTCCTGCCCCGGGAGCGGGGTGGGTGGTGGTGGGCTGGCCTGCTCCTGGAACTGTAGCATCAAACTGTTCAGGCTTTCATTTGCAACAGCCACACACTGGGACACCAAAATAGGTCCCGGTGGAGGTTCAGGTGGGGCTGGCCTGGGCTTGGCCCCACCCAAGTAGGGCGCCAGGGAGACAGAGTGCCCCGGGCCACCAAGGTGGGCAGAAGCTATCTGGGGCCACTGAGAGACATTCCACTGCGGCTCCCGTTGGGCCTTCCTTCCACCCAAAGTTTTGGACCTTCTGCTTGGGTGAGTTATAGTGGGAATTCTGGGCTTTGGCTTTGGGGGCTGCCAGATGAGAAGGGTCTTAGTGTTCAACTGGTCCCACCTGGCACTGCGGGAAAAGCAGAAGCTGTCACCTCCCAGCTCTACCATTTAGTAGTGCAAGTTGTTGAAGGCCATCGATTCAACGCCATTTAGGTGTGTGCTACATACACCTTATCCTTTGTCATCTCCACAGCTCTGGCATGGGTGTACTCTTCAGAGATGACAAAACTGAGGTCCAGAAAGGGTGAGTCACTGGCCCAGGGTCACCCAGCTTATCGTAGGTGAAGCTAGGATTTAAACCCAGATCTAATTTTCCTCCCAAGAAGATGACTTAATCTTTCTCCTGAACTAGCTTCTTGTGTCTTCCCGAAGCCAATTTCCCTTGCAAAGCAGCAGAGCAACTTGACATTGGTGCACATGTTCCCCTCCAGAAATCCTGCCTGCAAAACTCTGAAAATGGAAAGTTTTTTCATGGGAAAACTTGCCCTGAGCTGCCACGAGGCTCGTTGTGGTCTTGATTTATCTCACTTATTGTGGACGTTCACATGATTTCCTGAAGAAATATGAATGAGTTAGATTGTGGGTCTATTAGACCTTGCTGGGAATCTGACAGGGTATACAGAAATCGCATTGTGTTTCTCTAGGACATCCTGAATTCTCAAATGCATCTGGTCCTAAGGGATTCAGACAAGGGCTGTGGATCTGTATAAAATTGTCCACTAATGCTCACAGCAGGTGGGGGGTTGCTCATGCGTTCCTTATAGAAAATCTTTCTGTAAGGCAGTAACTCTCAGCAGTGGTTAGCATGCACCTGCTCTTTGACTCAGCAATTCCTCTTCTAGGAATTTTTCCTAAGGATTTGAGGATAATAATATTCATTATAGCAGAAATCTGGTACCGCCCTAAAATCTCAAAGCAGGGAAATAGTTAAGCAAAGGGTAATATACATTCCTTAGATGGAACATTATGTAACCATTAAAAAGGGTGCTTAAGGCTGACGTGGTGGCTCATGCCTATAATCCTAGTGCTTTGGGAGGCCAAGGTGGGAAGATTGCTTGAGCCTAGGAGTGCAAGGATTCAGTGAGCTGTGAGTGCACCACTGTACTCCTGCCTGGATGGGAGAACAAGACCCTGTCTCAGAAAAAATAAAAATAAAAAAGGTGCTTAATGTGTAAGTTTAGTAATCTGGAAAAAATATTCATTATAGCTAGTAAGTGCTGCGGGGCAGGGGAAGACACAAAGTTACCAAATAGCATGTACTATGTGACCCAATTTTTGTTAAAAGGGAAAAAAATAAAATGACAACAAAGAACACTGTAACACCATGAATCCGCTTCCACTCCTGAAAAACAGGTCTCGGTTTTGCAGGTCTCTCTTCCACAAAAGGCAGGACTGGGCTGAGAACAGTAGCTGGCTGCGCTGCTATTGATCTGCCCTATAAAGGGTGCCTTCAGTCCTTACGTGACTCAGAGCCCTCCTGTCCCCATCGCTGCCCCTCCTCGAGGGCAGGGGCGGGGAGGAGGCCTAGATTGCCACAGCAGTGCTACAATGGATTTTAGTTACGGCACCTTCTATAGCCTGATTTGGGGTCATTTAGGGATTTTCATCCACTTATTTAACAAACATGTGTCTTATTTACCAGGCACTGTGTTAAATGCCAAGGATGCAGAGATGAGTAAGACAGGAGGTGGCTAGTTATAAATTCCTCGGCTGTGTCTTATTCATCTCTGCTTGCCTTATTTAGGGTAGTACCAGGCACCTCCTAGGTAGGGCTTCCCTAAACAAATGATGAATGAACAGGGTCCCTGTCCTTCAAAAACTCACAGGCTAGGAAAGGGAAACTGATGAGCAAGTTTGTTGAAGCGTTGGTAGTGGCATGTCCCGGAGGGACACACAGGAAGGATAATCCATTCCAGAGGGCAGGGTGAGGGGAAGAGTGGAGTGAATTCAGCCTTCATTGCTTTCACAAGCACTCTCTTCTGGACGGACGCTCCCATTAAGCCTAACAAGCAGGCTATTTAGCGCCTCAGAGCCGAGAGAATATGTGCAATGCCATTGAGGAGCCAGGACACAGGGCTTTTGTGTTAGGTTCCTAATGACGGTGATAAAGAAGACGATTTAGGCATCTGACTATTGCATCCAGTATGTTCTCTTTCCCTTTGCTATCTCTCAAGTCGAGGTGGGGAATCGGGAGAAGAGGACGCCTGTGGGATTCCCAGGTGCAGACATTTTGTGTATGGCCATTCTGCTTCCTGGTTCATGACCCAACAGGAAGGACACAGCTGGGAGGGTCTTGATCAAGGGCAGGACCGGAGATGAGGCAGATCTGGGCACTGATAGATGACGATAATTAAAAAGGTACGTAGGTCGGGCACAGTGGTTCACTCCTGTCATTCCAGCACTGTGGGAGGCTGAGGAGGGAGGATTGCTTGAGCCAAGGAGTTCAAGACCAGCGTGGGCAACATAGCGAGACCCCATCTCTAAAAAGAAAAAAATACAATAATTAGCTGGACATGGTAGTACACACCTGTAGTCCTGGCTACTTGGGAAGCTGAGGTGTGAGGATTGCTTGAAACCAGAAGGTTGAGGTTGCAGTGGGTGGAGATTGTGCCACGGCACTCCAGCCTTAGTGACAGAGAGAGACCCTATCAAAAAAAAAAAAAAAAAATCAAAAAAATAAAAACAAAGAAAACAAAGATTGACTCATTAAAATTAATCATTTAACAAATAGTTACAAAGTACCTACCCTGTGCTAGAAGCTCAGTCCTGGTTCCTCAACAATGAACAGAAGCACCCACCCTCCTGTGGTGGCCTCTGCAGTGAGAGCCCCGGGCCTCCTCAAGTGAGAATGCAATGGAAAGTGTAGTTTTAGGCCAGGAGCCCTGAGGACCCCAGGCACTGGGGAGTCTGTCCAAGGGAAAATGAGTAGGGGACCCAGAAAGGGGGAGGCCAGGGGCAGCCTGCAGCCCCCCTGTATCATCTTCCTCACCCTGAAAAGTTCCCTCTTGACCCTTTGGAGGTAGACAGAGACTGCTATCTGTCCACCATCCAGAAAATCCAGCCACCTACAGCTTCTCTAACCACCATGCGATTACTTCCAATCTCTCAAATGGGGTTTGCGGGCTCCCCTCCTTTCATAATTGTAGCTAACATCATCGAGCACTTTCCATATGCCCAGCACTATTCTAAGTGGGTCACATGCAGTAACTCATGTTCAATTCTCACAACATCCCCACGAGATCAGTCCTGTGTCATTCTTGTCATACCCATTTTTCAGATCAGAACACTGAGGTACAGAAAGTAGAAATAGCTTGTTCAAGGTCTTACAGCTGATAATCTGTGGAGTTAGACTTGAAGCCAGACAGACTGAACTCAGCACTCATTCTCCTCCCCTCTAGACTCTGAGGCCTTTGACAAGGCTATAATACAAGACACACAGGGTCCTGTCCCTATGGATTACAGTGCGATGGGGACAACAGAGAGTAAACCATAGTGATAGCAATCTGATGAGTCTTGTATGGAAGGAACAACTGGTCCCGGCTTGCAGAGACTTTCTGGCTTTAGCACAGAAAGCCTCAGATTCTGGGAACCTCAGTCCTTGGCAAACTAGACGGTTATATTAACCTAGTTGTGTGAAAAGGGAATCATAAAGTACTATTATTTCTTTGCCTGATTTTGTAATTTACTAATTTGACAGGTGTCACATGGGATTTCACTGCTGTTTTTACATTGCCTTTCTTTTGATCACCATGGAGGCTGAACAAGGTTCTCGATGCTTTTTAACCAGGTTTATTTTCTAGTTTGTGAATCAGCTTCTCCTAGAATTCGTCTGCTGAGGCAGAGGTTCTCAGCCTTGAGTGGGCATCAGAATCAGAGGAGGGCTTCTTAAAAAGCAGATCTCTGGGTCATATCCTCAGAGTTTCTGATTCAGTAGGTCTGGGGTAGGGTCTGGGGTTGGGCATTTCTTTCTTTCTTTTTTTTTTTTTTCGAGACATAGTCTCACTCTGTTACCCAGGCTGGAGTGCAGTGGTGTGATCTCGGCTCACTGCAATTTCCACCTCCTGGGTCCAAGTGATTCTCTCACCTCAGCCTCCCAAGCAGCTGGGATTACAGGCACATGCCACCATGCCCAGCTAATTTTTGTATTTTTAGTAGAGACAGGGCTTCACCATGTTGACCAGGCTGGTCTTGAACTCCTGTAATCAGGTGATCCTCCCACCTCGGCTTCCCAAAGCGCTGGGGTTATAGGAGTGAGCCAACGCGCCCGGCCTGGGGCTGGGCATTTCTAACAAGCTCCCAGGTGACACTGAGGCTGCCAACTGGTCAGGAACCAAACCTGGAGAGGCGTTGTATTTGGGTGTTTTTTGAAAGCTCTTCCTTTAGTAAAGTGGTTCTCACATTTGCTAAATGTGCACCTTAGAATCACCTGGGGAGTGTTACAAAATTCAGATGCTCAGGCCCTACCCTGGACCAGATGAAGCCAGTCATGGGGAGTGGAACTTGGGCTTTGCTAGTTCATTACAAAATTTCCCAAGTGATTTCCTCATCTCTATAGTGTTAAAATAAATTAAAATGAAGACCAGTGTGAAGAATCCCTGAGCAGACAAAGCCCATTATGCTTCATAAGTGACCTTAATCTTCTTGATTTGCAAACATAAGCAAAACTGTATGCCTTTTTCTTTTTTCTAGCCTGACTTCACTAGCTAGAACTTCTAGCACTATGCTGAATAATGGTGGACCTCCTGGCTGGGCACGGTGGCTCACGCCTGTAATCCCAGCACTTTGGGAGGCAGAGGCGGGTGGATCACAAGGTCAGGAAATCGAGACCATCCTGGTTAACATGGTGAAATCCCGTCTCTACTAAAAATACAAAAAAAAAAAAAATTAGCCGGGTGTGGTGGCGGGCACCTGTAGTCTCAGCTACTCTGGAGGCTGAGGCAGGAGAACGGTGTGAACTCGGGAGGCGGAGCTTGCAGTGAGCCGAGATCACGCCACTGCACTCCAGCCTGGGTGACAGAGTGAGACTCTGTCTCAAAAAAAAAAAAAGAGTGGACCTCCTGGCCTTGTCACTAATTTTGTGGGGGAAAGCATTTAGTCTTTCAAGCATTCAGTGTGTTAGCTATAGTTTTGTTGGTAGATGCTCTTTATTAAGTTAAGCAATGCCTCTATTCCCATTTTTCTGAAAGTTTTTTTTTTTTTAACATGAATGGGTGCTGAATTTTGTCAAATGCTTTTTCTGCATTAATTTATATGATCATATGATTTCTCTTCTTTCACCGGTTAATATGGTGGATTGCATTGATTGATTTTCAAATATTCAACTATCCTTTCGTCTGTGGAATAAATTCCAATTGGTCATCGTGTACAATCCTTGAGATATATTGCTGAATTCTACTTGCTAATATTTTGTTAAAGATTTTCATGTATATATTCATGAGGGATATTGATCTATAGGTTTTTTTTTACAACCTTGGTTTTATTTGTTTGTTTGTTTGTTTGTTTTTGAGACAGAGTCTCTCTCTGTTGCTCAGGCTGGAGTTCAGTGGCACGATCTTGGCTCAGTGTAACCTCTGCCTCCCAGGTTCAAGTGATACTTCTGCCTCAGCCTCCTGAGTAACTGGGATTACAGGCATGTGCCGCCATGCCTGGCTAATTTTTGTATTTTTAGTAGAGATGGGATTTTGGCATCTTGGCCAGGCTGGTCTCGAACTGCTGACCTCAAGTGATCCGCCCACCTCGGACTCCCAAAGTGCTGGAATTACAGGCGTGAGCCACTGTGCTCAGCCAGCAGCCTTAACTTCTTAAGCTCAAGCAATCCTCTGGCCTCAGCTTCCCGAGTAGCTGGAACTACAGGCACATGCTACCATGCCTGGTTAATTTTTGTAATTTTTATAGAGACAGGGTCTCACTTTGTTGCCCAGGCTAGTCTTGAACCCCTGGGCTCAAGTCATCCTCCCAGTTTGACCTCCCAAAATGCTAGGATTACAGGTGTGAGCCACCATACTCAGTCCTATCTCTGGTTTTAATATCAGGGAAATACTATCTTCATAAAATGAATTGGAAAGTGTTCCCTCCTCTTCTATTTTCTGAAAGAGAATGTAGAGAGATGGTGTGAATTCCTCTTTAAACATTTGGTAGAATTCTTCAGTGAAACCATCTGGATCTGGAGACTTCTTTTTTGGGAGTTTTAAAATTGCAAGTTCAATTTCCTTAACAGTTGTAGGCATATTCAAATTATCTAGTTCACATTGGGTGAGTTGTAGTCATTTGTATTTTTCAAGGAATCGGTCCTTTTTAACTAAGTTGTCAAATGAATGTGTGTTCTCAGTAGCTTAAAAAAATTCTCTTCCCTCCATTAGTTTCTCTCACATTGAAATGAGATGCTGATTCCCCCACATGCCTTCCCTCCCTCCAGATCAATGACAAAACGTGCCCTAATCCAGGACAGCATTCTTGACAGGTGGAGTCCAGGATGGGGCAGTCCCAATGTAAACCCACAGTTTCGAGGAACCAGCTGGCCTTAGACCTCTCTGAAGAGCTCTGGAACCAGAAGGGGCTGGCGGTCCTCTAAGTCACCTAAACCTCCCTGGAGAGACCTCTTAGGCGAGAGGTAGGAGCTCCGTCCTTAAGGGCAGGTTTGAGAAGTCAAAAACGCTGGGGGCCCTGGGTACCACTAGGTGGCGCTCAGAACATACGGTTGCTCTTGGAGGCCAACAGTGGACCCAAGGACCTCTGTTTAGCAAGATTTGGTCTGTGGGGCATTTGTTCTTTAAGTGAGATGCACTTTAGAGTCTAGAAGCTTCAAGGACCCCACGAGCTCTGGGTTGGTGGGCTTGGTAATACTTTCTCTGACTTCCCTACTGACAAAGGAGGGAAGGCTTGAGAGGTGGTGCTGGCTGGAGGCTCCTGTGAGATGTCAGAGGCACCTGCCAGCAGCTGCTGAGACAAGCATGCCCACACGGAGCCTCTGTGTGGTTATGAAGTGTCAACATCCCGGCCAGGCCTGGAAAGAATCCTAAAGAATCTACTCTGGGCTCCACGTCCCTTCCAGGCTGGCTCAATGCTCACACCCCTTCCAGATCCTGCCCCCTGCAGATACCTTGATCTACCCCACCACTGTAAGTATACTTTAGGGAAAGAGTCCTCTGCAGTCAGTTGGGAGGCTCAAGGTTTTGTCCTGCCTCTGCTGCTAGCAGTGTGCCTTGGGCAAGACTTGTACACATCTTTGCTAGATTCTGGACTGAGTCCAAATCCTGGCTTGACCACCCACAGCTGTGGTGCCCTCTTAGGAAAGTTACTTAACCTTCGTGAGCCTCAGGTTCACATCTGTCATCTGGAGATAATAAAGACACTCATCTCGTCGTGTAGTGAGGTTTTATTTTTTATTTTTTTTAGAGACAGGATCTTGCTCGTTGCCCAGGCTAGAGTGCAGTGGTATGATCATAGCTCACTGTAACCTTCAACTTTTGGGCTCAGGTGATCCTCCCACCTTGGCCTCCCAAAGCACTGAGATTACGGGCAGGGAGCCACCATGCCAGCCCCAGCATTGAGTAAGCGCTTGATGGACATTGGCAGTTATTATTTTATCACATTTATTTATTTATTTATTTATTTATTTATTTATTTAGAGACGGGGTCTAATTCTGTCACCCAGGCCGGAGTGCAGTGGCACGATCTTGGCTCACTGCAACCTCCGCCTCCCGGGTTCAAGTGATTCTTCTGCCTCAGCCTCGTGAGTAGCTGGGACTACAGGTGCGCACCACCACGTCTGGCTAATTTTATACTTTTAGTAGAGACGGGGTTTCACCATATTGGCCAGGCTGGTCTCAAACTCCTGACCTCGTGATCCACCCGCCCCAGCCTCCCAAAGTGCTGAGATTACAGGCGTGAGCCACCATGCCCGGCCATTATTATTATTATCATTATTATTATTATTATTGTTTTTGAGACATAGTCTCACTCTGTTACCCAGGCTGGAGTGCAGTGGCGTGATCACAGCACACTGCAACATCTGCCTCTGGGGCTCAAGTGATCCTCTCACCTCAACTTCCTAAGTAGCTGGGATTATAGGTGTGCACTGCCACACCTGGCTAATTTTTTTTTTGGGGGGGGTATTTTTAGTAGAGATAGGGTTTCGCCATATTGCCCAGGCTGGGTCTTAAACTCCTAAGCTCAAGTGATCCGCCACTTCAGCCTCCCAAAGTGCTGGGATTACAGACGTGAGCCACTGTGCCCTGCCATTCTTATTGTCACTAATTTTTGTACTTCTCCCATCCCAGCCCTAGCATAGGTGTACTTGTTTTCAATTGCTGCTCTAACACATTACTGCTAATAGAATGGCTAAAAACAGCACAAATTTATTCTCTTACAGTTCTAGAGGTCAGAAGTCTATAATCAAGATGTTGGCAGAGCTGTGTTCCCTCTGGAGACCTCAGGGGAAAATCCATTCCCTTGCCTTACCCAGCTTCTGGAGGCCATCCACGCTGCTGGCCTTGTGACCCGTTCTTACATCTCTCCAACCTCTTGCTTCCATCGCCCCATCTTCTGCTACTAATTTGATCCTCTTGTGTCCTTTTAAGGATTTGTACCTTGGACCCATACAGATAATCCAGGATAGTTTTCTCATCTCAAGATCCTTAATAACCTGTCTGCAAATTTTCTTTTACCATGTGCAGTAACATATTCGCAGTTTCAAAGATTAGGATATGGATGTCTTTGGGGGCCATTATTCAGTGTAGCACTCTGGGAAAACAGATCCAGTTCAAAATAAATAAGGGTTGGGAAAGGGCTTCGTGTGGTTTTATCTTTATATCCCCAGTGCTATGATTTGAATGTTTGTGTCTCCTCGAAATTCATATGCTGAAAACTTAACCCCCAAGGTGATGGTATGAGGAGGTGGGGCCTTTGGGAGGTGATTAGGTTTAGACAAGGTCAGGAGGATGGGGCTGTTATGATGGGATTGGTGCCCTTGTAAAAGCAGCCACAGAGAGACCTTTGCCGCTTCCACTACATGAGGACAGTGAGAAGGCACCATCTAGGAGCCAGGAAGTAGGCTCTCACTAGACCCTGAATCTGTTGGCATCTTGATCTTGGACATCCAGCCTCCAGAACTGGGAGAAGTAAATTTCTGTTGTGTATAAGCCGCCTCATCTGTGGTGTTTTGTTATAGCAGCCTGAATGGATTAAAACACCCAGAGTCTAGCACATTGCCTGTTTGGCCTGGAAGGTACTTACTTACTGAATGAGTGAGTATGGTAAACATTACTGGTGCTCACCAATACCCAGCTCTTCTCGCCTTCTTTGGGTGGGGGCACATGACTAATGACTAGCTTTGGCCAATGAAAGTGAGCACAAGTGAAGTGCGTTACTTCCAGGCTGAGTCAGTGGAAGCCTCCATGTGACACTTCAGCCTCTGTCCTTCCCTGCCATGATAAATATAGAGGCCTTTTCTCGAGATGGACTGAAGCAGCCTGGATTGCATGTCACTACATGGAGAACAGGCACCCTGGATTGTTACCTGCACCTACCTGCTTATATAACCAAGAAACAAACTTAGGAAATTTGGGGAATGCTTGTCACTGTAGCATAGCCTATCTGAGTCTATCCAATGCAATGAGTTAATGGAACTGCCCAATCTTTAAGGTCCAAATAAAAACTATGTTATAGGTAGAAGAATCAGCCACACAACATACCTAACTAGTGGTCTTTGGCATGCCCAGGTGGGTGGGCAGTTCCCTCTGCTTCCATGTTTTGCCCAGTATCTAATACTGTATAGCCTCTCTGCTTTGATTTTCTCATCTGTAAAATCAGGAGAATAATAGTACCTATTTGAGACAATTGTTGAGAGATTATATGATTTAATGCATATAAAGCATTTTAAACAGTGCCTGGCATGTGTTGTTGTTGTTGTTTGTTTGAGATGGAGTTTTTGCCCTTGTTGCCCAGACTGAAGTGCAATGGCTCACTGCAACCTCTGCCTCCCAGGTTCAAGTGATTCTCCTGCCTCAGCGTCCCCAGTAGCTGGGATTACAGGCGCCTGCCACCAAGCCCGGCTAATTTTGTATTTTTAGTAGAGACAGAGTTTCACCATGTTAGCCAGGCTGGCCTCGAACTCCTGACCTCAGGTGATCTGCCCACCTCAGCCTCCCAAAGTGCTGGGATTACAGGCATGAGCCACCGTGCCCGGCCATGGTAAGTCTTAATATATGTTTGTTATTGTCATCACCACCATCATAAACACCATCATCACCACCTACATCATCACCACCCCCATCACCACTCCCATCACCACTCCCATCACCACCACCATCATCACCACCCCCCCATCACCACCCCCCATCACCACCACCATCACCACCCCCATCACCACCACCATCATCAACATCACTATCACCACCACTGTCATCACCACTCCCATCACCACCACATCATCAACATCATCACCACCCCCATCACCACCACCATCATCAACATCACCATCACCACCCTCATCATCACCACCACCATCAACATCACCATCATCACCACTCCCATCACCACCACCATCAACATCACCATCACCACCCCATCATTACTACCCCCCATCACCACCACCATTATCACCACCACCATCACCACACCCATCACCACCACCATCACCACCCCCCATCACCACCACCATCATCACCCCCACCATCACCACACCATCATCAACATCACCATCACCACCACCGTCATCACCACTCCCACCACCACCACCATCATCAAAATCACCATCACCACCCCATCATCATCACCATCACCACCCCATCACCACCACCATCAACATCACCATCACCACCCCCATCACCACCATCACCATCACCACCCCATCACCACCACCATCAACATCACCATCACCACCACCGTCATCACCACTCCCACCACCACCACCATCAACATCACCATCACCACCCCCATCATTACCACCCCCATCACCACCACCATTATCACCACCACCATCACCACACCCATCACCACCACCATCATCACCATCACCACCATCATCATCACCACCATCATCACTATCATCATCATCACCATCATCCCCACAGTCATTATCACCATCATCATCACCATTGTTATCAGGAGGAGGAGCAGGAGAAGGAAGAAATGTTACTCGCACTTCTAGTGTGCAAAGGAGAGAATAAATTTGATCAAATTCAGTAAAGATAAATGCTAGTAATAGCAATCTCACCTTGTCAACTTTAACAAATGAAGCCAATAGAAATTAATTTTAAGGCTAGGCTTGGGGGTTCATGCTCATAATCCCAGCACTTTGGGAGGCCAAGGTGGAAGGATTGCTTCATCCCAGAAGTTTGAGGCCAACCTGGGCAACATAACAAGACCCTGTCTCTACAAAAAAAAAAAAAAAAAAGTCAGGTATGGTGGCCTATTTCTGTAGTCTCAGCTACTTGGGAGGCTGAGGTGGGAGGATAACTTCCCAGGAGGTCAAGGCTGCAGTGAGCTGTTATCGTGCCACTGCACTCCAAAGCAAGATCTTGTCTCAAAAAGAGAAAGAAAGAAAGAAAAGAAAAGAAATTAATTTAAAAAGTCTTACACATTATCATGTTTGTTTCTTCCTCTGAGACCATCAAAGTTTCTCGTCCTCCTCCTCCTCCAACTGCTTAATAGACTTATGACTAGTTAGAAATCTTTCTTGGAAAAGTAAGAGAAGCTGGGAAATGAGGAAGGTAGCCTATAATGAGACTTTACAAATAAATTTCTACATAATCAATATAGTTCAATGATTTCCCAGAGAGACTGGCTTCTCTGCCATGCTATCAGTCATAGTTTCAGCCAGTGAAAGCAAGGAGTGTGTTAGAAGCCCAGGTGGCAACTTTAGGACTCTCAGCTGCTTTGATGTAGTTGCTCACTAAAGCTGGACTGTCCATTTAAGAAATCATTCATTCATTCGCCACATATTTGTTGAGCACTGCTGAGGGCCAGGTACTGTTCTGGGCAGCTCTAGGGTGGGACTGGCAGGTGTTAGGACACTCCCCACCCCCTTCTGGTGATTGGTTCAGGAATAGACATGTGACCCGTGCAGCTGAGGAACTGTTTGCTGGAGGTCCTGAGAAAGTTCCTCTCTTTTCCATAGGGCAAGAAAGAAAATGAGAATTATTTAAGCAGTAGGTACATAAAAGTGCCATACGCAAAAAATTTTCATTGCAGCATGGCCTGCAACAGTGAATCACTGGAAGAAATCATAGAGTTTCATTAAGCAAGCTGTGGTATCTCAATAAAAAGCAATGCCATGCTGTTATTTAAAATAACACAATGACTATAAAACACGAAGAACTGTTTACATAAAGATACTAAGAGAAAAAATTATACACAAAACTATATAGATATGTTCTGAAGAATTAAAATGAGAAGGTCATAATTAACAAATGGAAGTAATGTCTTTGTAAGACTGCTGGGATTATGAATATTTAAAAACATCATTTGAATTATTTTACAGTAGTCTCTATATTTTATTTCTTCTAAAGAACCCTCACAGTAATTTCTAAACAGGTGAATCAGTTGGTTTCCATTTCCTAGGGCCTCCTCAGTGAGCACGTTTCTCTGATTTTCCTGGAAGTCACTCTACAGTCGTGAGGGTTCCAGCCTTCTGATGAAGCCAACACTGAGTGTGGCAGAGAGGAGGGACAGAAAGGAACCAGCTCCCTCAGGATCTCAGCGAGCTGCTTGACCATGCTGCTGGACTTTTCCTGCGTAGCTGGCAAACTGTCAAATTATTTCATCTGGCTGGGGTTGGACTTGTGATTGAGGCAGAAAGCATCGTAACCTAAACCCTCCCCACAGCTGCCTTCACTTCTTTCATCACATGTTAACACCCCTACAAAATCAATGTATTACCTTGCAAAAGTTGTTGAAAAAGAGCCACTTTTGGAGAAGGTGTTCTGTGGAAGCAACCATTCCTTATGCGCTTGTCACTAAGCTCTCCAGGGCACTGTACTGCTGCCAGATTTGAGAACCACTGCTCAGGTGCAACTCTATTTCAGAGTGTGCCCAGGAATCACAGGCAAGGCAGCCCAGCGCAGATAAAGAGAAGAAGTTGATTGAAGGGAATCAACATCGTGCGTGTTTCTTATTCCTACAGATGCATAATCAAGTATGTAAGTAAAAATTGACATTTCCTTTGAGAACTGCTTGGACAGTGACCTGAACATCTCAAGAAAAACCTTGGTGGACTTGCATGAACCTGATTTGGGTCAAAATTAAGCACCACGCTGAAAATCATGCCCTTGTGAAATGACAAATTGAATGTGTTCAGAAATTGCATTTGAACTAGTTGAGATCCTGATACAGGTTAGTGGTTCTTTACCTTACCATTTGATGAAGGGGTGACATTGATGATTCAACCATTTTAGCAAGCTTTATTTGCTCTATTTGTAATGAAAACGTAATAATAGTATCATTTCATTGGTTCTAAGCTGCAATTCTACCGCCCCCCACCCTCCAACCCACATACATTTTTAGCGGCTGTGTAATTAGGATGGGTCTTAAGATCAGTGTCTTAACAGTCATTGACACAAGGTGATAACATGGTTGTCATTGCCGACACCTTCTGGTGAGATCCAGAAAGACCCAGGAACAAAATTTGCAGAATGCGTGAGTGTCAGCAGCCTGGGAGAAACCTCTGAGACCTCAGCATAGCATCTTTGTAAGAACTGCTTCCTCATCGACGCTCTTGATGGCAAAGGGTGACTTTGTGTTGAAAGATACACACAATGACAAGACTGAGCTGAAAATCACAAACAAGATTTAGACTCTCTGAAAAAGTTTGGGAATAACTTAACCAACCTTTTTCACTTGTTTTCCTATTTTGAGTGTGACACATGAGATGTCTAAATAAGTCTAAAAAATTACTTTCAATAAGTCTTTATTATTATACTTTAAGTTTTAGAGTACATGTGCACAACGTGCAGGTTTGTTACATATGTATACATGTGCCATGTTGGTGTGCTGCACCCATTAACTCGTCATTTAACATTAGGTATATCTCCTAGTGCTATCCCTCACCGCTACCCCCACCCTACAACAGACCCCAGTGTGTGATGTTCCCCTTCCTGTGTCCATGTGTTCTCATTGTTCAATTCCCACCTATGAGTGAGAACATGCGGTGTTTGTTTTTTTGTCCTTGCTATAGTTTGCTGAGAATGATGGTTTCCAGCTTCATCCATGTCCCTACAAAGGACATGAACTCATCATTTTTTATGGCTGCATAGTATTCCATGGTGTATATGTGCCACATCTTCTTAATCCAGTCTATCATTGTTGGACATTTGGGTTGGTTCCAAGTCTTTGCTATTGTGAATAGTGCCGCAATAAACATACGTGTGCATGTGTCTTTATAGCAGCATGATTTATAATCCTTTGGGTATATGCCAAGTAATGGGATGGCTGGGTCAAATGGTATTTCTAGTTCTGGATCCCTGAGGAATCACCACACTGGCTTCCACAATGGTTGAACTAGTTTACAGTCCCACCAACAGTGTAAAAGTGTTCCTATTTCTCCACATCCTCTCCAGCACCTGTTGTTTCCTGACTTTCTAATGATTGCCATTCTAACTGGTGTGAGATGGTATCTCATTGTGGTTTTGATTTGCATTTCTCTGATGGCCAGTGATGATGAGCATTTTTTCATGTGTTTTTTGGCTGCATAAATGTCTTCTTTTGAGAAGTGTCTGTTCATATCCTTTGCCCACTTTTTGATGGGGTTGTTTTATTTTTCTTGTAAATTTGTTGGAGTTCATTGTAGATTCTGGCTATTAGCCCTTTGTCAAATGAGTAGATTGCAAAAATTTTCTCCCATTCTGTAGGTTGCCTGCTCACTCTGATGGTAGTTTCTTTTGCTGTGCAGAAGCTCTTTAGTTTCATGAGATTCCATTTGTCAATTTTGGCTTTTGTTGCCATTGCTTTTGGTGTTTTAAACATGAAGTCCTTGCCCATGCCTATGTCCTGAATGGTATTGCCTAGGTTTTCTTCTAGGGTTTTTATGGTTTTAGGTCCAAGATTTAAGTCTTTAATCCATCTTGAATTAATTTTTGTATGGGGTGTAAGGAAGGGGTCCAGTTTCAGCTTTCTACATATGGCTAGCCAGTTTTCCCAGCACCATTTATTAAATAGGAAATCCTTTCCCCATTTCTTGCTTTTGTCAGGTTTGTCAAAGATCAGATAGTTGTAGATGTATGGCATTATTTCTGAGGGCTCTGTTCTGTTCCATTGGTCTATATCTCTGTTTTGGTACCAGCACCATGCTGTTTTGGTTACTGTAGCCTTGTGGTATAGTTTGAAGTCAGATAGTGTGATGCCTCCAGCTTTGTTCTTTTGGCTTAGGATTGACTTGGCAATGCAGGCTCTTTTTTGGTTCCATATGAACTTTAAAGTAATTTTTTCCAATTCTGTGAAGAAAGTCATTGGTAGTTTGATGGGGATGGCATTGAATCTATAAATTACCTTGGGCAGTATGGCCATTTTCATGATATTGATTCTTCCAACCCATGAGCATGGAATGTTCTTCCATTTGTTTGTATCCTCTTTTATTTCATTGAGCAGTGGTTTGTAGTTCTCCTTGAAGAGGTCCTTCACATCCCTTGTAAGTTGGATTCCTAGGTATTTTATTCTCTTTGAAGCAATTGTGAATGGGAGTTCACTCATGATTTGGCTCTCTGTTTGTCTGTTATTGGTGTATAAGAATGCTTGTGATTTTTGCACATTGATTTTGTATCCTGAGACTTTGCTGAAGTTCCTATCAGCTTAAGGAGATTTTGGGCTGAGACGATGAGGTTTTCTAGATATACAATCATGTCATTGGCAAACAGGGACAATTTGACTTCCTCTTCTCCTAATTGAATACCCTTTATTTCCTTCTCCTGCCTGATTGCCCTGGCCAGAACTTCCAGCACTATGTTGAATAGGAGTGGTGAGAGAGGGCATCCCTGTCTTGTGCCAGTTTTCAAAGGGAATGCTTCCAGTTTTTGCCCATTCAGTATGATATTGGCTGTGGGTTTGTCATAGATAGCTCCTATTATTTTGAGATACATCCCATCAATTACCCAATTCATTGAGAGATTTTAGCACGAAGCGTTGCTGAATTTTGTCAAAGGCCTTTTCTGCATCTATTGAGATAATCATGTGGTTTTTGTCATTGGTTCTGTTTATATGCTGTATTATGTTTACTGATTTGCGTATGTTGAACCAGCCTTGCATCCCAGGGATGAAGCCCACTTGATCATGGTGGATAAGCTTTTGGATGTGCTGCTGGATTTGACTTGCCAGTATTTTATTGAGGATTTTTGCATTGATGTTCATCAGGGATATTGGTCTAAAATTCTCTTTTTTTGTTGTGTCTCTGCCAAGCTTTGGTATCAGGATGATGCTGGCCTCATAAAATGAGTTAGGGAGGATTCCCTCTTTTTCTATTGATGGGAATAGTTTCAGAAGGAATGGTACCAGCTCCTCCTTGTACCTCTGGTAGAATTCGACTGTGAATCCATCAGGTCCTGGACTTTTTTTGGTTGGTAAGCTATTAATTATTGCCTCAATTTCAGAGCCTGTTATTGGTCTATTCAGAGATTCAACCTTTTCCTGGTTTAGTCTTGAGAGGGGGTATGTGTCAAGGAATTTATCCATTTCTTCTAGATTTTCTAGTTTATTTACATAGAGGTGTTTATAGTATTCTCTGATGGTAGTTTGTATTTCTGTGGGATTGGTGGTGATATCCCCTTTATCATTTTTTATTGCGTCTATTTGATTCTTCTTTCTTTTCTTCTTTATTAGTCTTGGTAGCGGTCTATCAATTTTGTTGATCTTTTCAAAAAACCAGGTCCTGGATTCATTGATTTTTTGAAGGGTTTTTTGTGTCTCTATTTCCTTCAGTTCTGCTCTGGTCTTAGTTATTTCTTGCCTTCTGCTAGCTTTTGAATGCGTTTGCTCTTGCTTCTCTAGTTCTTTTAACTGTGATGTTAGGGTGTCAATTTTAGATCTTTCCTGCTTTCTCTTGTTGGCATTTAGTGCTATCAATTTCCCTCTACACACTGCTTTGAATGTGTCCCAGAGATTCTGGTATGTTGTGTCTTTGTTCTCTTTGGTTTCAAATAACATCTTTGTTTCTGCCTTCATTTCGTTATGTACCCAGTAGTCATTCAGGAGCAGGTTGTTCAGTTTCCATGTAGTTGAGTGGTTTTGAGTGAGTTTCTTAATCCTGTGTTCTAGTTTGATTGCACTGTAGTCGGAGAGACAGTTTGTTATAATTTCTATTCTTTTACATTTGCTGAGGAGAGCTTTACTTCCAACTATGTGGTCAATTTTGGAATAAGTGCAATGTGATGCTGAAAAGAATGTATATTCTGTTGATTTGGGGTGGAGAGTTTTGTAGATGTCTATTAGGTCCACTTTGTGCAGAGCTGAGTTCAATTCCTGGATATGCTTGTTAACTTTCTGTCTCGTTGATCTGTCTAATGTTGACAGTGGGGTGTTAAAATCTCCCATTATTATTGTGTGGGGGTCTAAGACTCTTTGTAGGTCTCTAAGGACTTGCTTTATGAATCTGGGTGCTCCTGTATTGGGTGCATATATATTTAGGATAGTTAGCTCTTCTTGTTGAATTGATCTCTACCATTATGTAATGGCCTTCTTTGTCTCTTTTGATCTTTGTTGGTTTAAAGTCTGTTTTATCAGAGACTAGGATTGCAACCCCTTCTTTTTTTGTTTTCCATTTGCTTGGTAGATCTTCCTCCATCCCTTTATTTTGAGCCTATGTGTGTCTCTGCATGTGAGATGGGTTTCCTGAATACAGCACACTGATGGGTCTTGACTCTTTATCCAATTTGCCAGTCTGTGTGTTTTAATTGGAGAATTTAGTCCATTTACATTTAAGGTTAATATTGTTATGTGTGAATTTGATCCTGTCATTATGATGTTAGCTGGTTATTTTGCTCGTTAGTTGATGCAGTTTCTTCCTAGCCTCGATGGTCTTTACAATTTGGCATGTTTTTGCAGTGGCTGGTACCAGTTGTTCCTTTCCATGTTTAGTGCTTCCTTCAGGAGCTCTTTTAGGGCAGGCCTGGTGGTGACAAAATGTCTCAGCATTTTCTTTTCTGTAAAGGATTTTATTTCTCCTTCACTTATGAAGCTTAGTTTGGCTGGATATGAAATTCTGGGTTGAAAATTCTTTTCTTTAAGAATGTTGAATATTGGCCCCCACTGTCTTCTGGCTTGTAGAGTTTCTGCTGGGAGAACAGCTGTTAGCCTGATGGGCTTCCCTTTGTGAGTAACCCAACCTTTCTCTCTGGCATCCCTTAACATTTTTTCCTTCATTTCAACTTTGGTGAATCTGACAATTATGTGTCTTGGAGTTGCTCTTCTCGAGGAGTATCTTTGTGGCGTTCTCTGTATTTCCTGAATCTGAATGTTGGCCTGCCTTGCTAGATTGGGGAAGTTCTCCTGGATGATATCCTGCAAAGTGTTTTCCAACTTGGTTCCATTATCCCTGTCACTTTCAGGTACATCAATGAGACGTAGATTTGGTCTTTTCACATAGTCCCATATTTCTTGGAGGCTTTATTTGTTTCTTGTTATTCTTTTTCCTCTAAACTTCTCTTCTCGCTTCATTTCATTCATTTGATCTTCCATCACTGATACCCTTTCTTCCAGTTGATCGAATCAGCTACTGAGGCTTGTGCATTCGTCATGTAGTTCTTGTGCCGTGGTTTTCAGCTCCATCAGATCCTTTAAGGACTTCTCTACATTGGTTATTTTAGTTAGCCATTTGTCTAATTTTTTTTCAAGGGTTTTAACTTCTTTGCCATGGGTTCGAACTTCCTCCTTTAGCTCGGAGTAGTTTGATCGTCTGAAGCCTTCCTCTCTCAACTTGTCAAAGTCATTCTCCGTCCAGCTTTGTTCCGTTGCTGGTGAGGAGCTGCGTTCCTTTGGAGGAGGAGAGGCGCTCTGATTTTTAGAGTTTCCAGTTTTTCTGCTCTGTTTTTCCCCCATCTTTGTTGTTTTATATACCTTTGGTCTTTGATGGTGGTGACGTACAGATGGGTTTTTGGTGTGGATGTCCTTTCTGTTTGTTAGTTTCCCTTCTAACAGTCAGGACCCTCAGCTGCAGGTCTGTTGGAGTTTGCTGGAGGTCCACTCCAGACCTTGTTTGCCTGGGTATCAGCAGCAGAGGCCGCAGAACAGAGGATATTGGTGAACAGCAAATGTTGCTGCCTGATCGTTCCTCTGGAAGTTTTGTCCCAGAGGAGTACCCAGCCATGTGAGGTGTCAGTCTACCCCTACTGGGGGGTGCCTCCCAGTTAGGCTACTCGGGGGGTTAGGGACCCACTTGAGGAGGCAGTCTGTCCGTTCTCAGATCTCCAGCTGCATGCTGGAAGAACCACTACTGTCTTCCAAGCTGTCAGACAGGGACATTTAAGTCTGCAGAGGTTTCTGCTGCCTTTTGTTTGGCTATGCCCTGCCCCCAGAGGTGGAGTCTACAGAGGCAGGCAGGCCTCCTTGAGCTGTGGTGGGCTCCACCCAGTTTGAGCTTCCTGGCTGCTTTGTTTACCTACGCAAGCCTCCGCAATGGCAGGCGCCCCTCCCCCAGCCTCGCTGCCGCCTTGCAGTTTGATCTCAGACTGCTGTGCTAGCAATGAGGAAGGCTCTGTGGGCGTAGGACCCTCCAAGCCAGGCGTGGGATATAATCTCCTGGTGTGCCGTTTGCTAAGACCGTTGGAAAAGTGCAGTATTAGGGTGGGAGTGACCCGATTTTCCAGGTGCCGTCTGTCACCCCTTTCTTTGACTAGGAAAGGGAATTCCCTGACTCCTTGCACTTCCTGGGTGAGGGGATGCCTCGCCCTACTTTGGCTCACGCTCGGTGTGCTGCACCCACTGTCCTGCACCCACTGTCCTGCACCCACTTTCTGACACTCCCCAGTGAGATGAACCCAGTACCTCAGTTGGAAATGCAGAAATCACCCATCTTCTGCATTGCTCACGCTGGGAGCTGTAGACTGGAGCTGTTCCTATTAGGCCATCTTGGCTCCACCCCCTCAGTAAATCTTAAAATTTTTAAAGAGATCTAAGAAAGTATTATGTCATAATTTAATTAGTAGCATCTTCTGTTTGCTTCCTCAGTGATATATAAAATAATAGTGCATGTTATAATTAACAACATATTACATACAATGAAATACAGTAACAGTTCACACATAATAGAACTTCTGATCTGCCATGGGTCAGTGCTCCATTCATGTTAACTTATTCAAGAGCCATTTTATAGATAAGGAAACTGAGGTACTTAGAAGATACAGCCAAACAGCCAGAGATTGGTAGAGCTAGATGGGATTCCAACCCAGGCAGTCAGCCCTAGGGTCTGTATGATAGCATCTCACTGAGAGAGGTGCTACTTTGCAATGTGTCAGATAATAACTGGTGAATTGTTGACCAGATTTGTATTTTAACAAGCATAGCACTGATTAAGAAAAAAAAAAGTGCAAATATGTTGTGAAAACGAGGCCAATTGTGTGATTGGTAAAATAGCAGCAGAAGAAACCTGCATCAAGGCTATTTATCACCCAGAACATTCCAGAAGGTGCTGCTTCATTTAACTATGGCCTCTCACATCAGAGTGTTTCTCATTGTGTTCAATGGAGTGTTGAAAAGAGTAGAAACAAAAGTAGTTTGGGTACTCATCTTTTCTCTTAACTTATATTGAAATGGGGAGTGGCTTTGATGACTTCTACACAGATGTTTGCAGCCTTTGTCAAGGGAAGAAGCAATCTCAGTTGTCAAGAACTGAACTCAGGCCTGAGTTATTATTGTGTGCCAAGTTTTAAGTAGACATTAGGACAAAGAGTAAACCTGTGAATTTAGTGTCTGACCTAATACTAAAGCCTAGCTCTCAATACTGTATTTAGCAGATTTTTTAAAAAGGCTGACTTAGTGCAAATTTTATTTTATTTTTTTGCTTTTATTGTATTTTACAAGATTGATAGGATGACAATGAAATTTGAGGTATCAATGGCTATAATTGATTATGGAGACTGAGTCTTTTGAGGCTTAATTCATTTTCAGGTGACAAAAGTTACAGCCTTGGTGATAAAATAAAACACACAAAAAAATCAGTCATCTTTGTTCATGGAAATAACTTTCATCTTAGTTCATGGAAATATCTTTTGAAAACTGTTTTCTAAGGAGGGAAAGAGAGAGAGACAGAAAAAAAGAGAGAAAGAGCAACTGGGATCAGAGACTGCGAAATTCCACCATCTGATACCAGCTTCTTGCTGTCTAAGAGGATGTTTATGGAATTAATATGGTTTGGCTGTGTCCCCACCCAAATCAATCTTATCTTGAATTGTAGCTCCCATAATCTCTATATGTTGTGGGAGGGACCCAGTGGGAGGTAATTGAATCATGGCAGTGGGTCTTTCCCATGCTATTCTCGTGATAGTGAATACGTATCACGTGATCTGATGATTTTATAAAGGGGAGTTCCCCTGCACACTCTCTCTTGCCTGCCACCATGTCAAACGTGCCTTTACTCCTCCTTCACCTTACACCATGATCGTGAGGCCTCCCTAGGAATGTGGAACTGTGAGTCCATTAAACCTCTTTTTCTTTATAAATAAGCCAGTCTTGGGTATGTCTTTATTAGCAGTGTGAGAATGGACTAATATAGAATGTCCATGGATAGGAGCCTCAAAGAGGTGCATGGTACTTCCTCCCTGACAGCACTTTCTCCCCTGAGACTTCCTTGCTGTCTGCCATCTGCCTGCTGCACCCAAATGTTTATGAGCATCTGAATTTTCCAGCTATCATGAAAAGAAATTGCCCTGAATCTGCTTGCAGTATGCACTCACTTCAATTCAGTACAAATTTTCCAGAATTTCTTGGTACTTTAGCATTGCATTCATTGACTGAAAAAAAAAGGTAGAATTTTTTGAAAAAATGTGTAGATAATTTAAAGCATTATTGTTGCATTAAATTCAATGCAGCTACATTACTGGGGAAAATATGAAATCTAGGTGAATCTTAAAGTGAAAACTAAGATGAGCAGATACGTTTCTAGCTTCCTGGTCATCTTCAGTCTAGACCTCCAAGCCCCCAGGATTCAGTGATCATTTTTGCTGCCCCAAACGATACTGGTGTGGAAAAGTTTGAGGCGCTCTATGTTACAAAGAGTCCCTTTAGCCTCTTGGCTATTGGTCATTAAGCAGAAAAATACACCCGGTTCCTTCTGTCCTTGGCTGCCTCCCATTGCTGTTTGCCCATGACCGTGGTCTGCCCATTGGCAGGCAGGGTCTTTTGGAGTTGAGGGCTTCCTTGGCAGAATGTCCCCTGTAGTTTTAGACCAGGAGGTCCATGGAGTGTGGTTTTCAAGGCTAAGTCAGAGACCACCCTAGAATTTTGAGGCTGAAATGGAGCCTGTTCCTTTGGCCAGTCTCACCTGGTTTTGGTATAGGAGGGGTTAGGAATGGGTAGTAGGTGGCTAGAGCTGTGATGGTCTCCATTTAGGAGCCTAGTGAAACCAACAGAATCTAAACTTTTGTGTGTATAGATGATGGAATCTTTGACATTCTTTGAATAAGGTGTTCCCTTAGGTTTTTTTAAAAAAGAGAACATGTTTCTATGTATTTTAACATTTATTCATTCCACTATATTTGTTTTGTGTGTGCTGCACTAGGCCTGGGGAATACAGCAGCAAACAAAACAGGTAAAAACCACTGCCCTCACAGAGCTTACATGCTAAGGTGGAGAGAGAGCAAATTTAAAAGACAATTAAATATCTGCAATGTCTGATGATGATTGGTGCTATAAAGAAAAATGGGGGAAGAGGAGTGGGAATATGTGTGTCCGTGGGTGAGTTGCAATTTTAAGTAAGATGGTTAAATGCCGCTGAACAGGTGACATTTGAGCAAACCATCAGCAAACTGATGCTGAGTCAGTTGCTTTGAAGATGCAGCCTGCTGGGCTGCCTGAAGGATTGGATAGGGGATATGGGAGAAGGTGAGAAATTGAGGATGACTCCAGTGCGTGGTAGGCAGTTTATGACACAGCTCACAGTGATCCCCACCTTCTGGTATTCATGCTCTTATGTAACTTATTTCTTCTTGAGTCTGTGATGGACCTAGTGACTTTTTTTTTTTCTCGAGACAGAAAAAAAAGAGTCTCACTCTGTTGCCCAGGCTGGAGTGCAGTGGCGTAATCTCGGCTCACTGCAACCTCTGCCTTCTGAGTTCAAGCGATTCTTCTGCCTCAGCCTCCCGAGTAGCTGGGATTACAGGTGTGTGCCACCATGCCCGGCTAATTTTTTGTATTTTTAGTAGAGACAGGGTTTCACCATCTTGGCCAGGCTGGTCTTGAACTCCTGACCTCATGATCTACCTGCCTTGGCCTCCCAAAGTGCTGGGATTACAGTCGTGAGCCACTGTGCCCTACCTGACTTTTTTTTTTTTTTTTAATCATGAATAGATTATGGCAAAGTTGATGGGATCTCATTTCTGTGGATATATCACCAAGATTGTGACTTTTGTCTTGCTGGCAGATTCTCTCCATTGCTTTCTTGGCTTGTACACTTCAGTGAAGCAATCTGCCTCGTTGAGAGGCCCACATGGTAGGGAACTGAGGGCAGCCCCTGACCAGCAGCCAGCCAGGAACTGAAGATGTCGGTCCAACTACCCTGATGAACTGAATCTTGAACCACATGAGCTTGGAGTGCATCCTTCCCAGTTGTGCCATGAGATGAGAGAACAGCACCAGTCAACAGTGTGACTGTCCTCTGAGAAAAACACAAAAGCAGAGGGGACAGCTAAGCCATATCCAGATTTTTCACCCACAAAACTGAGATAATACATGTGTGCTTTTTAAACTGTTAAATTTTGGAACAATTTGTTATGCCACAATATATAATTAATACACAAGGTTTTTGGCAACTGGAAGAATAAAATTAGTATTTATGATATCACAAGATGAGTGTAGGTAGAGGGTTTCTTTACAGGGAGATTTCAGAGTTTCTTTTTTTTTTTTTTTTTTTTTTTTTTTGGTGATAGAGTCTCACTCTGTTGCCCAGGCTGGAGTGAACTGGTGCAATCTCGGCTCACTGCAACCTCCACCTCCCGGGTTCAAGTTATTCTCCCACCTCAGCCTCCCGAGTAGCTGAGATTACAGGAACCTGCCATCATGCCTGGCTAATTTTTATAGAGACAGGGTTTCACCATGTTGGTCAGGCTTGTCTTGAACTCCTGACCTCAGATGATCTGCCTGCCTCAGCCTCCCAAAGTGTTGAGATTACAGGCGTGAGCCACTGCGCCCAGCTGATTGCAGGTTTTGGATATGTACAATGCACATAAGTATCTATTTTTGTGATAATACTTCTCACTAATTTTTCAAATGGTAGTTAGCTACCAATAAATATAATCTAAATACTCTCCATGAGCCACCTTAAAACAAGGTTATTAAAGGCATCTTCAGAAATCAGATTCTAGGCCGGGTATGATGGCTCACACCTGTAATCCCAGCACTTTGAGAGGCCGAGGCAGGTGGATGGCTTGAGCCCAGGAGTTCAAGACCAGCCTGGGCAACAAAGAGAAACCCCGTCTCTATTAAGAACACAAAAAGTAGCTGTGCATGGTGGTGTGTGCCTGTAGTCCTAGCTACTTGGGAGGCTGAGGTGGGAGGATCACTTGAGCCCAGGAAGTTGAGGCTGCAGTGAGCTGTGATCACGCCATTGCATTCCAGTGTGAGTGATGGGAGTGAAACCTTGTCTAAAAAAAAAAAATCAGATGTTATAATAATTTTACTCATAATTATTTCTAGAAATGGAAAACCTCAAATACAGCACCAACCCACAAATTCTGATGTCTCACTTTTAGAATTTCTTTATTCTTTTCTTTCCATTTGCACAAAAACCAGAATAAAATTTATCTTTGTATATCTGTGAGGAAAAGAAGATTTGCTGGAGCAACTGGACAGAACAAACCATTTAACAGAATGTGCTTTTTAGCATTTAAGGACTTATATGTTAATGAAGTAATTCACTGTTAAAAGTTTGCCCAACTTCCTGAGGTTTTGAATGATGATAGGTTAAATGGAGATCAAAAGTAAGGTATGGAACCAAGAGAAATGAAAGAGGTGAAATCAGCAGGCTGTGGTGATTGGCTAGAAGTTGGAGTAAGGAAGAGGGTAGTGTACAGATATTGTATGGTCCTCATCCTCTCTTGGCAGGAAAGGTGCCCATCCTTTATAAAACCAAAGGATTGTTGTGGAGAACAGCTGCTAGGTCTCCACACAAAGTCCAACCATTATTAATCTCAGCCATTCTGATCATTCCGCAGGAAGCCCCTGCCCACGACTTGTTTAGTAATGGGCATGTGACACAATCCTGGCAGAAGACTATTAAGTAGAAAATTTCCTTTCTGTGTGTGTTGCCTGGAACCAGGCAGCCATCTTGGGACTACAGTGGAGTTCCATGAAGAGATCAAGCCAAGGGCTGAGGGTGGTCAAGTGGCAAGACAGAGGGACTTGGATCCTTAGATTGTGTGGTTGAACCACCACATATGCCAATCCTGAAAGCCCCACATGCGGGGACTTGTTTTTTATAGGAGGTGGGGCATTTTCTAGTGGTTTAAGTCATTTTGAGTTGGGTTTTCTGTTACTCGCAGCTAAACACACTCTGAGACAGGGACATTCTAGAAGAAGCTCCAGTTTTCTGGCTTTATCAGTGGATCCATTTTCTATAACAGGACATTCAGAAGGAGAAGGCAACATGCCTTGGGAAGTGGGGAGAAAGGATGACCTTGGTTCAGGACATGCTTAGCAGTGCTGGAGGGACACCAGGTGAGGACATCTGCTGAAGGTCTGAGGTGCAGATCTGGAGGTCAGGAGTGAGTTCACAGGAGATAGCACTATGGCAATCCTTGAGCTGCACAGAGAGAGGGAGGTTGAAACATAGACTTCGGCTTTGGTTTGGATCCAGCCTTACTTCTTAATATCTGTTTCACCTGGGGAAAGGCACTTCTTTTTTTTTTTTTTTTTTTTTTTTTTCCGAGATGGAGTTTTGCCTTGTTGCCCAGGCTGGAGTGCGATGGCGCAATCTCAGCTCACCGCAACCTTTGCCTCCCAGGTTCAAGTGATTCTCCTGCCTCAGCCTCCCGAGTAGCTGGGATTACAGGCATGCGCCACCACACCCGGCTAATTTTGTATTTTTAATCAAGACAGAGTTTCTCCGTGATAGTCAGGCTTGTCTTAAACTCCCAATCTCAGATGATCCGCCCACCTCAGCCTCCCAAAGTACTGGGATTACATGTGAGCCACTGTGCCCAGCCTTTTTTAATTTAATTTTTTTTAACTTTTGTTGTTGTTGTTGTTTTTGTTGTTGTTGAGACAGAGTCTCACTCTGTCACCCAGGCTGGAGTGCAGTGGCATGATCTTGGCTCACTGCAACCTCCGCCTGCTGGGCTCAAGTGATTCTCATGCCTCAGCCTCCTGAGTAGCTGGGATTACAGGCGCCCGCCACCATGCCAGGCTAATTTTTGTATTTTCAGTAGAGACGGGGTTTCACCGTGTTGGCCAGGCTGTTCTCAAACTCCTGACCTCAGGTGATCCTCTCACCTCGGCCTCCCAAAGTGCTGGGATTACAGGCATGAGTTACCACACTCAGCAGCACTTCACTTTTTAAAGCCTCTATTTCCTCCCTTGTAAAATGGAAATTCTTGCCTTAGTGTTTCCAAAGTAGAAATTCTTATCTGTGTGTGGCAGAGACCATGCTAGATCTTCACCAAAACTTGTTTTTCTTTCCTGCAGGGCCCATGGACAAACCACATATGCCAGTGTCCCCGCTGTTAGGGAGGGGTCATATTGATGGACTCTGACCAATAGCATGTGATGACTTCTCTTCCTACACCTGTCAGCTGGGAGCTGAGGATCCAGGGGGAAGCTTCTAAGGCTCCAGGAGGATGAGCTTTTAGATGGAAGGAGCCTGAGTCCCTGAGTGACTTGGTGGAGAACTTCCACCCCCTAATCAGCTACACTGGACCTGACACAAGTGAAAAATAAACATTGGGCATGTAGCTTTTACAGCAGCTAGCATTCCTTACCCAGGCCCATCTACCCAGCATTTCCCAGTGTCTGATACACAAGATGATTTAAGTGTACCCAAACAGTTTGAAATGTTCACTTCTTACACATTTGTTTTATAGGTATGCTTTCTTGATGTATTACATATTTGTTTTATAGGTATTTCTTTATTAACAAAGAACCATAGACTGGGTGGCTTAAGCAACATTTATTTCTCACAGTCCTGGAGGCTGGAAGTCCAAGATCAGGGTGCCAGCAGGGTTGGGTTCTGGTGAGAGCCCTCTCCCAGGTTGTAGACTGTCAACTTCCTGTTGTATCCTCACATGATGGAAAGATGGCTAGAGAGCTCTCTGGGGTCTCTTTTTTGAAAAAATTTTATTTGTTTATTTATTTTTATTTTACTTTAAGTTCTGGGATACATGTGCAGAACGTGCAGGTTTGTTGCATAGGAATACATGTGCCATGGTGGTTTGCTGCATCTATCAACCCGTCATCTAGGTTTTAAGCCCCGCATGCATTAGGTGTTTGTCCTGATGCTCTCCCTCCCCTTGTCCCCTTCCCCCAACAGGCCCTGGTGTGTGATGTTCCCCTCCCTGTGTCCACGTGTTCTCATTGTTCAACTCCCACTTATGAGTGAGAAGATGTGGTGTTTGGTTTTCTATTGCTGTGTTAGTTTGCTGAGAAGGATGGCTTCCAGCTTCATCTATGTCCCTGCAAAGGACATGAACTCATTCTTTTTTACGGTATGGTATAGTATTGGTATAGTATGGTATAATATGGTATAGTAGTCCATCATGTATATGTGTCTGGGGTTTGTTTCATAAGGACGCCAATTCTATTCATGAGGGCTCCACCGTCCTGACCTAATCAACTCCTAAAGGCCCTACCTCCTAATACAATCCCATTGAGGGTTAGGGTTTTAACATATGAATTTGAGGGGTCACACACATTCAGACCACAACAAAGTATTAAATACACACACACAACAACCTCATCAGTCTTATGATTTCAGAGATATTATCACTTAGGACAAGGATTGGTTTAATTATGTGAGTTGGTTAAAGAAAAATATCAAGTAAATAACAAAAGGTGGCAGGTGGAAATAGCAAAAATTGTGACAGTGACACACAGGCTGGCTTACTCCATGTGGTTATTGTGAGGCTCAAATGACATGGTGTATGTGAAGTCCCTCTTGTGGGCTGGCCCAAGGCAGGCAGATCGATTGAGCCTAGGAGTTTGAGATCAGCCTTGGCAACGTGGCAACACCCCATCTCTACAAAAAGTACAAAAAATTAGCCAGGCATGGTGATGTGCATCTGTAGTCCCAGCTACCCAGGAGGCTGAGGTGGGAGGACTGCTTGAGCCCAGAAGGTGGAGGCTGCAGTGATCTGTGATTGTGCCATTGCACTCCAGCCTGGATGATAGAGTAAGACCCTGTCTCTACAACAAAAAAAGTCCCTCTCCTGGTCCGGTGAGTAGTAAGTATGTGAAAAATAGTAGCTCTCATCTTGTAGTATGCAACCTGCATTACAGGATGGATTCCACCACCTCTGGTTTGCTGTTTACTTGCCTACTGCCCTTTGTCTCTGAATCTCTAGTAGTAGCTCCATGCCCAGCACCTAATGGGGCCACATAAATGGAGACTGAGTGTTAATTATTAAAGGGGCATAACATCCTTTCCAGAATCACAGATTTGAGTACACTGGGCTATGAGCCCTGTGCAGACAAGAACTACATGTGTCTGACTGAGTGCTGTATCCCCAGCATCCAACCCAGAACCCAGTGCATAGTTGGTGCTCAAGAAATATTTGTTATGAATGAACGTACTTATTTGAATTCCTCTCATAGACTCCTACACTGTCCAACCTGGCCTGAGCCTTGAGAACAATACTTCTTAGCTAAAGAAGAGGAAAGTAGTCTGGGCGTGGTGGCTCATCCCAGGACTTTGGGAGGCCAAGGTGGGCAGATCACCTGAGGTCGGGAGTTCGAGACCAGCCTGACCAACATGGAGAAACCCTATCTCTACTAAAAATACAAAATTAGCCAGGCGTGGTGGTGCATGCCTGTAATCTCAGCTACTTGGGAGGCTGAGGCAAGAAAATCGCTTGAACTCGGGAGGCGGACGTTGGAGTGAGACGAGTTCATGCCATTGCATTCCAGCCTGGGCAACAAGAGCGAGACTCCATCTCAAAAAAAAAAAAAAAAAAAAGAGGAAAGTAAAAGTATAAAGAAGCAAAGTGACTTCACAAGGTCACACAGGTATGGGAATGTGCAGTGGGGTTTTTGAAAGTCACATGGGATGTGAAGCAGTTCTTTCCTGTGGAAGACTGTCCCAGGCATTGCCTGCCAATGCCCATGAAAGCCAATGGTGTCTCTAATCATTGTGATAATCAGAGATGCTCTGGAAGATCTCCAAAACACCTCACAGGGACAGTACCCCTCTGGGAACTGCAGATCCAGCCTGTCCTTCCAAATGGATGAAGAAACTAAGACCCATGGAGGAAGACAGGCTTCCTCAAATGATGGAGCCAGCATTTGGAACAAATTCCTGAGACTGGATTAAGAATCTTTCTCTAGGGCCAGGCAGGTGTCTCATACCTATAATCCCAGCATCTTGGGAGGCTGAGCTGGGAGGATCGCTTGAGCTTAGGAGTTCAAGACCAGCCTGGGCAACAGAGCAAGACCCTGTCTCTATAAAAAATTTAAAAATTAGCCAGACATGGTGGCATATGCCTGTAGTCCCAGTCACTTGGGAGGCTGAGGTGGGAGGATCACTTGAGCCAGGGAGGTCACGATCAGGCCACTGGACTGCAGCCTAGGCGACAGAGTGAGACCTTGTCTCAAATAAAAAATAAAGAAAAAAAAGACTTTTTCTCCAATCATTGAAAGTAGGACTTGTTCAGATCATAAAGGAAGCTCCTGGAGGGACAGGGGCTTGAGGCTTATCAGGACTCAGCACCTCAGGGTGGTACTAAGGCAACTCCCACGAGCTGATGAGGAGGGAAGTCCCTGGGATGCTCTGCCCTCTGTCCCTGTCCCTTCTCCCCTGCGGCTCAGCCCTGCCTGGGGAGGAGAGCAGCAATGGGAGTGGGAGGGTGTGGGCAGAGATAAATCTGCTCCCAGGCAAAAGCTGGCTCTGACTCCCAATAGAACTGAGAGGAGTGCGTGTATTTCAAAGCAAATAAATGTTTCAACACCTGAGAAGGGAGACGTTAATGGCTCCATTCGAATTCAGCAGAGTTTATTTTCCATTAGGGTTGGGCTTTCTGAGAAGCTTGGTTCAATCAAGGTTAGACATGAAAACAGCACTGTAGCTGAGTGGACACCGAGTTCCTCTCCACCCACTGCACATTGCTTAATTAGAGCTCTTGACCTGCAGCCGCCTTTGGCTGGCCCACAGACAGATGTGCTAATCTTTTCTGCTCTTTTTGTTTTTTTCTGTTGGATAAGATTATCTTTTCAAACTTATTTTCACAATCAGCGCTGAGATGACCAACTAGCCAAGCTGCCCCGTGTGCCTGCCACCTCTCCATCCACGGGTGCCTGCCAGCCGGTAATGAGAAGTTTGCCTTGCCCTTTAGAACCATTATTTTAAACAATGAATGGTGTTTGCAGAAGTGAGATTGCGAATAGAGATTCATAATGAATAGCTCCAGCAATAATTACTTATTTTCTATATTTATCGAAAATGACTACATACAGTATTGCTGTTTTCTCTGAAAAGAAAAATGCAGTAATTATCATCGCTATTTATCTACTTTCCTATTTTAATAACTAGCAATTGCCATTTTTTAATTACTAGGGCAAAAAAATGGTTGCCTCTTAGCTGAGATGGCTCTAGTGTCACGAAGAATGCGCTTGCACACTAATATCAGTAACGTTGTGTGCAGAGAATAAATATAAGGTGTTTGGGTTTCTTGCCATTCAACCTGTTTGTTAGGTCTATGACAGAAGCAGCAACTTGGGGTTGAAATGGTTAGTCTTCAGAGCTGTAGGGGAACCATGTCTCTTAACAAAGGTGATATAGTGCAGTAGCATATGTTTATTTATGTCCAATAATGTACTGATAAATGTATAACAACCAGCTTTCCAGTGGGGGAAGGAGCTCTGACATGTAGCATTGGCCAATTACTGTGGTGTAAATACTCCCATCATGGCAGATTTTAAGATACCAACCCTGCATCATGAAATACACATTTGGGACCAGAGGCATGCAATTGACTCTCTCAAGCTAGAGTCAGCCAGCTCTAGCACATCACTGGATATTAATTCTTTGGTACATTTATTTATTTATTTATTTATTTATTTGAGACAGGGTCTGGCTCTGTTGCCCAGGCTGAAGTGCAGTGGCGTGATCTTGGCTCAGTGTAACTTCCACCTCCTGGGCTCAAGTGATCCTCCCATCTCAGCCTCCCGAGTAGCTGAGATTATAAGTGCACACCACCACACCAGGCTCATGTTTATATTTTTGTAGAGATAGGGTTTCACCATATGGCCCAGGCTGGTCTTGAACTCCTGAGCTCAAGCAATCTGCCCACCTCAGCCTCCCAAAGTGTTGGGATTACAGATGTGAGCCACAGTACCCAGTCCATACACATATTTATTGAGGGCCTCTTGTATGTCAGGCAGTGTCCTAATTGCTGATGTGACAGCAATGAATGAAACAGGTGGCCCCTGCTCTAATGAAATTTAGATTGAGTAGGAGAGACAAGACAACCACCAAAGGAACTGGTAAATACGTAACACAATGTTGAGGAGTGGTGAGTGACAATTGGAGTGGAGTAGGAGGGCAGGCTGGGGTGGGGTGAGGGTGGGAGCTCTTTTGCATATAGTGGACACGAATGTCCTCCCTAAAGGGTGTCATGAGCATGAATTTGAATGAAGTGAAGGAGAGAGTTTGTGAGGATTCCTGGGCAAAGAGCATTCTAGGGAGAAGGAAAAACCAACATCAATTCTATGAGGTGGGAGGCAGAAGGATGCCTGGGGGTTGCTTTTAATCTCTGTTTCTGAAGGTCTCAAGATCTGGGAAGTCTGGGGTATCTTCTAAGATGACACAGATATATTTCTTTTCTCGCCGTGCTCCAGTGAAGCATTCTTGCTCTAAATTTCAGCAGGGCTTGAGACCTGGGGGTGACACATGACTCTCCCTCCCTCCATTTCCTGCAGGATATAATATTCTCACATTTCTTCTCATGTCCTTGCATACCTGCAGCTCATTTGATTTCCTTGTAGACACGGGCTCCTGATCTCCTCATTCCTCTTACAGTGAAACTTGTGCCCCTGCCTGGAATGGCAACCCAGGGGGGAAAGGGTTTGTTCACTCCTGGCTTTCCGTCCCCTAGAACAGTGCCTGCCCCACAGTCAATACGTGGTAAATATTCATTGAATTCTTTAACACAGGAGATGCAAGCATCTAATTATTTCATTAGGACTTCCAGTAAGGTCTTGCCTGAGCTAGGAGCCCACGCCCTCAATGCTGTATCCCCCTTCCTGACAGTTTTCTTTGCTGTTCTGCACTGACACCCTTGCCTGGAGGGAGACACTCATAAACACTGTGGAATGATTGACAGCCTGGATATTGTTTTATTCTACATTACGTCTGTTTTTATCCTAAATTACTTTTATTCCTTCTTCATAATATAGATAGGACATTCTATTGATTTTTTTAAATTGTATTTGCAGGGAGGTAAAATTATCTGTAAATTTCATTTCCACATAGTGAAGGAAGCATGGAAATCTTTTGTTCTCTAAAGGGGCTGCCATATCTGAGATGCATAAGAATGATAGGCTGGACAGAATGATTTTCATTAATGGACTGTTTCAACAGGCCCTGGGGGTCACCTTGAGCATTCCTGAAGCCACAAGAGAACTACTTGGGTAGTTGACCACCAAGGGAAGCATTGGGGACATTGGGAAACTCAAGGAAGACTGCTGGTGACGTCAATGAGACACATCCCAGACAATGGCAGGGCTTCCTTTCTGGGCATGTCCAGTGCACACGGGCTGGAATCAGGAGAGGGGCCTTTCAGCTCCAGTGCTTTTAGAACCTGTTCAATGATTCGGAGTGGGGGTTTGAAGTGAGTTTCTCACTTCATGCCACATTTGATCTTCAGTGCACAAAGAAAGTACAAAGCCAGAGAGGTGAGCCAAGAGGCAAAGGCCCTTTACTTTGGGAGCTAAGTCTTGTTGGGTTTAAGCATGGATCAGTCTGCTCAGTGCTAATGATGAGATCGGGAAGTGTATTGATATTGCAGGTGTTTTAAGCGTGAAGATGAAACAGACATTTCTTTTTATCTATTCATCAGTGACTAGAAAAGTCTCTTGGCTCGGGAGATTTTGTTGTTTTATTCTACTTTTTTCCACACTGACTTCTCGTGTAAAGAAACTCATGTCAGCACCTAATCTTCAGAAATAAGTGACTGGCAGCTCAGTGTTGAGAAATTGTACTAAGGACGGGCACTGTGGGAATATCATTGGCCCTGTCTGGGCCATTCGGCAGTCAGTCGAGGCTGGAATAGTGAGTCACCCTCGGGGTTAGAGATAAGGAAGCTAGGCTCAGGGAAGAATGGAGTTGCCTGGGACCAACCTTCTGGTAAGAGACAGCCCCGGGCTGGGACACAAGCTTCCCGACTGCTGTTATCTTCTTCGGGGAGTTGATAGAAGGCAGGAGCTGGATTGTGTTAGTCAGTGTTCTCCAGAGAGACAGAACCAACAGGGAGTGTGTGTGTGTGTGTGTGTGTGTGTGTGTGTGTAGAGAGAGACTCTAAGAAATTGGCTTTCACAATTGTGGAGGCTTGATGAGTCCAAAATCTGATGGGATAGGCCAGCAGGCTGGAGACTCCGTGAAAAGTTGCAGTTCAAGTCCAAGGTCAGCCGGCTGGAAGAATTCCTTCTTGCTCTGAAGGTTGGTCTTTGTTTTATTCAGGCCTTCAACTGATTGGATGAGGACCACTCACATTATAGGTGGCAATCTGCTTTACTCAAAGTCCACCAATTTTAATGTTAATCTCATAAAAAAAAATACCCACCTTCACAGACACATCCAGAATGATTGACCAAATATTTGGGCATCATAGCCCAGCCATGTTGATAAATAAAATCAATCCTCACACACACCTTAATTTTAAAATGTGTTTTAAATAATAGTAAATGCAATAGATATTCAGTATAGAAATTTTAAAATTGCAAACAAATATAAAAAAGAAAACTTTCCACTTCACCAGGGTGCATTGGGATATTGCCTTAAGAATTAATTCTAGGCATACTTAAACTATAATATTTTCATACCTCGGAATGGTATCATTTCACAGTAGTGTTTTGCAGCTTACTTTTTTCACTAGAAAGACTCTATGAATTTCTCCCCAGGTTAACGAATGTTATTCCACATCCTGATTTTTAATGCTATCACAGCATCTGTCTGATGCCAGCTGCAGTGAATGGCTTTGCTCCCTGCTCAACATCCTTCCTCCTTTTTCTGGTAACAGCATCAGATTTTCTTTTAGGGATCTCCCCTGCCCCAACTCCCAGGCCATGTGGTTCAGGTGAGGCTGAATCCTACCTCCTGACCCCTCTTTGGCCTAGGACCAAAGTCATCAATATTGAGAAAGAGGGCCGGGCACAGTGGCTTATACCTGTAATCCCAGCACTTTGGGAGGCTGAGGCGGGTGGATCACCTGAGGTCAGGAGTTTGAGACCAGCCTGGCCAACGTGGTGAAACCCCATCTCTACTAAAAACACAAAAATCAGCCTGGCATGGTGGTGCATGCCTGTAATCCCAGCTACTCAGGAGGCTGAGGCACAAGTATCACTTGAACCTGAGAGGCGGAAGTTGTGGTGAGCCGAGATCACGCCACTGCACTCCAGCCTGGGCGACAGAGCAAGATTGTCTCAAAAAAAAAAAAAAAATTGAGAAAGAGAGTTCTTTTTTCCAGGTTGTTAGGCTGGTTCACTCTAGGTCTGGAACTACTGGAGGCCGTTTTTCTCAATACGTGGACTTGGTCCTAAAGATGAAGCCAGAATGGAGGAAAGCAAATTAGAGAACTGGAGAGAAACAGATTCCTGATTACATATTATAGTTTGAACACCTGGGTCCTGCCATGCCTGAAGCTATTCTCCTATACTTTTCCATTATGGGAGATAAGTTCTCCCCTTCTTTGCTTAAGCCAGTAGAGTTGGATTCTGTCACTTTCCCTGCAAAGAGTTCAGAGTCTTATTTGAATATGGTATCACTCTACCTGACATATCTCAGTACATGACTGTATTATTTTTTGTTTTTGTTTTTTTCTTCCTGGCAATTTACCCACTACAAGCAAGATGTTACAAGGGGATTTGGAGATTATAAAAATGACTAAGAGGCCAGGCATAGTGGCTCATGCCTGTAATCCCAACAATTTGGGAGGCTGAGGCAGGAGGATTGTTTGAGCCCAGTAGTTTGAGACCAGCCTGGGCAACCTAGTGAGACCCTGTCTCTACAAAAAATAGAAAAACTAGCTGGCTGTGGAGGCATGCACTTGTAGTCCCAGCTACTTAGGAGGCTGAGGTGGGAGGATTGCTTGAGCCCACAAAGTCAAGGCTACAGTGAGCTGTGATCGTGCCACCATACTCTAGCCTGTGCCACAGAGTGAGACCCTGTCTCAAATAAAACAAAACAAAACAAACAAAAAATAAAAAACTAGGTAAAGATGACTAAGACATACTCTTGGACCTCAAATAGTTTGACTCAGTAACTGGGGCCAAGTACATTTTAGTCACCTAGAAGACTATAAATTTCAACAGCTTATAAGGATCAAGACAGGCTTCCTAGAGGAATAAGCACTAGGCATTGACCTCAAAAAGAGGGAGAGATCATTTAAAATTCCTTTTCATGGCCTGTAACGCCCTATGTGGCCTTGTCCTGGCCACAGTTTTAATGTGCATATGTATTGCCTGGGATCTTACTAAAATGCAAATTCTGGGTGTGGTGGCTCACGCTTGCAATCCTAGCACTCTGGGAGGCCGAGGTGGGAGGATCACTTGAGGTCAGGAGTTCAAAACCAGCCTGGCCAACATGGTGAAACCCCGTCTCTACTAAAAATATAAAAAATTAGCAGGGTCTGGTGTCGGGTGCCTGCAATCCCAGCTACTCGGGAGGCTGAGGCAGAAGAATTGCTTGAACCTGGGAGGCGGAGGTTGCAGTGAGCCGAGATGGCACCAGTGCATTCCAGCCTGGGCGATAGAGCAAGACTCTGTCTAAAAATAATAATAATAATGAAATAAAATAAAATGCAAATTCTGATTCAGTAGTCCTCTGGTGGTGCCAAAATTCTGCATTTCTAGCAAGTTCCCAGGTGAGGTGGGTCTGTAGGCTGCACTATGAACGGGAGGATCTGGCCCTTCCTCGCTCCTCCTGCATCATCTCCCACCCCAACCCTTCTGCTCAGCCCCAGGGACTCCTTTCTGCTCTCGCAGCACCTGCAGCTCTGCATACCTGCTGGCCTCCATGCCTGGATTGGTCTTCCCTGAACCTTCTTACCTGGAGCTTCTCTTCCATCTCAGCTCAAATGCCAAGGCAGCAGCCAGGCCACTGGCAGCGCCCATTTCACATGGGCCTTCCCCAGCACTCATGCTTTTCAAGCCTTTTTCACATTATGGCAGAGGCAGAAACAGTACTCTGTGTGGCTTGCTGGACTGAATGGATAAGCCAGAGGTGGTAGCGGAAACTTCCAGGGGCTCCCCATTTTGCACATCTGTAATCCACCCACGGCGCATGATCAGGAAGGTCAGCTGAACCTGTTTTACCGCTTTCATAGCAATTGCTGAGATCTGTGATGATGGTGTTGATTGACTTGTTAACTGCCTGCCTTTTCCAGTAAAGAATAAAGCCCTGTAACACACAACCCCGTTCCATTGCTCTCTCGTCAGTGGTGTCTGGCATGGCAGGCACTCAACAGACACTCCTCCTGTGAATTTCTAGCAAAAGGAAGATCATGAGCAAAAGTGGGGAATGGAGTGAGTCACACAGATCAGCTGCAGCCTGAGCACAGCATGTGTAGGAGGTGATAGGCAGTGAGGAAGGCGGTGATGAAGACCTGATGCTTAATCTGGGAGGTGATGGGGAGCTATGACCAGATGTGATCAGGGCTACCGAGGCGTGTCCGTCTGGCTGGTGGGGATAGGGAGAGGGAGAAAGTAGGCCAGTCATATGGTCTGGCTGTGTCCCCACCCAAATCTCATCTTGAATAGTAGTTCCCATAATCCCACGTGTTGTGGGAGGGATTGGGTGTGAGGTAATTGAGCCACGGGGGCGGTTACCTCCATGCTGTTCTCGTGACACTGAGTGAGTTCTCACGAGATCTGATGATTTTATAAGGGGCTTTTCCCGCCTTTGCTCTGCCTTTCTCCTTGCTGTCACCGTGTGAAGAAGGACATGTTTGCTTCCCCCTTCTGCCATGATTGTAAGTTTCCTGGGGCCTTCCCAGCCCTGTGAAACTATGAGTCAATTAAACCTCTTTCCTTTATAAATTACCCAGTCTGGGATATGTCTTTATCAGCAGCACGAGAACAGAACAGGCTAATACAGCTGGGAACAGGGCGCCAGTAGCCACCAGACAGCTCTTCAGGCTCCTGAGGTGAAAGTGGGTGTGGCCATGGAAATGGAAGGATGGAATGCATGCGAAGGGTGGGGGCACGATTTGGTGGTGGAGTGGGGAAGAGACCAGGGCTGTGGACTTAAATAGGGAGGTTTCAGACCAGAAACAGGAGGTGTAAGGGAGACGCAAGTTCTGAGGGGAAACTTGAGTGAAAACAGAAGAGTTCTTCAGCTCACTGATTCTCATTTGGAGAACTGGTCGAGTTGTATCACCTGCAGTCTCAGATTTAAGAGAAGGGTCAGCTGGCGACGCTGACCCCCCCATACGCAGAGGGGACCTGGAAGCCCCGCAGCCCTCAGAGCCGCCCAGGTGAGCCCCTCCCAGCTGCGCTTCACTGAGGCATCACCTACTGGCTCTGAACTTCAGTTTCTCAGATGTAAAATGGGGTGATAAGTGGGCCTTGTAGAATGGTTGTGCAGTAGAGAGAGATTGTGCAGGTGGGTGACTCATAGCAGGATGCGGTGTGGGGTAGGTGTCCTGGATGTCATGTTGGTCTGCCCAGGCCCCTCCAGGACCAAATCACTTATTGTCCCAGTTGTTGGGCTTGTTGGTAGCTGATGGCTAATAGCTGCATCCCCACATGGCCTTGCCTCACCCCAGGACATCTCCTTCCCTGGGGTCAGCCACTTTGGATGGGCTAGGCCCTCTGCTGTGATTGCACCATCATCCAGCCTCTCCCTCTTTCCAATCCTGTATCCTTGACTCCCCTTACAGGACAGGTTTTGTGTAGTCCCCAATAAATGTCCTGCATGCAAATCTCAATCTCAGAGTCCACTTTCCTGTGAACCCAACGGATAGTAGTATCTTGGCAGAATGATTCTAAGCCACTGGAATATCAGATATTTCTGGTTGGCCAGAATCTTAAAGACTGTACTGCAAATTTTCAGTCCAGAAGCTGAGAAGGAAAGCAATGTGTTGGAGGACTAGCCTGTGAGGCAAACGTGTTCTCAGACATGTCCGAAATTCTTTTTTTGTATTATGGACCCCTTTTTAAGTTAATGTTTATAAATGCCTAAAATAAAAGACATAGGATTGTAAAGGAAACCCACTCTATTGCAATATAGTTATCAAACCATTATGAAATAGATTTATTACATATTAATATATGACAGCAATATAGAAATTACTATGATACAGTAACATAGTTAATGAAAGATCCATCAGTGGGACGAATCATCTAGAAGAGGCAATGAATATTAATGATATCTCAAGATATACACAGCAGTTATACTGGGATATGAAAATATCTGACTTCCGTTGATGACAAAATCACAGGTTTTGCAAATACTGAGGTCAATGAAAATAAAGAAGTAATTTTTCCCCACCCAAAATCTGGATTCCTTGAATTATATACAAGGACTGCCTGGGAGTCTGTGGACCTCAGGTTATAAAAAAACAAAAGCAAAACAATAACAACAAAAACCCTTAGTGTTATAAGGTCTGCAATCTACTGTAAGATACGTAGTTCTGGGTGGCGTGATATACCTGTGTGTGTTTGTGCTGTGAATTAAATGTATATGTCCCCCTAAAATTCCTGTGTTGAAGCCTAATCCCCAGTGTGATATTAGGAGGTGGGGCCTTTGGGAGGTGATTAGGTCATGAAAGTGGAGCCTTCATGAATGGAATTGGTGCCCTGATGAGAAGAGGTCAGTCAGAGAGGTAGCTCGCTCTCTTTCTGGCATGTGAGGATACAACAAGAAGGTAGCCATCTGCATGCCAGAAAGCTCGTCCCTACCAGGTGTTCAGATCTGCCAGCACCTTGATCTTGGGCTTCCCAGCTTCCAGAACTGTGAGAGATCAATGTTTGTTGTTTAAGCCACCAAGTGAATGGTAATCTGTTACAGCAGCTCAACTGACTAAGCCAGTTAGGAATCTACACACCAGGGGTGATTAATTAACATTCACTCAGAAGGGTCACACCTCAGGACACCTGCTGCCAGCTCTTCTGTTTTCCAAATCACTGACCAACACCAGGTGTCTTACTAATTAGCACAGAATAGCAGAAGTAGGTTTTTATTGGTAAAACTTGTGGCTAACAACCTACTAGATGTAAGAAATGGGCTCTTGTTCATAAAATTAGTGGTGTTCAAAATTAGGGAATTGGCTGAAATATTTTTGAGACACCGCATGCTGGGACAATTGGGGTATAAGAATCCAACAAGGCTTGTCCTTCTTCCACAGGGACAGTGCCTGAGTCTTAATTCCTATCTGCCCTGTGTCTAATCATGGAGCTGGAGGATCTCTGGTTGCCTAATATCAACCCTTTGCTTAACAGGATCTTGCCTCTGAAATTTTGTTTTCTAATCCTCAAGAAAATGTTCCCTGTAGGGTATTATCGGGAATGGATCATAGTCCAAACTAATCCTTTTTACCGGTAATCCTTTTATATAAAATCAAGTAGCAATCATAAGACTGGGGTGAAAGAAAATAATACTCTGATGTATTCATCAAGTTATAGGAAAGGAAGTGGGGAGAGGTGAGCAGGAACCCAGCCCACACCATCCTGATAAATACTTTATTTATCCAAAATGTAAGTGAAGGACAAACTGTTTATCTATCCATGCATCCACTCACTCATTCATTCAACACATGATTTTCAACCACCTACTGTGTGTCAGTCACTGTGCTAGGTGCTGGGGGATAGTAAAGTACAGGAGAATGAAGGTCTCTTGGATTGTAGACTGGTGGGAGAGATGGACATCAAATCCATAATTCTACAAATGATTATATAATTCTAATTGTGATAAGTGTTAAGGAGGAAAATGGAGGACAGCCTGAGAATATAAAATGGGGGGAGGGATGGTATCTAACCTAGCCTGGGAGATTAGGGAAGAACTCCCTGAGGAGGTGACATTAAGCTGAGGCCTGAAGATTGAATCTAACAGGCATGGTGGCTGGGTGCGGTAGCTCACGTCTGTAATCCCAGCACTTCGGGAGGCCGAGGCGGGCAGATTACTTTGAGGTCATGAGTTTGAGATCAGCTTGGCCAATGTGGTGAAACCTTATCTCTACTAAAAATACAAAAATCAGCCGGGCGTGGTGGCACACGTCTGTAATCCCAGCTACTCAGGAGGCTGAGGCACAAGAATCGCTTGAACCTGGGAGGTGAAGTTTGCAGTAAGCCAAGATCATGCCACTGCACTCCAGCCTGGGCAACAGAGCGAGACTCCATCTCAAAAAAAAAAAAAAAAAAAAAAAAAAAAAAAAAAAAGACACGGCATTGAGCAGGTGAATGGTGTGCATGTGTGTGAAGAGCATTCTGTGTAGAGCTAATGCAAATGCCTTCAGGTTGGATGGTTTGGCCAAGTTCAGAAGTAGAAAGAAGGCAGTAGGACTAGCGTGGGTCATAAAGGCAGACAGGCGGGAGAAGAGCCAGGGATTGTGCTGAGAATACAGCTATGAATTAGACACAGCCACTGTCTTTGAGGCTCATGATCAAGTGAGAGATCACTGTGCACCTGGGTGAGGCACAGCATGGTAGAGAGATCTACCACGGAGCTGGGAAGCTTCAGAGAACAAAGTGGCTGATACTGCCTGGAGGAGTGAGGGAAGTCTGCCGAGAGGAGGTGGTATTTGATCTGGGTCTGAGCAATTGCACAGGAGTTTATTAAGCCAAAAGAAAGAGAGAAAAGCGTATGTGAAGGCCAGGGTAGCAGTCAGAGTGAATGGAGCATAGGGGATGGTACAGAAAATATCCAGAAATGAGGAGAGACAGAGGAAGGTTGCAGGAGATTGTATTCATTAGTTAATTCATCAACCCAACAAATTGGAGAATGCTAGGCACTGGGAACACAACAATAAAAAGACAAAATTTGCTGCCCACATAAAACTTATATTCTATTCAGGGGAGAGAGTCAATAAACATGATTTTTCAAAAGCGTAATATGTGCATTCTAAGTGGCAGTGAAGTTCTATTGAGATAAATAAAGTTGGAAATGGGGAGAGAAGTGCAGCCATGTATGAAGGGCTTGCAATTCGATATCTGAATGGTCAGGGAAGACTCACTGAGAAGTTGACCTTGGAGCAAAGACCTGAAGGAGTAAGGGAGAGAGGCATGCAGATATTTGGGAACAGCAAGTGCAAAGACCCCAAGGTGGGAACATGTCCAGAGTGTCCAAGACAACAAGAAGGTCAGTGTGGTTGGCGCAGGGCACACAGAGTGAATAGTTAGAAGTGAGGTCAGTGAGGTGAGAGGGCCTGATCGTGGAGACCTTGTTGACCAGTGGCAAGACTGGGTTTCCTGTAGAGCAACTTGGGAAGCTGCAGAGAGTTTTGTTCAGAGGAGAGGTAAGATATGACTTACATTTTAAAAGAACCATCTTGGCTGCTACATTGAGAACAGATTATGAAGGGACAAGGCAAACACAGAAGGCCATCAGGGAATCTATTGCAATAATCTGGGGGAAGGATGATAGTTGGTTGAGTCAGGGTGGTATCTGTGGAGGTGGTGAGAAGGACTTGAATATATTCTGAAGACAGAACCAACAGGGCTTGCTGATAAATGTGAAGTGTGAGAGCAAGAAAAGACTCAAGTATGATGCCAAGGTTTTTTGCCTGTCCAAATAAAATGATGGGATTGCTGTTAACTAATGAGAACGATGGTGAGAGAACAGGTTTTGGGTGGGTTGGTATTCATAGCTTAGTTTTATAATTTGAATATGTCATATGAAGATGTCAAATACACAGTTGGATACACAAACTGAACATCCATATACAGGAGTTCTTCATGTATTCTTAATACTAATCCTGTCAGATACATGTGTTGCAAATTTCTCCTCTTGGTTTGTAAATGGTGTTTTCATTTTCTTTAAGGTGTTCTTTAATTAATAGAAGCTCAATTTTAATGTAATCATATTTATCAGCCTTTCATTTATAGTTGATGCTTTATGTGTCTTGTTTAAGAAAAATCTTTCCTTACCTTGAAATTAAAAAGTTGTTAACCTATTTTTTTCTTAAAAGTTTTCAAGTTTTGTTTGTTTTGCTTTTTTGGGACAGAGTCCCACTCTGTTGCCCAGGCTGGAGTGCAGTGGTGTGATCTCGGCTCGCTGCAAGCTCCACCCCCTGGGTTCAAGTTATTCTCCTGACTCGGCCTCCAGAATAGCTGGGGCTACAGGTGTGTGCCACTATGCCTGGCTGATTTTTGTATTTTTAGTAGAGATGGGGTTTCATCACGTTGGCCAGGCTGGTCTCAAACTCCTGACCTCAGGTGATCTGCCTGCCTCAGCCTCCCAAAGTGCTAGGGTTACAGGTGTGAGCCACAGCACCTGGCCAAGTTTGGTTTTTTTATATTTAAATTCTTTTTTTTTTTTTTTTTTTTTTGAGATGGAGTTTTGCTCTTGTTGCTCAGGTTGGAGTGCAGTAGCACGATCTCGGCTCACTGCAACCTCCACCTCCCAGGTGCAAGCGATTCTCCTGCCTCAGCCTCCCGAGTAGCTAGGACTACAGGCACGCGTCACCACGCCCAGCTAATTTTCGTATTCTTAGTAGAGACAGGGTTTTACCATGTTGGCCAGGATGGTCTCCATCTCCTGACCTCGTGATCCACCCACCTCAGCCTCCCAAAGTGCGGGGATTACAGGCATGAGCCACTGCGCCTTGCCTTACATTTAAATTCTTAATACTAAAATAAATTATTTAAGTAAAAGAGAGCCTTTCATGGATCAATGATGGGAAGGTGTCATAAACCAAGGACTCTGTGCCCTTGCGGTTAAGAACAACAATGACAAAAAGGAATAGGAAGGTAACTGGACTACTCATTCCTCTTTTAGTGAAGCAGTCCTACCTCTTCATCTAGTTTGCTGAAATAAATAGTATGTTGCCTTTCTACCACAAAGCCAAGTGTTGTTCATAGTCCTCAACAGTTCAATAAATATTTATTGACTGACAAGGCAAAGGTTTGCAGGTACAAGAAGGGAAAGGTTAACAATTAGATATAACCCTTTCCAGGGACCCTGAATTTGGTCTTCCTTAAACCCTCCAGGGTAATGATTCTCTAAGTGTGGCCTTTGACTACCTGCATTAGAATCACATGAGGTATTTTATTAAAAATAAAGATTCCTGGGCTGGTCATGGTGGCTCATGCCTGTAATCCCAGCACTTTGGGAGGCCAAGGCAGGCGGATCATGAGGTCGGGAGATCGAGACCATCCTGACTAACACGGTGAAACCCTGTCTCTACTAAAAATACAAAAAATTATCCAGGCGTGGTGGCAGGTGCCTGTAGTCCCAGCTACTCGGGAGGCTGAGGCAGGAGAATCACATGAACCTGGGAGGCAGGGGTTGCAGTGAGCCGAGATTGCACCACTGCACTCTAGCCCAGGCAACAGTGCGAGACTCCATCTCAAAAATAAGTAAATAAATAAAGATTCCTGGGCCTCACCCAGGTCCATTGAATTAGGATCTTTGGAAATGCAGCCCAGGATCTGTTTTTTTAAAAGCTTTTTTTGCTTTAAAAATCAATTTTATTCATGTATAATTTACATGCAATAAAAGGTGTCCTTTTTAAGCTTACAGTTCTGTGAGTTTTGACAAATGTATACAACCATGTAATTACTACCCTAATCAAAACATAAAACTTTTCCATCACCCCGCAAGATCCCCTTGTATCCTTTTGCAGTCAGTCTCTCTTCTAACCTCCCCACCCCAGACCAAGATACACACTAATCTGCTTGCTATCACCATAGATTATTTCACCTGTTGTAGAATTTCACATAAGTGATATCACATAGGATGCATCTTTTCGTATCTGGGTTTTTCGGCATGGCCTAATGTTGTGATTTATCCATACTGTTGTGTAGATTCCAAGTTCTTTCTATCGCTCAGGAGTACTCTAGCATGTACCACAGTTGGTCTATTTATTAGACATATGGGTGTTTCCAGTTTATGACTATTATGAATAAAGCTACTATAAATGTTCATGTACAAGTCTTGGTAAGGACACATGATTTCCAGAAATCTGTGTTTAATCAGCATCTCCAAGAGACTTGTGCGTGCTGAAGTGTGATACCTGCTGCCCTAAGTGACCAGCAGGGCCTGGGTTAGAGGGAGCTCAATGCTGGACAAGAAGCGTTGGGCAAAATGCCATCAGCCAAATTCTTTGTCCAAGAAGACAAAGGTCAAATAATTGAGTAGCTGGCTACATCCATCTACCTTATTGGGACACTGATTGTTTTATCCCATGGAAGGGGTTTTGCTACTTAAAAATTATCATCATCATTATCATGAATAGACATACCCAAGGTTTGGGGATATTGAAAATGCCAAGCTATTTCTCTCATTACTTATATGTGCTTTTTCTCTCTTTTCTTTCAGATTTTAGAAGGAGCCAAAATTCTTTTTTCTCTCAGAGTAGTAGAGGGAATTATGGAAAGTAATTTTTTTCCATTTTTATTGTGTTAAAATACATGTTACATAAAGTTTACCATCTTAACCATTTTTAAATGTGCATTTCAGTGGTATTAAATACATTCATAATGTTGTAAAAATATCACCACCATCTAGCTCCATAACTCTTTTCATCCTGTAAAACTGAAACTCTATACTCATTAAACAATGGAAGGTAAATTCTTATCCAGAATCTAAGGTCTTCAATTCAGCTTCTGGATCTTTCCTCAGAAAGGCCTGTTTGGAATGGAGAGGTATGGGATGCGACAGAGCTGGGCTTGAATTTTTCAGTTGCCTCCAAGCTCTGTACCTAGCTCCTAGCTCTCTAGAAGTCAGTTCTCTCATCTGTAAAAAGGAGTGATTTGATTTCTACCTCTTGGCATTGTATTGAGAATTAGAAATAATACAAATAAACCTCCTGGCCTGTAATCCCAGCACTTTGAGAGGCCGAGGTGGGTGGATCATGAGGTCAGGAGTTCGAGATCAGCCAAAATGGTGAAACCCCATCTCTACTAAAAATACAAAAATTAGCTGGGCATGGTGGCACGTGCCTGTAATCCCAGCTACTCAGGAGGCTGAGGAAGGAGAATTGCTTGAACCTGGGAGGTGGAGGTTGTAGTGAGCTGAGATCACGCCATTGCACTCCAGCCTGGGTGACAGAGTGAGACTGTCTAAAAAAATAAAATAAATAAATAAATACAATAATAAAAAAACTTCCTGCAGTGTAACAGGCCTTGATAAATAATTACTATTAACTAACATTTGTAAATGTGAAAGAAAAATAGACTCTCAGGACCCTAAACTCACCATGTCAAAGGGAAAGTTAAGCCTAGGAATTGAGTCACCAACGCTGTCTTCCTTTTGCTCTCAAACAGATAGCTGTAATTTCACAACCCCTGTCATAGCCACATTTCCTGTCCTCTCGCTTTTCACATGTTTACTTTACTTTATTTTAGGTAAAATATAAATTTACTGAGCACAAGACAATGCATAATTGATTTTTTCCTCTATTCTCTTTTAGCATGTAAAATGTAGATTTATGGAGGCTAACCAGAGCCTTACAAAAATGTAGCCGTCTGCCTCACTGCCTACCCTCCCTCCCTTTTTTCCCCTCCTGCTTGTTCTCTCCCCTGTAAACACTGTAGTTCCCAAAGCTTCTTTTGGGAAAAGCATAGGTCACACGTACCTTGGTGACTTGTGTGTTTTTCCCTGGTGTGTCCTCAACCTTGGCTAAATAAACTTCTAATTGATTAAGACAGCTGCCTCAGTCACTTTTTGGTTTCTGTAAGTTATCTACAGTTTATAGGATAGAGGTTAGATTCACAGCTGTGTGACCCTGGGGAACTCACTTAACATCTCTGTGCTTCAGTTTCCTTATCAGTGCAAGGGTGATCATAACAGCACTTACCATAGGGGGTTGTGAGGATTAAATGAGTTGGTCCATGTAAACCACTCGAGATGGTGCATGTGCCTGGTAAGTGCTCAAATGTTAACTATTATTAATTTTATCTTCACCAGCCTTTAGGATATTATTATTGTCCCCTAAGGCTCAGAGAAATGATGGCCTCTAAGCCATTAGGTGAGGACTCAAGGCCGGCTTTGTCTGATTCTGATCCAATAGTTGTTACACCTCTGCTTCTGGCAACGTATTTGTTTACTCTCCCAATTGTCACCAGGGAAAATAATTTCATGGGCCATGATAGAAGCATGAATGAGATAGTTGCTTTAGATTCAAGCATTTCTAGTACCCAGAAGCCTTAGCCAAATATATCTTCTGGAAATTCTACCTTCATCACCAATTCTTCCACACCTGGGAGGCAGCAGGATTTATCAGGGGCAGCCCAAGGATTATCATCGACTTTCTCCAATTTCTTCTCTATCCACAATTTGGTCTATCACTCAGTTCATACTCTATGTCCAAAAATATGTCCTGGAATCTGTCTTCTCCTTTGAACTCTTATCTGCCTAATTAGGCTTCAGGTTTCCAAGGCCCCCAAGTCTGCCTAGTTGGTGTCGATGAAAAAAGTCAAACTCTGTAAAATATTTGAAGAGATTTATTCTGAGCCAAACATGAGTGACCAATGGCTCATCACACAGTCCCAGGGGATCTTGAGAACATGTGTCCAAGGTGGTTGGTCTACAGCTTGGTTTTATGCATTTTACAGAGACATAAGACATCAATCAATCAATACGCATAAGATCAGTCTGGAAAAGGGGGGCAACTCTGAGGGGAGTGGGGCTGCCAGGTCATAGACAGATTCAAGAATTTTCTAGTTGGCAATTGGTTGAAAGAGTTATTATCTAACGACCTAGAATCAATGGAAGGCAATGTCTGGGTTAAGGGGTTGTGGTGACCAAGTTTCCCATTATGCAGATGAAATCAACAGAAGAGAATATTTCTTATCAGGTGTAAAAAAGTCTATTCTATCTGTATTAAGGTCTCTCTTTTTATGTTAATGCTAGTCAGCTGGGAGGAGGGTATAATGAGGCATGTCTGAACCTCACTTCCCATCATGGCTTGAACTAGCTTTTCAGGTTAACTTTGGAATGCCCTTGGCCAAGAGGGTGGGGTCCATTGGCCAGTTGTGGACTTAGAATTTTATTTTTGGTTTATGTTAGTATTAGTCACACCCAGCTCTTTTGATTTTACTCGTTTTCCCTTTTCCCCCTCTTTCTGGTTCCAAAGACAGCTTTCCTGCAGCACTTTCCTTATTTTGAAATTATTTTTACAAGTCTGTGTTTCCTACAAGGGTAAACTCCTGAAAGACATGGTCTTTTTTCTTTTAACCTGGAAATGGCCCCCAGGCACAATTAAGACAAGACTAACTCATTAATATGCCTAAAGGAAGAGTCCAGAAGGGGTATAAGGGGCATAGATATTCACAGAAAGCAGAGACAGAGAAAACACACAAAAAAATGTTGGCCCTCTCAGATGAGGAGAGGTTCTTTCTGACTACCTCAAGCTACCTTGTTACTTTTTTAATTCGTAGAGATGAGGTTTCACTACATTGTCCAGGCTGGTTGAACTTATGGGCTCAAGCGATCCTCCCACCTCAGCCCTCCAAGTAGCTGGGATTGCAGTAAGTGTGCACCACAAACACATGGCTAATTGTTTAATTTTTTTTTTTGTAGAGGTGAGGGTCTCACTATGTTGCCCAGGCTGGTCTTGAACTCCTGGGGTCAAATGATCCTCCCACCTCAGCTTCCCAAAGTGCTGGGATTTACAGGCGTGAGTTGCTGCACCTGGCCTTAGAATAGGAATGTTTCTCAAGAACCACAGATCCCTGCCACTTCAATCATTTGATGACTGAGTGAACTTCTCTCAAGTTTAGAGCCTCCTTTGAAGGCCTGCCTGGGAGAAACGAATGGGTCTACTTTGCAGAAAGGAGCTATGATTCCTTTGGTGAATAGGAAAACCAATCAGCATTTCTGTTTGTACACTGACTTAGGGAAATGCAACTGAGTCCCTACAAGTTGGTTCTGCCTACCTTCTGTTGACATACACCAGTCTGTGAGCCTTCAAGGACTTCAGTAACTTCACTGAGAGAGCTGACCCCATGTCACTATCATGACAGCGAGCAGATCTTCCCCTGCACCGCCCCCCCGGCCCAAAAAAAAAAACCCTGCCTGGATCTGATTTTTCTACTCAAGAAGTGCTGTGGGGCCTTATCAGTCTTTCCATTTCTCCAGAAAGCACTACAAACAATAGTAGCAGTTACCTTTTTTTGAAAATTTACTCTGTGCCAGGCACATAGTTTTGTTCCTGCCCAGAATACCCTATCAATCTATTTCAACCCTAGCCATCCTTTAAAGCCAACCATTTGTTTACTTATTCAACATTTACCCAGCACTTTCTAGATGCCAATATATGTGGCAATATTGAGTTGAGTGAGACGCAGCTACAGTCCTCAGGAACTCACTGTGTAATGAGGCAGAAACAGAAACTCTCTAATGAAATAGTGCATAATGATAGAGAGACGAACAGGATCCTGTGGGATACAGAGGAGGGTCATATAACCCAGCTTTGCAAGGGAGGCTGATTCGAAAGGCTTCATGGAGGAGGTGACACATGAGCTGAATAGGAGAGAGACAGTGGGAAGGTGGAGAAAGGCATTCTTGATCAAGTTAGCAAGTGGAAAACCATAGTGTGTGCAGGGTAAAATGAGCAGCGGTTCCACATGTTTATGGAGGACAAGTAAAATGCCAGAGTCTACATCCCAGAGGAAGGGAAGAGATTCACTGTTCCCCCAGTCTTACTTTCCATGCACCTTGTGTGGTGTGAGCATTCTGCCTCTGCACTTAAAGTGCCTAAAAGATACATCATTATATGAAATATCTTCCAAGTACAAGCCTGCTGTTTCATCTTTGGGGTCAACCAAAGAAACAGAAATCTGCCCCAATATTGGAGGGAAAACTAATCATGCTCGCCCTTTGTAGAGATGCAGGAGGAAGACTGTGTACCTGATGAGCATTTAAAGGATTTTCTCAGGTAATTTAGATGTTGCACATCTTTGCTTAGACTTCAGAGCCAACCTCCTCCCGCTCCCATGCAGTTCAAGGGCTTGTCAATGTGTTCACCTGCATTTTGAAATTTTTCCCAATGAGACTGTTAATTGTATTGAGTGAGGATGGGTCATATCCCTGAGACAATGCTCTTGCATTTTTTCTGTAGAAGAAATCCTCTAGAATGCACAGTAGGCTGACTGGTTTTGATGAGATACCACTGAGGGTGGCTTTAATTTAAGCAACAGTATACAGTAACATGTTCCACCAGAACTAGCAATATTGTCAGGTTACAGGTTTTCAGGGCTCAGGACACCACTAGTGGCCCACTTGCAGGGTCAGAACACACACTGGAAGTTCCCAGTTGCTTCTTCATTTACCCAAATTCAGTAGAAGAAACTATCAATGACAAAGCAGTGACATATGGTGGTGAAGACACTCCCTGCACCAGACTAAAAGCTTCAGTACCACGGCCAGGTGGGGAATTAAAATAAGGAAAAACCCTTGTAAACTTGATGTTAGAGTCAGAGAAGGGATGATCCAACACCTACAATATGAGCTGAGGGCCAAGGATATTTATTATTTCTTTTACTGTTAGTTCAGTTGTGAATTTCCTCTGCTTAACTCCAGACACTCAACTCCAATTTTCTGATATTAACCATTGTAAAAATACTGCCACCATCTTTGTTTTCTGGGCTTATAAGTAGACTAAGTTCTTATGCTTGGCTAGGTGGAATCTTTTCAGTGACCCGAAAATGAAGGCATATGCAAATATCTTTAAAATAGTCTTTTTGAAGCTGCACAGAAAGGAAGATTCGAGAGATCATTCTGCAGTAGTATTGATTCCCCCCTCCCTCCCAACCAAGCCAAATCTTCAGCAGGGAGCTGGAATTGGGTTTCCAGAATAAGAAGATTATATCCCAACAGTTCTGGAACTACATGGGGTGACATTTCTCATTCAGATGCCACCCAAGGTTTGATGACATCTGTAACAAGTCTGCCGAGAGGAGAGCACAGAAGTCCCTTCAGAGGAAAAAGGCAGTAAGAATGCAGCATCAAGATCCTGATTTATCACGTTCGCATTTACCTGCCAGTCTCCTTGGATACGCCTCTCTGTTGCAGGGTAGGGGTTTTGGTTAGAAATTCTGCTCACATGCTGGGGCTGGTAGCTGCATAATTGAACGGCACAGAACCACCCAGGGAAGCTGGAGAATGTTGATGACTCCCAGATGGATGCCTGGGGGGCACCTGGAGGACCGCAGGGTCTTAAAGGGGACTCAAAGCAAGCTACTGTTCTTTCTCACTTCTCACTGGAGCACAAGGTGTTTTGCTGCCTGCAGAAGGCAGAGATTTGTCAGAACTCCCTTCTGACCTTTATTATTGATGAAGCGATAGCAGATGGGTGGCCTACATCTGACCCAACAGCTCACTAATCCATATGTGCCCACTCTGCTTACTAATCCATACATGCCTGTCTTCACTCTGCATTAGGCCAATTCACCCACCCAGGCCTGGGTGAATGCAGGTCTAGACCATTGTTTTGGATTATAGTATCCCCCCAAATTCGCATCAACCTGCGCCTCAGAATGTGACTTTATTTGGAAATAGGGTCTTTGTAGATGTGATTAGTTAAGATGGGGCCATTATGGATCAGGGTGAGCCTCAGATTCAATGACTAGTGTCTTTAAGAGATCACAGAGAGACATTCATGGAGAAGAAGCCATGCCAAGATGAGAGAAGATTGGAAGGATGCAGCTATGAGCCAAGGAAGGCCAAAGCTTGCCGGGAGCCCCCAGAAGCCAGGGGAGAGGCATGAAACAGATTCTCCCAGAATCTTCCAGAAGGAATCAACTCTGCTGACAACCTTGATTTCGGACTTACAGCCTCCAGGACTGTGAGAGAATGCATTTCTTTGTTTTAGGCCATCCAGTTTGTGGTAACTTGTTTTGGCAATCCTAGGACACTAATGCAACAGTCAAGGACAATGATGATGCCGGGGGCTACAGACTGAAAAATAAAGGGAAGGACAGAGCCAGGGATGCCCTGGTCCGCTCTAAACTCACCAGGAAGATAAATTACTCTTGAAGGGGATCGGGGTGGGAATTTCATGGAGCTCATTGAGGGGGAGACTTGAAGCAGGCCTTCCCCCAATATTATCACTAATAAAAATCACACTGGAAGAGGAAAGCTTTCATGAAAGCTTTAATTCTAACTAAGCTAGAGTCCCTATGGGATGAACATTCACTCATACCTCTCTCCTCACTTGTTGGAAAATAGGTAAATGAGCTTATCTCAAGTCCTTAATTAGAACATAACCACATGCAAGGGAGATCTCTTATCAGCATAGATGTTTTTACCCACAGTTTAATGTTTGTACTGTTAGTTTTGAGAAGATGACCACAACTATTCAAAAGGACATGCCAGACACCTTAGTTAGTCACATGCAAATTGGCTAAAATTACTAAGGCAGGAAAGACCACTAATAAATGTTGTATCTTCAACCACAAGTCTAGGTATGGCCTAGTGAGTAGGAATACTCAATTAAGCAGAGCACATATTTGCCTTGAAAATTGTAGTTAATCAAATTCCACTTCTGTCCAAGCCAAACTGAGCGTAGAACCAATTCCAGATGACATAGAGCAGAGAGACGGAGCCTGGTGGCATTGCCCGAGGCCTGGGTGAAGCTGTGCCTGAACCCATCTCTGCCTACTGCCTTTTTAAAGAACTAGACATCTGTGCAGAAGGCTGAGTTCATCATCATCCTAGATCATGGCACTGTATGCAAAATCTCTTCATCTCTGATTAACTCTTACCCCTCTCCCCTTTCCCCATTTCTTCCTACGGGCAATCACTCTAATATGGTTAATATGGAACTTTGTCTGCAGTGGTTATAAGCATTTCTAATTTATTCAAATAATTTTATCATATCTTCTTTCTTTTACTTTTGTCACTGAGCACCACGTCTCTGAGGTCTTTCCATGATGCTACTGTGCCTAACAGCTTTCCAGCTGCTTCTCATTACTGCATACTTCTCCATGGTGTGTATTCACTGTGTTTTTCCATATCCATACCCCACAACCACCACCACAAAATCCCCTGACAGCAATCAACATGCTGTATGTGTCTCCTGTGGAGCTATGTAACAATTTCCTTGGGTCATAACATTAGCAGTGGGATTGCTGGGTCCGAGGAGGCACTTGATTTGACTAAGTAATGGTTAATTTCTCTGGGTAATGGATGTCAGTCTACATTTCCAATGGCTAGGGTTCTTGTATCTGTATTTGCCACCCAAGGGTTCTTGTATCTCTCTTTGCCACTAGCACTTAGCATTATTCAGGTTTCTAATTTTTGCTGGTCAAATTTTAACAAGGTAATATGTCATGTTTTTATTTATTTCATTTTTTTGAGACAGGGTCACACTCTGGAGTACAGTAGTATGAATATGGCTCACTGTAGCCTTGACCCCCAGGGCTCAAGTGATTCTCCCACCACAGCCTCCCCAGTAGCTGGGACCACAGGTGTGCACCACCACATTCAGCTAAGTTTTAAAACTTTTGTAGAGATGGGGGTCTCAACATGTTGCCCAGGCAGGTCTCCAGGCTCCTGGACTCAGGCAGTCCTCCTGCCTAGGCCTCCCAAAGTACTGGGATTAGAGGTGTGGGCCACTGCACCTAGTCTCATATTTTTTTAATTGGCATTTCATTAATTACCAATAACTTGCAACATCTCTCCATATACCTGAAAGTATTTGGGGTTACCCCTTCTATAAACTGCCTGTTCATATTCCTCACCCATTTTTCTACTGGGGCTGCTTTCTTCTTGTTGGTTCACAAGTGTTCCATACGTAGTATGGTATTGAACTCCTTGTTGGTTTTAGAAATTGAAGATATTTCCCCTTTTCTTTCATCTACCCATTAGCTTTGTCCACAGTGTCCTTTGTGGATCAGAGATCCTTAATTTTAATGGAATTCTGGCCTGCAGAATTCTATTTTTTTTTCTTTTGGTCTGCAGAATTCTAAAGATGTCATCTCAATATTCCGTTTCTCTGATTATCTAATCAAACACTAACCTAGGTACTGCACAGAAGAAACTTTGCTGATGTATATAAGTTTATGGACTTTAAAACAGGGAGATTATCCTGGACAATTTGGGTAAACCCAATCTCAACATTTGAGTCCTTAAAAGCAGTGAAATGTCTCCAGCTGGCATCTGAGAGATGTAGGAGGACAGATTGAGAAGGAGCAAACAGAGGTGTGAATCATGAGAAGGGCTTGCCTGAATGTTGCTGGCTTGAAAGACTGAGGAAGGAGGCCACAAACCAAGCATTGGCTATGGCCTCTAGAAGCTGGGAAGGGCTCCTGGGCTGGCAGCCAGCAAGGAAATAGTGGCCTGAGTCCCACAGTTGCCGGGAACTGAATTTGGCCAACAACTGGAAGGAGCCCGGAAGCAGATTCTCTTCCAGAGCTTCCAGATAAGAGCCTATACCAGCTGGCACCTTGATATTAGCCTGGTGAGAGCCTAAGTGCCCAGCTGAGCTCACTGGGTTTGACCTGCAAAACTGTGAGATAATACATGAGAGTCAATCAATTTGTGGTAATTTGTATGGCAGCAAGAAGAAACTAATAGAGAAATCACACTTGTCAATCTTTTGCCTTATGGTTTATGTGTTTGGATATCTTTTCAAGTTTTTTCTTACCCCTGTGCATGCATGAATTTTCAGACTTGTAGGGTGTTATTGCCCCCGCCATGAGGGTGAAAATTGGTTCTTGGGAGGTGAAAACCCAACTTTTATGTTTAAAGTACAGATATCTATATCTATATATCTATATCTATATATGCGCAATATATATATATATATATATATATAAATAGGAAACCAACATAACTGGCATTAACATCCCCTCTGGAGGGTTACATTTAGGAAAAAAAGCTTAAAAAAAACTTCTTAGGAGTTTTTATGAGTTTTAGGTGATAATTAAAAGAAGGTTGCAAAACACTGGCCCCATGTCACAATGACATTCTTCTACATTTTATTTATTTATTTAGAGAGAGGACCTTACTCTGTTGCCCAGGCTGGAGTGCAGTGGCACGATCATGACTTATTGAAGCCTTGAACTCTCAGGCTCAAGTGATGCTCCTACCTCAGTCTCCTGAGTAGCTGGAACTACAGGCATGCACCACTATGCCTGGCTAATTTTTGATTTTTTGTAGAGATGGGGTCTCACTATGTTGCCCAGGCTGGCCTCAAACACCTGGACACCGGCAAACCTCCTGCCTCAACCTCTCAAGTGCTGGGATTACAGGCATGAGGCACTGCACACAGCCTACATTTTGTTTTATTAACTTTATAGTCTATCTTTCATATTGAGGTCTTTAAGTTATATAGAATTTTAGTTTACTGAGTTCCTCTAAAAAATTTGTATGGAATTTTTATTGAGATTGCATTGAATTTATAGGTTAATTTAGAGAGAATCAACATCTTTATAATATTAAATCATCCTGTCAAGAACGTAGAAAGTCACTTCACTCATTGGGATCATCTTCTGTTTCCTTTACTAGAATTTTAAAGTTTTCTCCACAGAGGGCCTTTGTTATTTCCAAAACGCTAAAACGTCTGTGGCTGTTGTGAATGGTGTCTTATTTTCTATTCTGCATTTATTCAAATCTAAGATGTTATCAATGTAAGATGCATCTCAATTTTAGAAACATTAAAATGTTAAAAAAATGTGTCTTATTTTTTCTATTGATTTATTGCTAGTGTAAAGAAATACTATTGATTTTTATGGGCTAATCTTGTATCTGGCAATGCTGTTTCTAAGTTCTAATAATTTTCCTGTTAATCCTGTTGATTTTCCTAGGTAAATGACGATACCTTTATCTCTTCCCTTCCAATTTTTACATTCTCTCCCTCTCTCATTGGCTATGGCCTCTAGTATCATGTAATCATTAGTGGTGAGAGTCAACTATGCATTTTCAGTTTATGGGATTGATAAGTTATTTTTCTTTAGTCAGTGTGGTTGAGGTGTCTGAAATTTACAACTCAAGAGCCCTAACCAATGGATCCTGAGTGCAGAACTATAGCCAATTCTTGAAGAAACCCAACGTTTTTAGTAATCTATCTTCTCTACACTACCTGGTATAAATGTAGTGGCTTAACACCACCTTGGTTTTTGATGAAGGCAAATTCTCTTAGAAAGGAGGTGTGGAAGGCCGGGCGTGGTGGCTCACGCATGTAATCCCAGCACTTTGGGAGGCCAAGGTGGACAGATCACGAGGTCAGGAGATTGAGACCACAGTGAAACCCCATCTCTACTAAAAATACAAAAAAATTAGCTGGGCGTGGTGGCAGGTGCCTGTAGTCCCAGCTACTCGGGAGGCTGAGGCAGGAGAATGGAGTGAACCCGGGAGGCGGAGCTTGCAGTGAGCCGAGATCACGCCACTGCACTACAGCTTGGGTAAGACAGTGAGACTCTGTCTCCAAAAAAAAAAAAAAAAGGAGATGTGGGCAGGAAGAGAATAATTGGTAGATTTAGTACCATAATAATAATTATGATAATTATAAAGATGATGATCTATCTATCTTCATGACTTTACATTTTCAAAATAATCCTTTATCACATTTGATTCATGGCAGTCCTAAGAAGCTGGACAGGAAAAGAATCATTATCTTTGTTTTCCAAATGAGGAAAGGAGAGCTGGATTTTCTATCTGGGTCCAATGATAGTTTTTTGGGGATTGGTTTTCAGGGGTGGGAGGAGCAGGGTAATAGGGTAGGAGAGAGTCCCTGGACCATGAAGAACGGGGAGCGTTGCTTATTTAAAATATCCTGCAAAACAGGGCTCAGATAATAAACTAAACACCAGAGGATGAGCCAAGTCAGAAAGAATACTGAATCTGAATGGAGAAGGAGGGCCAATGAGTGGCCCAGAACTGCAACTTTGAACCAGTGTTTCTAGACTAGAGTTCCACAGAACCCAGTTCCATGAAAACTTGTTATTGCAAAAGGAGCTCACGTCATAACTTAAATTTGTGTGCCATGTTATGCTTGTGTCTACAGTAAAGGACTTCAACACAGCAACTCTGTTTGCAATTTTGTTAAAGGTCTTTTAGCCCCAGAATCAATCAGGCAATCAGGGTTCCACTAGGGAAACAGAATAAGTAAGTTTTATATATTAAGAGATGTATTGCAAGGAATTGGCTTAAGCCATTGTGGGGACTGCCTAGACAAGTTTGATATCCATAGGGCAGGCCATGAGGAAGGAAGCCTGGAACCCCAGGTGCAGGAGATGAACTATAGTCCTACAGTCAGAATTTCCTCTTCCTTGGGGAAGCCTCAGTTCTGCTCTTAAAGCCTTTCAACTGATTAAATCAGACCCATCCAGATGATGTAATACAATCTTCCTTCTTTAAAATAAACTGATTATATAGACTAATATGGTTTGGCTGCATCCCCACCAAAATCTCATCTTCAATTGTAATCCAAATGGTAATCCCCATGGGTTGAGGGAGGGACCTGGTGGGAGGTTATTGGATCATGGGGGTGGTTTCCCTCATGCTCTTCTTATGTTGATCAGTAAATTCTTATAAGATCTGGTTGTTTGATAAGTGGCACTTTCCCCTTCTCTCTCTCCCTCCTGCTGCCATGTAAGACGTGCCTTGCTTCCCCTTTACCTTCTGCCATGATTGTAAGTTATCTGAGGCCTCCCTAGCCATGTGGAACTGTGAGTCCATTAAACCTCTTTCCTTTATAAATTTACCCAGTCTTTGTAGTATCTTTGTAGTAGTGTGAAAAAGGACTAATACATAGACTTTAACCACATCTGTAAAATACCTTCACAGCAACAAGTAGTTAGTGTTTGACTGAGTAGCTAAAGACTACAGCCTAGCCAAGCTGGCACCTAAAACTCGCCGTCACAGCCCCTGTGACAGTGTGCTGGAGAGCTATGTCCACTCTGTTGAGTCCATTCTCAGATGAGTCCATTGAGTCAAGACAAGGAGGCTGTGGATAACAAGCGAATTCTGAATTGTCCAGAAGTGAGGAGAGTAGGATGATGGCATGAGCTTCTCCCTCCCACATGACCTCCCACAGCCTCCCCTTACTTGCTGCTGACTGGCTTATAGGAGCAAACTAGCTCTACTGGTATAATAGAAACTCAGAAATTTTAAGACTGAAATTTTCACCCACTGTGACCCAGCTGCCTCACTTTGCCTCTTTGCTGTCATTGAAAACACTGCAAAATAGACTGAGTGGATAAGAGATTTGTATTGTGAAGTTTTGTGTTTTGTATTTCATTTTCTTGTGCTTTTCTTCTTTTCTTTTCTTTTTCTTTTTTTTTTTTTGAGATGGAGTCTTGCTCTGTTGCCCAGGCTGGAGTGCAGTGGCATGATCTTGGCTCACTCAGTGCAACCTCTGCCTCCCAGGTTCAAGCGATTTTCTTGCCTCAGCCTCCAGGAGAGTAGCTGAGATTACAGGCATGTGCCACCATGCCCGGCTAATTTTTGTATTTTTAGTAGAGATGGGGTTTCACCATTTTGGCCAGGCTGGTCTCGAACTCCCAGCCTCAGGCGTTCCACCCACCTCGGCCTCCCAAACTGCTGGGATTACAGGCGTGAGCCATGGCACTCGGACTTCTTGTGCTTTTTATTTTGTATTTTATTAACATTGTGTTTACAATTTCTTTTGAGGGTCACGTGGCGAGTTGTAAAGATGATGTATGATGTGATGGAGGAAAGTTCCAGGTCTAGACCTACAGACAGTCCTGGTAAAATCAGTGATGGAAAATCACACATAGGACGGGAAACTGAAGTCCTCAGTGAGGAATTACAGTTTCTATGGACTGAATGCCTATATCTCTGGCCAAAATTCACATATGAAGCCCTACCTAACCCCAGTGTAATAGTATCTGGAGGTGGGGTCTTTGGGAGGTGATTAGGTCATGAGGGTGGACCCCTCATGAATGGGACTGGTGCCCTTATAAAAACGGACACTGAGAGAGATAACCTCTCTCCCTCTGTTACATGCGAATACATCAAGAAGGCAGCCATTTGCAAACTCGGAAAAGAGTTCTTACCATCCATGCTGGCATCCTGATCTCAGACTTCCAGCCTCAAGAACTTTGAGGAATAAATGCTGTATAAGCCACCCAATCTATGGTATTTTTGTTATAGCAGCCAGAAGTGACTAAGACGACAATCTTCAGGACACAGAGAAGCTGCTCCTTGTGATGAAAGCCACTCTTCAATGAGCTTTGTGCAGGCTGCTGATCCATGTGGTCCTACCCGCCCTCTGCCCGCCCCACCATGTGTCTCTGTGGCAAACAACTCACAAGTGCAACAGTGGCCTGGCCCACTGAAAACACACTGACCTACAGGCCACTGCTATTGGTAAGGTAAGAGGCTATTTTAAATGGCAATTGGAATCTCAAAGAGTGGAAAGCTTTTGTTAAAAATCCACCCTCAGGCACAGGAAGCAAGATCTAGTAGCAGAACTTACTGGCCAGAAAAGGGAAGGCCACACAGGTGATGAGAACCTAATAATGCCTGTAAAATTTCAGTGAGTAAACTGCCAGGACAAGATGCAGTATGAGGGATTGGAAAGGTTTCACTCTCAGGGAATACAATATCAATCAATGTATTGATGGGATGTCACATGATGCTGAAGAGGTTCGTGCAGTAAACTGAAAAGCAGTATCTTCTCTGTCTAGGTTGATGTGTCAACAGATTTTGCCAATACATGTCTTAGTATTTGTAAGGCTTATGAATGATGAAACTCAAGAATATGTTTTCTGCTGCAAAGAGCTGCCCAAAACAAATCTATATATACTTGTTTGGGGCAGCTCTTTGCAGTAGAAAACATAAACATATTTTCAATATATATTTTCTATTTTTTGCATATTATTATTTTTCTATTAAAGCTTTACTGAAGTATAACTGATATACAATAAACTACATAATTTGATGAGTTTCGATATGATTGTACATTTGCAAAACCATCACCACAGTCAAGATAATGAACATACTTATCACCTCCAAAAGCTTCCTCATGCCCTTGTATGTATAATCCATTTCTCTCTACTCCCCACCCTTGTCCCCAGTTGTTGATCTGCTTTCTGCTACTATAGATTAGTTTGCATTTTCTAGAATTTAATATAATGCAATCGTATGTACAGTCATGCATCACATAATGACATTTCAATCAATGATAGACTGCATATATATGACAGTGGTTCCATAAGATTTTAATACTGTATTTTTCCTGTGCCTTTTGTATGTTTAGATATGTTTAGATACACAAATACTTACCATTGTGTTAAAATTGCTTACTGTATTCAGTACAGTCATGTGCTGTACAGTTTTGTAGACTGGGAGCAGTAGGCTGTATCACACAGCCTAGGTGTACACCTAGGCTGCATGATACAGCCTATTGTTCCCAGGCTAGACCATCTTGGTTTGGGTAAGTACACTCTATGATGTTCATACAATAATGAAATTGCCTAACTATGCACTTCTTAGAATGTACCCCTGTCATTGAGTGACCCATGACTGTATCCTTTTGTGTCGGGGTGAGGAAGTAGGACTTCTTGTGGAATGCTCACTCTTGAGACCCAGCTGCCATGCAAAGCCCAAGTTAGCTGTGTGGAGAGGTCACGTGGAGAGAGCCAAGCCCAGGTCAGCTGTGTGGAGAGGTCACGTGGAGAGAGCCAAGCCCAGGTCAGCTGTGTGGAGAGGTCAGGTCACGTGGAGAGAGCCCAGGTCAGCTGTGGGAGGTCACGGGAGAGCCAAGCCCAGGTCAGCTGTGTGGAGAGGTCACATGGAGAGAGCCTTCCAACCATCCCCACCATGGTGCCAGATATATGAGCAAAGCCATGCTGAATGTTCCAGCCCCAGCTGCCACCTCACTGAAGCCATACAAAACACTTTGGGTAAGAGCAGCAGAAATGAGCCAGCTGGTCAACCCACAGAATTGTGAGATGTAATACAGTGGTTGTCATTTTAGCCATTACATTTTGGAATGGTTGGTTATCCAGCGACAGATAACTGAGCAATCTAACATTCAACCCCTGTCAGAAGTTCCCAGGATAATGAAAGTAACCTGATTGTAGAGTGGCATCTGCCCTTTTCTGGTCTTTGGGCACTTTGTTCCCACAAGTGAAGAGGAAAAAGTGAGCCTCTGCCTCCCTCTCTAGTCCTGCAGCCAATAGCCAGACTCTTCTGAGCCCAGCCAGACCCATTTCCGTTATGCCTAGAACAGAGTTGGGGGCTTCTGTGGCTCAGGGGTGTGGACTCACATTCGCCTTTGCACCCCTACCTCAGAAGCATCTGGTGCCTGCACCCTGTCACCCCCTCCTGCCTTTTCTCCTGCTCTCAGGTTCATTCTAAAAACCACCTGTGACTTGTTAAGCTGCAGATTCCTGGGCTGTGCTGCCACAGATGCCATTTCAGTCAGTCTAGGGCTTGGCTGAGGAGGATGTGGAGTTTTCCACTGCAAATGACTGTGACATAGGACAATGATGGGACGATGTTCAGACCGTGTTTTCAGAAACTCTGCCCTGGATTCACAAGGCTTTTCTGGTGTTCAAGGGACATTTCTTTGTTGTGAGTTGTTCTTGATAAGTGAGAGTGAGCATGCATGAGAATGTGTGTGAGCACATGTATGTGTAAGCATGGGGTGGGAGTGAATGAGTGTGACTGAGCATGTGTGTGTGTGAACATATGACTATAGTGTATGGGGAGGAGGTGGGGCAGGGCAGCAGTCCTGGGGTAGGACACAGGGTTGGGTGTCACTGGCAGGAAGACACAAGCCCAGGATGGGGTGTAGGTGCCTGGCAAGGACGAGAAGGGCTGGGGGGATTGCACCAAATGACAAAGGCTCTGAGACGGGAGTTGGTGAGCTATAGGACAATGTGTTCCCCACACTTCTGGCCAGCAGCTCCAAGCAGCTGCTCTGCCTTCCTTCCCTAAAAACACATGCTCCTGTGGTCAGTCTGAGTCCAGAAGCCTCATGTTATAAAAAGGTATCCTGTGCAGGGTAATGGAAAAAAAGGGCAAAGAAAGACATATGGACCTGGGAAAGGATGTGGGCTGCGCTGGAGTTTGGCAGGCAGCTTGGCCCTCCCATGGCATGTGGCCACACGGGCAAACTGTGTTAGCTTTGGTGCTGGATGGGCCCAGCGGTGGGGGATTTTGCCCTTGTTTTTCTGCTGCCCCTGTTTAAGGTGGACTCCTGGTGCTTGAGGTGCATCTGTGTTGTGGCGTGCTTTAAAAAATTATCCGCTCCCATTTGGAAAGTGAAAGACATAATAATAGTAATAATAACAACTGTCAGCGTTTACGGAGAAGAGTCCACCATTCCAGACATCACACGAAGTACTTTTGGGGCATTCGCTCATTTAAATTTCAACCTGGGTGATCACAGACATCTCCTGGAATACTGATCCTGAAACCAATTTTAAAGCAAAGTATAGACATCCCCACTTAAAATATAAAACTTTTAAACAGAAATATAACATAGAAAAAAATGCACGAACCATAAGTGTGCCCCTCAATGAGTTATCACAGGGGAGCACACCTGTGTGACCAGGTGAGCCAGCTCAGCTCCCTGGAAGCCACCCTGGGATCCTGCACAACCTCTAACCCTGTCCTCCTTCCCAAAGGTAATTGCTGTCCTGACTTGGTACATCATGGGTTAGATTTGCCTGTTTATGGCCAGGCACGGTGGCTCAGGTCTGTAATCCCAGCACTTTGGGAGGCCGAGATAAGTGGATCACTTGAGGTCAGGAGTTCGAGACCAGCCTGGCCAACATGGTGAAATCCCATCTCTACTAAAAATACAAAAATTAGCCAGGCATGGTGGCACATGCCTGTAATCCCAGCTACTCGGGAGGTTGGGCAGGAGAATTGCTTGAACCTGGGAGGAAGAGGTTGCAGTGAGCCAAGATCAGGTCACTGCACTCCAGCCTGGGCAACAGAGCAAGACTCTGTCTAAAAAAAAAAAAAAAAAGATTTGCCTGCTTATAAACTTCACATGCATTGAACCATAGCCTATGTAGTTTTTTGTGGCTGCTTCTTTCCTCCACATGGTGCTTGTGAGATTCATTCTTGTGGTTGCCTGTGACAGTTTTTCCTTCATTTTCTTTCCTGTGTAGTATTCTGTCGTGTGACTATACCACCTTTCTTTTTTTTTTTTTTGGAGACAGGGTCTCACTCTGTTGCCCAGGCTCACTGCAGCCTTCACCTTCCAGGTTCTATCAATCCTCCCACATCAGCCTCCTGAGTAGCTGGGGCTACAGGCATGCACCACCACACCTGGCTAATTATTTTTTTCTTTCTTTTCTTTTTTGTTTTTTTTTTTTAGAGATGTGATTTCTCCATGTAGCCCAGGCTGGTCTCAAACTCCTGTGCTCAAGTGATCTATCTGCCTCGGCCTCACAAAGTGCTGGGATTACAGACTTGAGCCACTGTGCCTGGACTGTGCCACATTTAATGTATCCATTCTGGAGTTGATAGAGGATTTTTTTTTTCCTCCTGGCTTGGGTAGCTCCACTTTTTACTGTTTTACTATTATTTTATGTCTCTGTGCAGCTCACAGTCAAAAGTGCTGGATTCATGTCCTGGATACTCTGCTTACCAGCTCTGTGAACCTTGGGAAAACTATTTAGCCTTTCTGAGGCTCATTTGTCTCTGCAAGCAATAATGCCTAATTTCCCTTGGTTTCCTATTCAATCAGCAAGCATTTATTGGTCACCTGCTATGTGCCATCATTCTAGGAGATTTAGCAGTGACCGACACAAAGATCACTGCTCCACACGTTTGTACCTTTGTCCCTTCAGTTCCCTTTCTTTGGGAAGCTCTTTCTTCCCAGATCCATCCTTTTTCTTCCTTACTCCCACCCACATTTTTGCTTCGTTATTTTCTGCTCATCCTTCTAGACTGAAGTCTGACATCCTTTCCTTTCCTCTAGGAAGCCTTACATGGCCCCTGGCAGAGCACTGGCCACTGTTTACTGAAATGTTGGGGGCTCGGTCTGCACACCTGTCTCCCCCGTGATCTGTGAGCTTCCTCAGGGCAAGGGCTGATTTCCTGCACCTTTGGCATCTGCAGTGCCTATCCCAGGGTTAAGCTCAGGGTAAAGTCTTGGTACAAGTTAAGAACTTTTGTTGTACTTATTAGCCAAATAAGCCAGTGTGATGGCCACTCAGGTCATACCTGCTGAGTTAGCACATCAAGACGGTAGTCCTGCCCCTGAAACCAGAACTTATTCCAGGTGGTTTTCAGGGGGTTCAGCCACATTACAGGGGTGATTAGGTATAAAGAGCCTTGGAGTTCTTTGGGCCAAAAAACTTGCTCTCTCCAAGCCTCTATTTTGTCAGTTAAATGGCTACATTTTCAAGGTTATCTGGGAGACTTAGAGAAAGTATACTCGAAGTGCCTGGCATCTAAGAATAATGATTTCATTGATTGAAAGCTTATTATATATTCAGCTTAAAAGGCACTTTACGTATTTTAACAAATTTAATCAACACAACAGCCCGTGATGAAGGAGCTGTCACTATTTGTGTCAACTTACAAATGTGGAAACTGAGGCACTGAGTGTTTAAGGGACTTGCCTAATGCTACACTGACACAGCCAGTAAGTGGTAGAACTAGGAAGGAGACTGGTCTTGACTGCTATAGCCCACCTTGCCCAGAAGCTGCAGCCACCACCAAGAGACCCAGCTCAGAAACTTCCAGACAGCATAGTAGCACAAAACGCAGCAAAAACCTTCCTGATCTTTCTCTTCCCCTTTCCTTTAGGGCCAGTTCAGGCAGTAAAGTTGGAGCTTCCTTTGAAGTCTTCTCCCTTCTCTCCTGATGAGGCCTCAGGGAAAATGAGCCCTTTCCTTATCTCAGCAGCAAAGAAATTGTCCAAACACAGCAGTAGCATCTCCGTGGGAAGCTCAGGAATACTAATGATAAAACAAATTGATAAATTCAATTTCAAATGTGTTGATGAGAAAAACTAATTGATAAGCTCATTCATTTATTTAACAAGTATTTATGGAGTACCAACTCTATGCCAGTGTGGAGAATTAACTCTAAACAAAACAGCTGAGATCCCTGGCCTGATGAAGCTTATGTTCTTGAGTTGGGATGTTACCAGAGGCGAATCTGTAGGGGTCTGCAGCAACCTCAGTTCTTGCCTCTTTAGAAGAAAGAATTTGACCAAGGGGCAGACGGTAGAAGGAGAGACTGAGGCAAGTTTTAGAGCAGGAGTGAAAGTTTATTGAAAAGCTTTGCTGGCCGGGCGCGGTTGCTCACACCTGTAATCCCAGCACTTCGGGAGGCTGAGGCAGGCGGATCACCTGAGGTCAGGAGTTCAAGACCAGCCTGGCCAAAATGGTGAAACCCTGTCTCTACTAAAAATACAAATATTAGCTGGGCGTGGTGGCATGCACCTGTAATCCCAGCTACTTGGGAGGCTGAGGCAGGAGAATCGCTTGACCCCGGGAGGCGGAGGTTGCAGTGAGCCGAGATCGTGCCAGTGCACTCCAGCCTGGGCGACAGAGTGAGACTGTCTCAAAAAAAAAAAAAAAAGCTTTACTGCAGAAACAAAAGGAAGGAAAGTACACTTGGAAGAGGACCAAGTGGGCGACTTAAAAGACAAGTTTGACCTTTCGACTTGGAGTTTTATATGTTGGCATGCTTCTGGGGTCTTACATCCCTTCTTCCCTGATTCTTCCCTTGGGATGGGCTGTCCGCATGAGCAGTGGCTGCCAGTGCTTGGGAGTGGAGCATGCGCAGTGTGTTTACTGATGTTGTACGCATGCTCACTGGAGACGTTCTTCCCTTACCAGCCCAATGTCCGTTAGGAGGTCATATACCAGTTAAACTCCACCACTTTACCTCTTAGGGCACATGTGTGAGCCTACTCGCCCAACTGCTAAGATCTTACCAGGAAGCTACTGATCACCAGTTTCAGGTTTTTCCCTTCGATAGGGCGACTGCGTTTCCCTGGCACTGGCTGGACCAATTATTGTTTTAGAGAGACAGTTAACAACCACCTGACCATCACCTGATGGTCTCCTGACATTCCTGGTGGTGGGTGGGGGGGGCCTTTCTTGCCCTGTTCATGTCTGACTAGCTACCTACTGTAACAGTATAAATATCTTTTTAACACTTTCATTTACAGGAAAGAAAATGCAAGAATGCTTGAAAAAAAAAAAGACCCAAGTACCAAAATTTGGACAAACTAAACAAGTAAAAGAAGGAGAAGTGTCAGAAAAAAAAAAACTTAGACTTCTTGAAATAATTAATGAAAGGATGTTTTGAAATAGCAAGTTTGTCCGGTATAGGTATAATGAAATTTGATTTACCAAAATTCCATTTTTTTCCAAGAATTTGTGGTATAACATGAAGCTTACCTTTCACAGCAAAGGCAAGGTCATCCCCCCCTTGGAGGACATGGTGCTGCTGATGACTCTTGAGACATCTTAACCTACAATGGCTTCAAAACTTATGCCTTCAGCTCTGCCTCCTCCCCACTCCAAGCTTCAAACTCAAATATTCAGCTGCCTGCCTGTCTATAGATCCTCTTGGATGTATAATAGCATCTCAGCTTCAGCATAACCAAAAGATAACTCTTGATTTGCACCCAAATCTTGTTTTTGTTTTTTTTCCCCTTAGTCTTTACCACTTCCTTAAATGGCAACACCTATTCAGTTGCTCAAGCCAAAAACTTAGGAGGCAGTCATATTCTTTATTGTGGCTATCAATAGCAAAGGCAGCTATTGTTTAACTGAGGGTAACAGAGACCCAAAATAACTGTGACTTAAAAAAATAGAAATCTACTTTTTTTATTTCTTCCTCCAGTAAAGAGGGAGGTAGGTAGTCCAGACTTCCTAGTGTATCTAAACTCCATGAACTCCTCAGGGATGCAGGCACCTTTCAGGTCATTGTTCCACCATCCCTCGATGTGATCTACCTCTTCATGACACAACACGACAGCAAAAGCACCAGTCATTGCATCATGGGTCCGAGTAGCGGGACCCCTGTAGGAAGGAGGCATGGAAAAGGGCAGAGAGCATATACTAGCTATCTTTTAAGCAAGGCAATTTTGCTAAGAACTTATTGGCAGAACTTAGTCACATGACTACATCACCTAACTATAAGAGAGGCTGGGAGATGTAGTTTTTATTGTAGGCAGTCATGTGCTTAGCTAAAACTTGGAAGTTTTATTGCTATGAAAGAATAGACCAGATATTGGGGTTGGTAGGAATGGCCAAAAGTTCCTGCCGTATCTGGGTTGTAAACTCTAGGCTACTGGGCCCCTGCCTGCTATTTGACCCCACCTCCTTGACCATGTTCAACACAATCTAGCCATTCTGGCCTCTTCTAATGTCCTTTGAATACACCAGGCTTATCCCTGCCTTAGAGCCTTTGTGCTGCCACTCTCTGCCCCTGAGATGCACCCTCCAGATTTGCACATGGCTGACTTCTCATTATTCCAGTTTTGGCCCAAATGTTAGATCCTTACTGGGCCTTCCCTTGACTACCCTTTCTAAGGCAGTGTTTCTGTACCAGCCAGCTTTGATCACATAACCCCATTTCATTTTCCTCAAAGTACTCCAGAGTCACTCTCTGAAAACATCTTCCACTTTGTGTGTGTGTGTGTGTGTCTCCCTGTTCCAGTGAGTAGCTAGTCAGACATGAGCAGGGCAGGAGAGGTCCTACTCCAACTCAAGCAGGAATGTCAGGTGACCATCAGGAGATGGTCAGGTGGTTAACCGTCTCTCTAAAATAAATAATTGGTCGCAGCCAGCCCCAGAAAAAGGCAGTCTCCCTATAGAAAAGAAACACCTGAAACTGATTATCAGTAGCTATCCAATAAGATCTCAGGAGTTGCGAGAGTGGGCTCACACATGAGCACTAAGGGGGGAAATGGTGGAGTTTAACTGGCATATGACCTCCTAGGGACATTGGACTGGTAAGGGAATAACACTGTAAGTGAGCATGGGTACAACTCCAGTAAACACACTGCTCATGCTCCCCTCTCAAGCACCGGCAGCCCACCCCAAGGGAAGAATCAGGGGAGAAGGAATGCAAGACCCTGGAAGTATGCCAACATATAAAACCCCCAAGTCAAAGGTCAAACCATGCACTTGCCTTTCACGTTGCCCGCTTGGCCCTCTTCCAAATGTATTTTCCTGCCTTTTGTTTCTGCCGTAAAGCTTTTTAATCAACTTTCATTCCTGCTCTAAAGCTTGCCCCAGTCTCTCCTTCTGCCTTCTGCCCCTTAGTCGAATTCTTTCTTCTGAGGAGGCAAAAATTGAGGTTGCTGCAGACCCCTACAGATTTGCTGCCAGTAACATATTTTGGTACCATGTGACTTGGATAATTTTCACCACTAACAATACGATCTAAGAAACATGAAACTGCAGCATCAAAAAAGAGCTTTCTGATCCCGACACCTGCCTGGAGTGAACTCCACCTGAAAAATTCTGGTCTATTAGCCCTGGCAGGTGCTTCTCAGATCTACTAGGCCAGTGTTTCACAAGCATCAATTTATGGAATGGCCCCTGGATTTCAGGGAATGTTTTCTCACTGGTTAAACTTTTAGTGCTGAAGTTATTTACATTTGACCCACCTCGACACATATGGACAAACACCTTATTCTCCATGGTCAAGCCAAAACTGGGAATTTTTATGGATCTATATATAAATATAATTTCTTTATGAGGATTTGTGGATTGTATTAAGGATAATGAATAAAAAAGAAGGCTTAATAAAAAGTTCCTAAGTCTACTGAGGAATGTAATGGGTGCTTAGCACATTATTTGTCTGTGCTGAGACACACACTCACACATAACTATGCAATTTTCATGTGCAATGGTCAACAATTTAGGAATTTTATAATTCCTACTCTCATCTGACAGATAAGAAAACAGGCCATCAAATGTGTGTGTGTGTGTGTGTGTGTGTGTGTGTATGAGATGTGTATATATGAGATGTATATATAAGATGCAAGTGTATACATATATGTTAAATGTATATGTTAAAATATCTAAAAAACACACACTGGCCCTATCTCTTCCATATATATGCAGTCATCCACACCAACCCTAGGCTATGAGGCTTCTCTCTCCAGAGAAAGAAAGGCTCCTTCTAGAGCAAAAAGTCATTCATCAGATTTGGATATTGAAGTAGCATGAAAAGCCAGAATTTGCCAAGAGAGAAAAGGATTTCTCTATTTCCCTTTCATATATATATATATATATGGAAGATAGAGGGTCAGTGTTGAGAGGAGATGGATCTGAGCATGGACTTGGTGCTGGAGAGTCCCAGGAACTGGCCTGAAGAGGGGGAGACCAATTCTTTGGTGAACTGATTGCCCTGTCAGCTGCTGAGTGGGGAGGGTAGAGGTGGACACACGGAATGGTGAGAAAGTGACATTTTACAATAACAATGACATGGTGCTTGAGTGTTTGTTCACATTACACCTACAAGTATCCAAAAATGTAGTGAATGGTAAGGGGGAGAGAAATCAACATTTAGTCCAATAAGTAATACACACAGCCTCTGGAAGGGACGCGTCTGTCAGCTCCACACTCAGTGGTTCAGATTCCATGCCACTCCTGCTTCTCTGCAAGAGTCAGCTGGGTGTATACAAGAGAACTCAAGGGACATCTTGGAGGCAGGGGAAGAAGGGCCTGGGTCGGGGATCCCCACAACCACCCTCAGCTCCAAAGACTTGCTAGGAGGACTCATGGGACTCAGCATATAGTCACAGTCATGGCTATGATTTATTATAGTGAACGGGTACAAAACAAAATGAGTGAAAGGAAGAGACACATGGGGCAAAGCTGGAGGAGACCAGGTGCAAAATTCCAAGAAGTCACACAGGGTATACTTAGTTTATTTAGAAAGAATTGTGACAGCCTATGTGGAATGCTGTCTACCAGGGAAGTGCCACTAAGCCTAGGAGTCAGTCCAAGGATTTCACTGAGGGTCAGTCATGTAAGCATCTGTGGCCTAGGATGTACCAAAAGTCCTGGCTTCCAGAAGGAAGGCAGGTGTTCAGCATAAACCACATTTTTGTACAAAGAGTTCAGGTGCAGCGAGCTGCTCTTGTCCTTCCTGGGAGTGCTGGGAACCCACCCCAAATCCAAGTTTGTAGATGCCAGCCAAGGGCCAACCTTGCAAGCAGTCTCAAACTGGCTATGTTAATTCTGCCTGAGGCCTCAGAGCCACATGTATCTCCCTCATCCCTGGACTGGAGGCCACTGAGTCACAATAGGTTCTAGGTCCTGCTGGAGGCCATTTGCTCTCTGAAGCCCTGTACATCCCGGGCAGGCCACAGGAAGCCAGGAGGGTGTGGCAGGCCATCTAGCCAGCCAGGCACTTCCTTCCACCAGTGCTATCACCCTGGGCTGGATGTGACCACATGGGGACTTCTTTGCCATGCTCTCCCTTCCACTGGTACACATGGGGAAGTCTAGCATGACCTCCTCACTGTCTAGTAACCTAAGTGCCCCTTGGGTCCTATCATCCATCTGTGTTTGTCCCAAGGTGGCGGATGGAAGGAGGGAACAAGAACGCTGGCATTTGAACTGCTCACTCGGCCTCTTTGTCTTTTCTCCTGCCCATAGAACACTGAGGTGGGAATACAAAGCCACAACATCATATCTGGAGTAAAACTGGCACCTGGGTAGCCAGTTTTAGCTGTTGTTAATGTGTTAACCCATTATATGACCTAATGGCCACATAACATGACCTTGGGGAGTATAGAAAATCCTTTTTTCTCTTGGCAAATTCTGGCTTTTTATGCTATTTTTTTTTTTTTTGGAGACAGAGTCTTGCTCTGTCACCCACATTGGAGTGCAGTGGCATGATCTCAGCTCACCACAACCTCTGCCTCCAGGGTTCAGGTGATTCTCCTGCCTCAGCCTCCCAAGTAGCTGGGATCATAGGCGTGCACCACCACACCCAGCTAAATTTTTTTTTTTTTTTTTTGTATTTTTAGTAGACACAGGGTTTCACTATGTTGGCCAAGCTGGGCTTGAACTCCTGACCTCAGTTGACCCACCTGCCTCGGCCTCCCAAAGTGCTGGGATTACAGGTATAAGCCACCGTGCCCAGCCTCATGCTACTTTAATATCTAAATCTGATGAACGATCTTTTTGCTCTAGATGGAGCCTTCCTTACTCTGGAGAAAGAAGCCTCATAGCCTCGGGTTGGTGTGAATGACTGCAAAGGTGAGTGAAATTTCATATCCCCCAGTTTCATTCCATGATTTTCATGCCAGAAATGATAGTTTGCATGTGTGAACGTGCTTTCATGAACTTTTGGTCATGATAACTCAGAGATTGAGGTAGACATGTCCATTATACAGAGAAAACCATTGAGTCAAAGAGGGCTAGTTAATGGTGGAGTTTGGGCTTGAATTTATATCTTCACACTTGACTCTAGTAAACTTCTTGCTACGTATTATTTGTTGCTAGCATCAGATCTTTATTGTCTCTTGTAATCTATGGGCAGGTGCAGATTCTGTAAAGAATATCTGTTCTTTCTCATCCACAAAAATGGCCTCTCAAATATATTCCTGTCCTAATCCATGGAACCTGTGATTATGTTACCTTGAATGGCGGAAGAGACTTTGCAGATGTGACCCAATTAAGGATTTTGAAATGGAAAGATTATCCTGGATTATCTGGGTAGACCTGATGTAATTACAAGCATTCTTGTAAGAGGGAAGCAGGAGGTGGGGTGGAGGGGAGAGAGAGAGAGAGAGAGAGAGAGAGAGGAGGAGAGGAAGTGAGGAGGAGAGGAGGAGAAGAGAAGACAGGAAGAGAGAGAGGAAGAGAGAGGCTATACAGTGGCTTTGAAGATGGAGGATAGGGCCATGAGGCAAGTGATGCAAGTGACAGACCTCCGGAAGCTAGAAAAAGACAAGGAAACAGACCTTTTCCCCACAGCCTCTGGAGGGGAGGCAGCCTTGCTGACACCTTGATTTTAGCCCACTGAGACTGGTTTTGTACTTTGGAACTCCAGAACTGTAAAATGACACATTTGTGTTGTTTGAAGTCACTAAGTTTGTGGTAATTTGTTACAGCAGCAATAGCAAACTAACACATGCAGTGTCCTCTCTTATTAACTATAATAGAATTCATCGCGGCCTCTCCAGGTAGTTGCCTCTTGGAGAAACCACCTGGCCCCATTCTTGGTCTGGTGATGTGAGTGGGGCTGACCCCACTCCTGGCTCCAGGGCAGAACATAGCCTCCAGGCCTGGGCAACAAGCATGCTACATTCTCTGGTCACAGTGGCTGGTCAGGGGTGAGCAAGGCCCTTCAGAAGGCAGCTCTAGACTCTTGCTGGAGCTGTTAGGAAGGGGGTGTGTCCTTTCTACAGTGGATACTGAGCTGGAGAGAAGTCTGGAACAGGCGGGCAGCCACTTGAGAATGAAGACAACACAAAAGAAAGCTGAGCCAAGGACTGGAAAGAGAGGCATTCTCCTTAAGACACAGCTAGAAACCCGAATCAGGTCATGTCTAAAGACAGCCTAAAGATCCCAATGACAGGAGCCAATCAAGTCTCTTTTTGTTTAAGCAAGTTGGAGTTGAAGTTCTGAACCCAGATGTTTCTGACTAATAGTGTTATGTGGTTAGGAGTCACCTAAATTGGATTATCTGATTATTGATTTCATGGAAGTTCAACACTATGGAGCACCATCCAGTACCACCCAAGAGAAGACATGTTAGTACCCAAATGCCATTGATCTTACAATTAAAACTGGGGAGAAAATTTGAGTCCCTTTCCCCCAGAGGATGTTCCTGCTGAGAGTTACTACTTCAGTTCTTTTCACTTAACAAATCCTAACCCTTGTACATCAGTATATTGCTTCCTCAGGCTTCATCTCATGCAGCTATGGAGACCCAGGGAAAGGCAGTGACTGGCTGCAAGGGAGTGACTGGCTGCAGGACACATGTCGGCTGGTGGCCAGGCTGGGATAAGCACTGTGACCCTAAGCGCTGTGTGCTCTCTGAAGCATGCTGCTTCGAGCTTTCTTGTGAGCATAGTCACTCCTGTTTTTATGGCTCTGAAAATTCACACTGTGCTGTGTGCAATTAGTTCTTGTTGCTCTCCCCTTGCTGATCAGCATTCTCAATTTCATTTTCAGAGCCTAGCTTTATCATTGTCATAAAGAGATTATCTAACATATTGAATATTAAAAATCTGACACCACAGAGTAAGATTTGCATTCCAAGGTTATTGTTATTTACCAGAACTCATCACTTGACCTGCTGTTTTTTGAGAAACATCACTCCGAAGGGCAAGAGACAGCTCCCCACAGCCTCCCTATGGAGATCACATTTTAAAGGCTCTTCATTTGAGTTCCTAATATTGATGGCATTGATCTGTCACTTCTCTATGAACCAAGCTCAACTGACAATTCTAGAATCAACCAGAACAGGAAGGGATGTTAAAAGTTACTTGGTCCAATCCTTGCATTTTCCAGTTGCAAAAGTGAGACTTGGAAAGTCAAGTATGTATCAGTCAGAGTTCTTGCTTAGAGGCAAGTACTCTGCTAACTTAAGAACATGAATGTTTTAAAGGTAGCTTACAGAAATTCCAGGAGGGTCAGAGAAGCAGGTATGTGCCTATGCAACTGGAAACAAGAACTGCAGGGGCTGCCCCAGTAAATATATCACTATCACTGTCTACAGTCGGTTGAATGGTGGCCATCAAAAAGATATGTCTACATCCTGACCTATACATGTGATCTTACTTGGGAAAAGCATCTTTGCAGATGTAGTTAATGTAAAGAGATGGTTCTGGATTATCTTAGTGGGCCCTAAATCAAATAACAAATAATAAGCCTTCATAAGATACAGAAAAGGAGACAGCACAGACACACAGAAGGCCATGTGAAGACAGAGGCAGAGACTGGAGTGATACGGGGACAAGCCAGGGAACACTGGGAGCCACCAGAAGCTGGAAGAGGCAAAGAAAGACTCTCCCCTAGAAAGTTCAGAGGGAGCACACAGCCCTGCCAACATCTTAATTTCAGACTTCTGGCCACCAGAACCATGAGAGATTACATTTCTGTTGTTGGCGTTTTATAAGAGCTGCCTGAACAGATTGATTCAGTGACTTCGGGTAAATCACTTTGTCCAGCCTTGCCAACATGGTGAAACCCTGTCTCTACAAAAGATACAAAAATTAGCCAGGTGTGGTAGCACACGCCTGTAATCCTAGCTACTCAGCAGGCTGAGGCAGGAGAATCACTTAAACCCTGGAGGCAGAAGTTGCAGTGAGCCGAGATCGGGCCATTGCACTCCAGCCTGGGCAACAGAGCAAATGCCATAGACTGGGTGGTTCCAACAGCAGACATTTATTCTCGTCATGCTCTGGAAACTCGAAGCCCAAGGTCAAGGTGCCAGCAGGGTTGGTTTCTGGTGAGGCCTGTACACGGCTGCCTTCTTACTGTATCCTCACATGGCCGTTCCTCTGGGCAGGCACAAAGAGTGAGCTATCTAGTGTCCCTTTCTCTTCTTGCAAGGATGCCAATCCTATTGGATTAGGGCCCCAGCCTCATGACTTCACCTAACCTTAATTACCTCCTTAAAGTCCTTCTCTCCAAATACAGTCATATTGTGGGTTAGGGCTTCAGCGTATGATTTTCAGTCCATAACACTCCCACAGCTAGTTAGAGGCACGTTGAGATTTGAGCCTAGGCCTTCTGACTGTGAACCCACCTCTGAGTTCAATCCCATAAGATTTGGGCAGGCTGGGTACAAATGCATTTAGAAAAACAAAGGTATTTAGAAAATAGAATGATACTTACCATGACTGGTCTTTGGGTTCCATTTTAGCTTACTGCCTAGCAGCAAGGGGCTACAAAAGGGAAAATATCAATCTCCTTAGACATTGGTGGCTCAGCTATAGGTTCTGCCTCTCTGCCCAAACCTCGTGATCTGTATATTCACGGCTCTTAGCTGCAAGCAACGGAAAGTATGATTTAGGCAAAAAAGGAATTTATTGAAAGTGTTGTGGGTAACACAGAGAAATGCTAAAAAGGCTGGGAAATGGCTTGAAAATCAGCAGGAAGGAAGGGAGGTCAGCAATAGCCAAGATCACAGCACACGGCTGGTCCAGTGAGGCCAGCACGGCCACAGCCATTGGATTTGTTGCGGCCATCACGAAAGTGGGTTCTCTACCAGCTCTGCCTCTTTGTACCACCAGCTCCTGTCCCAGCCCATGCCGCAGGTGCCTCTGAGTGCTCTTAGGTTTGTGTAGTCTTCACAACATCCTGAAAATATGTATCATGATTCCCATTTTACAGATGAGGAACCTGAGGCTTAAATATGCTAGGTGACTGGCCACAGGCAAATTCAGGCCTGCCTGACTCCAAAGCCCACTTTCCCAGTAATCACAGTGTGGTAACTCCATCCCATGGCTGGGATAAAAGAATTCCAAAGTATACTTCAAAGAGGTTGTTCCAGTTGCAATACTTGGGTGGCTCCTTTGCATTCCACCCTTTCCAGCCTCAAGGGAAATGTATTGTCTAACACACATCTTTGCTAATTTGATAAACTAAAATGGTGTCTTACTGTTTTGGTTTGCCTCTTTTTAATTATCGAGGTTGGATGCTGTATTAGTCTGTTTTCATACTGCTGATAAAGACATACCCAAGATTGGGAAGAAAAAGAGGTTTAATTGGACTTAAAATTGCACATGGCTGGGGAGGCCTCAGAATCATGACAGGAGGTGAAAGGCACTCCTTACATGACAGCAGCAAGAGAAAAATGAGGAAGAAGCAAAAGTGGAAACCCCTGATGAGATCTCATCAGATCTCATGGGACTTATTCACTACCACAAAAATAATATGGGGGAAACTGCCTCCATGATTCAAATTATCTCCCACAACATACGGGAATTATGGGAGTAAAATTCAGGATGAGATTTGGGTGGGGACACAGAGCCAAGCCAGATTAGATGCTTCCTTATATTTTATTATCTGCTATATTTCCTTTTTTTTTTTTTTTTTTTGAGACGGAGTCTTGCTCTGTCGCCCAGGCTGGAGTGCAGTGGCGCAATCTCGGCTCACTGCAAGCTCCGCCTCCCGGGTTCACGCCATTCTCCTGCCTCAGCTTCTCCGAGTAGCTGGGACTACAGGCGCCCGCCACCACGCCCGGCTAATTTTTTGTATTTTTGGTAGAGATGGGGTTTCACCATGGTCTCGATCTCCTGACCTCGTGATCCGCCAGCCTTGGCCTCCCAAAGTGCTGGGATTACAAGCGTGAGCCACCACGCCCGGCCAATCTGCTATATTTCGTGTGTGTGTGTGTGTGTGTGTGGGTGAAAAATCCTGTCCATTGTTTTTGTTCGTGTGTCTATTGGGATCTTCGTGGGGTTCTCTAGTTGTCTGTATGAGATTTTTATATATCACAAAGAAGTTTTTCTTCCTTTTATTTTAGATTCATGGAGTACCTGTGCAGGTTTGTTACATGAGTATATTGCGTGATGCTGAGGTTTGGGCCTCTAATGATCCTGTCGCCCATTGTAGTAGCCAATAGGTAGTTTTTCGACCCCTGTGTCCCCCATCCCCTTCCCCACCTTGTAGAATCCCCAGTGTCTACTGTTCCCATCTTTGTGTCCTTGTGTACCCAATGTTTAGCTCCCACTTCTAATGGGAGATGTGTGAGCCGATCACAAAGAGGTTTAACCTTTTATCTTTCATTTTTCTTTTTTTTTGAGATGGAGTCTCACTTCGTTGTCCAGCCTGGAGTGTAGCGGTGCGATCTTGGCTCACTGCAACCTCTGCCTCCCAGGTTCAAGCGATTCTCCTGCCTCAGCCTCCCAAGTAGCTGGAATTACAGGTGCCCGCCACCATGCCCAGCTAATTTTGTAGTTTTCACCATGTTGGTCATGCTGGTCTCGAATTCTTGACCTCAAGTGATCCACCCGCCTTGGCCTCCTGAAGTGCTGGGATTGCAGGCATGAGCCACAGTGCCTGACCTATCTTTCATTTTTCAATGAATATTTTCACCACATTTTTTATGTGCTGTTTAACTTTGCTCCTTTTCCTTTGACATACAAAAGTTTTACATTTATGAACAAATATTTAACAAATATTTCTCAGGCTGCCCGCATAATGCAAGGGATTGTTTTAGGCAAAAAAAAACCTCTCTGAATACTTACATAATTCCTGTTTTTGGACTCCCTGCTACCTCCCAGTCCTTTGGGTGAGCAGGTTTATAGAGAGCCCTTTCATCTTTAGAGAGAGGGCCAGAAACAACTCTGAGAGGCGTGCTTTTTCACTGCACTTTAGGGCAAAAAAAAAAAAAAAGACAAAGGTGAGAATTGTTTGCGCCAATTATTTACAGAGACTCATTTTATCCTTCTTTCTAAACAACTATTTGTAGGCAAAGAGAAGAGGAGGACAGGGGGCTTGACATCAGGAGATTTGCCCTGCGGAAAGTCCCTGGAAGTGAGCAAGTCTGTGAGTGAGAAGGGAGGACCCGGCTGCCTGGGGGAAAAGCTCTCCTTTAATTGCCTGTTTCCTATCCTGCACCCCCGAGCTTCTCCCAAGCTCCATTAAAGGTTGATCTTGACAAGAAGCCTGGAGAGGGTGCTTGCTAGACATGGGTAGAACATACAAATACGAGGCCAAGTGCTGTGGTGGTTCACACCTGTAATACAAGCACTTTGGGAGGCTGAGGCAGGAGGATCGTTTGAGCCCAGGAGTTCAAGACCAGCCTGGGCAACATAGTGAGACCCCCATCTCTCCAAAAAATAATAATAAAAAAATTAGCCGGGTGTAGTGGCCTGTACCTGTAGTCTCAGCTCCTCATGAGGCTGAAGTAGGAGGAGCTTGAGACTGGGAATTTGAGGCTACAGTGAGCCATGTTTGCATCACTGCATTCAGCGTGGGCAACGGAGTGAGACCCTGTATCAAAAAAAAAAAACATATGCTGGATACTCTCAGACTCTCAGAAGCATGGGCCTTGCTGCCTTATAAACTTGGTTCAAATCCCATCCCACCTCTGCCAATTAACAGATGTGTAAGTGAGAGTGAGTCCCTTAAGCTTCGTGAGGCTCAGTTTTGCCATCTGTGTGAGGGGATACTCATGCTGCCCTTGTGTGATGGATGAGGATCAGTGGTCGTGTATGTAAAGTGCATAGCAGAGTCTGCCCCCAGTGGGTATGCAATCAGAGGCCATTCTAACATACCAGGAAATTAATCAGCAAGTTCGTGTGGGTCATCAATATGTGGTCAGCATTGCACCAAGTTCTGTGACAGCAGGTTCTAACAGTCAACCTGCGTGAGCTTGTATGGTGTGGTCAAGGAGATACGGCACAGCTCACAAAATGACTCTGCAACTGTATATGAAGTGTAAAAGTGCCAAATTATAGAGGAGTGGTTTAATTCTTATAAGCAGAAAGATAACTCTATGGTTTGAAATAATTAGGGAAAGCTTCATGGAAGAAGCAGGAGTTTAAGTTGGGTGTTGATGATTTAAGAAACATATTCTTTGATTAGACAGAATATTTTTCCATCTGAAAATGAAAATAGCTACATATTTTTCCTTTTAAACAGTAATATGTACTCTTTAAAAAATACTTAGACAATACAGTAAATCAATTAAAAAGTCTCACTGCCCAAGAATACCTACTATCAATAGTTTGTTGTATGAACATATATATTTGTATATAAATACAATTATGTTTGCTTATTTATGCAAAAAACAGGAGAATATGTAAATATTGTAGAATATTCCATTATACAGAGGCTTTATAATTTGTTTAAATCCTTATTACTAAAAATTTTGGTTATTTTAGCACAGCTAAGTACATGAATGCCTCAGTTTCATCAATCAATAACAGTCTTCTGGCTGGATCACTTTCCAGAAATGTTATAAAAGTTGTATCAATTTATACCACCTTCCACCATCAGTTTATAAGGGTTCCCTTTCTCCTACACCCTTCCCTGTGTAGGAAAAATTGTCAGTGTTTTACAGTCATTGCCAAGCTGCCCGATAAAAATTATATCACTCATTTAATAAGTATTTTTAGACGACTCTGTGTTAATCAGTGGTGATAAAGACATGGTCCTAGCCATCCCCTCTGAAAGCTCAGAGACCAGTAGGAAAAAGAGACATTAAACCAGTAAGTACTGTAAACTGTGATGAGGGGTGTTGTAATTTGCATTTCTTGGATTATCCAGTCAGGTCCTTAATGAATAAAGTAAAACAGGCCCACTGAGGTTTTACAGCGGTGTGGCCTCTTGTTTCTTGGTGGACAGAGGTTCTTTTTTGCCCGTTGTTAACTCATGGAATACAACAGCTAGTAGGTGAACAATAAAGAACATCCTGAAGGATTTTCTAGGGGAACAACATGAACTAGATTATGCTTTTCTGGCCTCATTTTTTTTTTTTTTTTTTACAGCCCAGAGGTCCTTTATTATTATTATTTTTAACACCTATTATGCCATGAATTCATAGGGAGTAGGTTCCAGCAGCTCAGGCTCCTTCCCATTGGTTCTCACGAAGTGTGCTTCTCTGGGTGGAGCAGGCTGGCGCTTTAGTTGAACCCAGGTAACTTTCTCTTTGGCTTCTTTCTTTTTCTGAGCATTTTCCTTCACGCGTTTCAGGAAGCTATCTCGGCTCTTAGAGTGCTTAATGTGCTCAATACGCACATTAATTCTCTTGGCAAGAATCTGGCCCTTAAATTGTTTGTTTACAACAATGCCAACAGCATGCTGGGTCACATTGTAGACTCTTCCAGTTTTGCCATGGTGACACTTGTGGGGCATTCCTTTTTGAACAGTACCTATTCCCTTGATGTCTACAATATCACCTTTCTTATACATTCACATATACGTGGCCAAAGGAACAATTCCATGTTTTCTAAAAGGCCTGGAGAACATATATCGGGTGCCTCTCCTCTTTCCCTTTGTGTTTGTCATTTTGGTGAATTACTGCAAGATGGCGATTCCGGCCGAAAGGCTTCTGGCCTTATTTCTACAACATCCTCAGAAACTTAGATCTATTATCGATGCCTTGAGGACCACACCTTGCCTATGAGGATTATGTCCCGATGTAGCATACTCTAATTGCACAATACAGGATAAAATAATAATACAATAAAATGGTGCTAGAACAACTGGATATCAGTATGAATTTAAAAATGGGCAAATGATTTGAACAGCCATTTTATAAAGAAATTCATGAATGATTAATAAACATGCAAAGACACTCAACACCACTAGTCATTAAGGAAATGTAATTCAAACCATAATGAGATACCATGTCACACTCAGTAGAATGGCAAAAATTAAAAAGATTGACAACACTCAGTGTTGGTGAGGATGTGAGACTTTCCTACCTTGCTGGTGGAAATGCAAAGGGATATAGCCACTTTGGAGAAGAGTTTGGCAGTGTTTTATAAAGTTTCCTAAGTATTCTCCCAAGATAAAATATTGGTCCATACAAAACCTTGTATGCAATTGTTCATAGCAACATTTTTTGGTAACAGCTAACAACTGGAAACAGTGTAAATGTCCATCAATCAAAACCAAATTATGGTAAATCCACGCTCAGCAATAAAAAGGATTAAATATTAATACATGCAACAAGATGAATGAATTTCAAAATAACTTTGCTAAGTCAAAGAAGCCAGACATGATGGGCTGTGTCCAGTATGGTTCCCTTTATAAGAAATTCTAGAAAAGGCAAAACTATAATGAAAGCAAGATGATCAGTGGTTGCCTGGGTCCAGGGTCTGGGCTGGGGATCAATAGCAAAGGGGTAAGAGGGAGCTTTCTGAATGACGGAAATGCTCTGTGTCTTGGTTATGGTGATGAGGGTTTGTATACACCTATAGACAATTGCCAAAACTCAGCAGTCTGTATACTTAGAATGAATATATTTTATTTATGTAAATTATATTTAAATAAAGCTGAGAGAAAAAAACATTAACAAATCTGAACTTTGCTCTTATAAAAGGTATTTCCTTCTTGATTTATTATTATTTTTTTGAGACAGAGTCTCACTCTGTCACCCAGGCTGGAGCGCAGTGGTATGATCTCGGCTCACTGTGAGATCACCTCTGCCTCCAGTGTTCAAGTGATTCTCCTGCTTCAGCCTTCCAAGTAGCTGGGATTACAGGTGCCTGACACCGTGCCCAGCTAATTTTTGTGTTTTTAGTAGAGATGGGGGTTTCACCATGTTGGCCAGGCTGGTCTCGAACTCCTGACCTCAGATGATCCTCCCAAAGTGCAGGGATTACAGGCGTGAGCCAATGCGCCCAGCTTCCTTCTTTAGTATTATTTCTATTCTGAATTACATATGGCAGTGGTACACCATAAACTCCCAGCACTCAGAGGTTCTCAGCATCTTAATCTGGCCCTGGCACCAGAGCATGACAGGCCCTCTTGGCCCACACGAATCACCTCCAAGGCATCTGCCTGGCTCTGTCCTTGAAGCTCCCTCAGGTCAGCAGTTCTGTGACTTTTGTGCCATGCTTAGGGCACTGGAATCCCTGGTGGCACTGGGATCACTGTGCCAGGTTTTAGCCATCCCAGGTACTAGTACCTATGGAGCATCCACTTCCCAGGCAAAAGGGGGCAGGGCACTCACTTATTCCTTCACAAATCCGCCCCCAACACCCCCTTTTCTCCCTGCCATTATCTCTTCCACAGTTTTAAATTTTTCTCCCAGGAAGCCTTCATCAAATCCCTCAGGCAAGGTGGCACAAAGCCTGCCTGAAATGGAGGGGGCGTGGAGAAGTGGAAATAGGAGGATAACACACACAAATGAATATTTCAATAAATTATCATGCCATGAATGTCAAAGTGTGCTCAAGAAATGCTAATGTCCTCACTGAGGAGCAGCAAGAGACAGGCAGGGGGCCTGGAAAGACTCCATAGAAAGACCTGGATGATCTGGTGGATGGGGCCAGCAGAGGGGCTGGCAGGGGCAAAGTGAAAAAAACACAGTGAAGGCACCTGGTGGGATGAGGAGGGGTACTGAGGTGGGTGGAGGGCCAGGAGCTGGAGGTTTCCTAGTTATGCAGATAGAGTTTAGGAGCTGATCAGGGGGCACCAGTTGAGAAATATTTGAGAGGGATGAGCGGCTCATGGAACTATTTCTGGGCTGTGCCTGGAGACAGGGAGGTGGCCAGGGCTATCCAGAGGGCAGCTGGAGTTGGCTAAGGGTAGGGCCCAAGGGTCCCACAGACCTGGTCCTCAGTAAGGGAGGGAAAGGAGTCTTTCGGGCCTAAACTAGGTGGAGGAGCAAAAACAGCATCAGAAAGTCAGACAAGGCCTGGCACGGTGGTTCATGCCTGTAATCTCAGCACTTTGGGAGGCTGAGGCAGGCGGATCACTTGAGGCCAGGAATTGGAGACCAGCCTGGCCAACATGGTGACACCAATCTCTATTAAAAATACAAAAATTAGCTGGGCATGGTGGTGCACGCCTGTACTGTAGCTACTCAGAAGACTGAGGCAGGAGAATTGCTTGAACCTGGAAGGCGGAGGTTACAGTGAGCTAAGATCACACTACTGCACTTCCAGCCTGAGTGACAGATTCTGCCTCAAAAAAAAAAAAAAAAAAAAAAGAAGAAAGTGAGACAGAATAATGAGGGATAGTCCTTTCCTCCTTCCTCTTCTCCCTCCTTCATTTTCTTCTCTTCCTTCTTCCCTCTATCCTTCCTCCCTCTTCATCTTGTCTTCCCTTCCTCCCTCCCTCTCCTTTCCTTCCTCCTTTCTTCTTTTCTCTCCCTTTCCCTCTCCCATCCTTCCTCCTTCTCTTTCCCAGGCAATTCTTTTCTTCCCCCAACCCTTTGTCCTCTCCTTCCCTCCCCTTTGTCTCTTCCCTTCCCCTCTTTTTCTCCCTTTCCCTCTCCCTTCTTCAATCCCTTTCTCTCTTGCTGTCTTCTTTCTCCACCTTGTTCAGAAAAGCCTGCAAGGCAGAGCTTGCTCTCAGAGTCATGTCATGAGTAACCCACTTGTGTTATTTGCGGTTTACCTACCTGTAGAAAATTTGTACCCTAAGATCTCCACATACTGCGGGCAAATGGTTTATAATTCAACTCCACAAATATTTACTGTGCTCTGGTTAACTGAGTGTCCTTTGTGCTAGAGGTGCCAGAGAGATGCAAATGGCAGCGCCAGTCCTTGGAGGAGCCAGTCTGGGGCCCCTGGCTGATGTTGGCAGAAGACACATCCCTCTCTCCCCTCAAGGATGCTAAAGAGCTCTCTGTGTACTAGTACCCTGGGCCCACTTTTCTCTCCAACAAGGTGCAGAAAAGGGCATCGTTGCCAGGTTTGCAAGATCATAACAAGACAGTACATTGTAGGTATAATCTGCAGGAATGAGGAGGAGCTCAGCCTGTGCGGATTGGAAGGGCCACATACACATCTGTCAGTCCATTGCCAATGGCACCCACAAGCCCGAATTGTGACTTCACGCCGATTTCTTCCCCTGCTATAAATTCTACAAGATCGTCAACAAAAATAAGACTTTCTCCTCAACCAGTTTTTCAGGGCCATGCCAGGCTTTAAAATAGGCAGGCCCCTGGCCGGGCGCGGTGGCTCATGCCTGTAATCCCAGCGCTTTGGGAGGCCAAGGCGGGTGGATCATGAGGTCAGGAGATCGAGACCATCCTGGCTAACATGGTGAAACCCCATCTCTACTAAAAAATTCAAAAAATTAGCCGGGCGTGGCGGCACATGCCTGTAGTCCCAGCTAGTCAGGAGGCTGAGGCAGGAGAATGGTGTGAACCCGGGAGGCGGAGCTTGCAGTGAGCCGAGATCGTGCCACTGCACTCCAGCCTGGGTGACAGAGCGAGACTCCGTCTCAAAAAAAAAAAAAAAAAAAAGGCAGGCCCCAGTTTCATTTGCACGTTGTTGAATTTGGAGAGTCAATCAGTCAAGCCAGGTCCCACAATGAGCACAGTGCCAATCTGCAGAATCTTTCAGGGCAAAACGGAATTTAGAAAGATGAGGGAGAAAGGATCTGAAGACTGATCCGTTCCTCTTTCAATGTTCAAAGTATAAAATCTTCTTTCTCCTCAGTCTTATCAGTTAATACTGTCCTTTACTTGGCTAATATTTGTTATATAGCATAAGATGTAACAAAATTTTCTTAGGCTAGGAATGGAAAGAAAGCAATGATTCTAACTGTAGTTGGGCAGTTTAGAGTGTGATGAAGGAGAAAATAGAATTTTTCCATCACCCCTCAATGTGCATAGAACAACAGAATCACAGACCATTACCACTGACCTTTGCCATAGATTTTAGAGGTGATCTAATTTGACTTCCTAGTCCAAGTAGGCATCACCTCTCTGCCTCTGACTTATTTGTACCTACTATGTACCAGTCATTGTGCCGGGCATTAGAAAGAGACAGAGATGAAGACAACTTGGATCTCCAGGAAGGAGTTCAGCCTAGTGGGTACAGCGGCCCAAAAGAGGTTTGGAGCTAGTGCTCACAGCACAGAGGAGGAAATATGCAATTTCAGATGAGAAAACAGCAAAGACTTCTTGGGAGAGGTGGTAGCTTATGTGTCACAGCCGTAATCCTCACTGTGTTTGGGCAGGTTCCTGATTGTGGGTATGCAAGAATGGATGCTGGGCATGATTCACCATCCTCCCCCACCATGTGGGCCAACTCCATGATCTCTATGACTCACAGGGAATTAGACTTCTGATCTCTCCCTTGACCCTGTGACTTCCCAAACTGCCTTGTACATGTCCAGGCTTTGGGGCAGGTAACTGAAGTCTTTGCCCTATGAGGTGAGAGGTCACTCGGGTGACCTGGGAGTAAATCCCTTCTCTTCCCTGGCTCTGTAAAGCCAAGTGTTAAATGAGAGACTGATATTCTAGGCAAAGGCTTTGTGCAAATGCCCATCTAAGCCATGCCCCCTGCAAGGAATCCCCTGTCTTAGTGATGATGGTGGGGAGGTGGGGAGGGTGCAGTGCAACTCCCATTCCTTATCTCTTAACACCAGAGCAGAAGAATCACTGGAGAACGACTCTGTCTGAAGCTTGTTCAGCCTAGCTTCCTTGAGCAAGCAACTCATTCATAGGTAAGTCCAAATTAATACAGCACACACCGGCTACATAAATATTGTGCTTTGATTGTCTTCTGTAATCAAAGGCAAGGCTGCTGAGTTTGTTACTTTCCCCACCATGCAACTGCTGGAGGAGAACTCTGGGGGAAGGGAACTGAGGTTGCCCAGGTGGTTTTTGTTGCATGTGTCTAACTGCAAGTTGTGTCTCTGTCTATCGAGGGGAGGATAAGGCCCATTACATTCAGATTCAATAAGAATTTATCAAATGCCTATTTTGTGAGGCGTTGAAAGACACGGTATCTTATTTCATTTTTAATTGAATTAGTAATGACTTGATAAGGCACAAAGGTTAATCTTTACAATAACATTTTTTTTCCTGACATAAAAGTGATCCCTACACTATTGGCTGTGTCCACTTTATTGATTGTGAAACAGCCTAAATGCATGGAATTGGAAACTGGAAGTCATTTTGCACAATACAAGAAAGCAACACCATCTTTCCATGTACCTGCCAGTGCTATGGCTGGCTTGGCTTTTCCAGCAGTTTTCTGGACTTGGGTGAGGTGGCTTCCTAGGGGCATTTTCTCACCCCCTCCCAGCTAAGACTGCTGTGAATTTTGAATAATTTGGAGGATGCTCTACCCTTTGGGGTAGCAGAGTTTTGCAACCCACAAATCCCTTTTACCTTGAGGAATGGTAGTGATGGTGGGTGTCAGAGATTCTGTCTGTATAAGCTGTATAAGTCCCCGGGAAAGCTCAGCTGTCGCCTGACCCGAGGGTCTTGCAGTTTCCTTAACCTTGACTTTAAGTCAGCCCTCTTTAACCCCGACTCCCAAGCTGGGCTGTCCTTTGAAAGAAAAACGAAACCGCCCAGTTCTGAGCGTCGGAAAATGGGCACTCGCTCCCTGGGGGTTTGGGGCAACTTCCCCGCTACGTCGCCCAGGGATTTTAAATAATTGCCAGTCACCAGAAACCCCCTAACCCTTAATTCTCCCCTCCGAGACCCAGCCCGCTCCTTGCCACTTCCCTCTCCAAACGCTGGCGGGGGTGGGTGGCAGCACCGAGGCGATTTTCTTCGTCTTTTTTTCCTCCGGGTTTTGTCATGGAAACGCTGACACAACCTCCAGACGGCGGCCGAGCCCGGCCGGGGACTGAGGGCTTTTGGGACCCTGCGGGAGCGCGGCGCGCACACCGCACTCCCGGGGCAACAGCTGGACGCGACCATATCCCGGGTAGGGGCGGGGGGAGCGCGACGCTCCGCCCCGGCGCTAGGGTCCCTCCTCCCCGCTCTCCGCAGGCGCCCTCCCCTCGCCGGGGGCCGCGAGTTGCATTTGGTAAAACCCAGCCCCGGAATATATAGATCGTTGGAGCGCAATGAAGTAGCGTTTGGAGAGACAAGAGAGGGCCCGTCGGAGAGCCACAGCGGCCAGCGCAGCGGCAGCGGCTGCGGCACCACCATCACCGCTCGCACTCCAGCCGCCCGGCCCGCGACCAGGCAGCGGCGGCCGCCGGCGGGATCGGAGGAGGCGGCGGAGCGGCGAGGAGGAGGAGCAGGAGCGCGCAGCCAGCGGATCCACGCATCTCAGCACTTCCAGACCAACTCCGGCACCTTCCACACCCCTGCCCGGGCTAGGGGCTCCGAGAGCGGCCGCGAAGCGAGTCCGATCCTCCCTCCGAGCCTTGCTCAGCTCTGCCCCGCGCCTCCCGGGCTCCGGTCCGCGCGGCGGGGTCCCTGCTCCTGCGCCCCGGGCGCGCCTCCCGGACACCCCGGTCCCCGCAGCCAGGACAAAGCCATGAAGCCAGCGCTGCTGGAAGTGATGAGGATGAACAGAATCTGCCGGATGGTGCTGGCCACTTGCTTGGGATCCTTTATCCTGGTCATCTTCTATTTCCAAAGTATGTTGCACCCAGGTAGGGGGCGCGTTAGCGTGGTTTTGTTGGATATTTTCTTCTCTCTCGCGCTCTCGCTCGCTCCGCCTGATTTCTGCCTCTTCCAACCCTACCTCTCCGCTTCGGCCTCTTCGGGGCTCCTGGCTGCCCAGATCTACCCGGGTCACCGCGTCGGGATGGGGAGGAGAAGGGAAGGTGTGCCTCCCCCTCTTCTTCCTCCGGGCTCCGGGCTGGAGGATGGGACCAGGAGGGGCGGTAGTTTTTTTTTTTTTCCTTCTTCTTCTTTTTTTTTTTTTCTTTGTGTCCCTTGTCTGTCTGTCTACGAGGTAGCAGGGAAACGGAGAGGTGTGGGAAGCAGCCGGGGGTGAGGGGCTGGTTTGAGGAGAACGAAACTCCCTCCCCGCTGCTGCCGAGGTCGGAGGATGAAAGAGTTACCCGGAGCCCGCTGCTCTGCGCCCGGGCGAGCTGCCTCTTCCTGGTTGCCGGGCCGGGGGCGAAGGGTGTACGCCCCGGCGAGGTTGCGAGTCCCTGCAGCAGGCTGGGAGCCCGGGACTGGGCTCCCACGTGTCCCGGGCTCAGCGCAGAGCTGAGCAGGTGTGGAGAGTGGTCGGGTGCCCAGCGTCGCCCCTCCACCACGCGCCGGCCGTTTGCCCCCGGGGTCCGGCTCCGCAGTGACCTTGCGGCTGGTGCCCCGGGGCCTGCTCCAGCCCCCAGCCCCTGAGCTGGAAACTCCGAGCTCCTGGGTCACGCCTTGACCACTGCAGTTTTGGAGGAAACTTTGGCCAGGTCCTGGGCTGACCGTCCGTTTGCATCCCCCACTTCTGGGATCCGAGCAACGGGAATCCCCCGGGCGGCGTGGGAATGAACCCCATTCCTCCGGTCCCTTGTGGCTCAGGCAAAGTTCCACGTCCGAAAGCTGGACTGGGGGAGGGACGAGGCTTGTCGCTTCCTAGGGGCGCCAGGGAAAGTTTGGGTTCTGGAGAGGGAGGGGCGCCCTCGAGCGCGGCGGCCGGGGGTGAGCAGCTCGGCTGCGAAGCCCAACAGGTAGAACGTTCCGAGAAGCCTTCCGGGTAACGCGGGTCTCCCCGCCAAGCCGTGGCTCCCCGGCTCCCTTTTACCCTCCCTTAGCAGCCCCCTGCCGGGCCACGTTGGCTCAGAAATCCATTTTCTACGCCTCCGAGTTGCCTTTCTCAGCGTAGTCACAGCAATAATTTGCTTTTCTAATTGCAAGGAGGAGGGAGGTGGAAACGCATTTCCTTCCAGGGAAGTGGGGTTGGTGTTTTTCATTTTTGCCTCCCGCCTTCTCCTTTCACTGTGTATCTAACACTTTAAGCAGACGCAGTCCCGAATTCATCAAGCCTGCGTTTGGGTCGATGGCAGAGGAATAAAGCTGTTCTTTCCATCAAACAGGCAGGGCTGCAGGCTGCAGATTCCTTGACAGCGCAGGGACAGACGGCCCCTTTGCCCCACTCGGTCTGGAGCAGTTGTTAAGACAGCCACACTGCCAAGGATATGGTCCGACTCTACCACATGTAACCTCAGGACGTCCGAGCCAGCCCTGTTAAAGATGGCTTTTGTTTGCAGCTGGGTATTTTTAGTTTAATGTCAGCAAACTACAGCGGTGTTTGTCTCCTCACCCAAACCTGCGGTTGTGAAACGTCTAAAGGAATTTAAAAATGGACCTGGCTTGCATTCCGGCAGGCAGGCCTTGGTTGCAGTGGGCAGGACCAGACAACCAGGGGTATCTCAGAGTGCCAAGCTCCTGGGGCCACCGGAGACCCGGACAGACTCACCCCAGAGCGCCAGGGGACTGGTGGTGTGCAGATACACTGGGGTTCAAACAGTTTAAACAAGGGGCCGGGTGATTTGATCTAAACTCTAGAGCTGTGTTCAGGTTTTGATAGGACCGTGAATGCCAGTAATGCTCTGTATAAATGCCCAGAACACAGATGAGTGTCAGCCTTCAGCAGGAATGCGCTTGAGCTTCTGTGTACCTGTTAATTGCCCAGGGAAATACAATTGTCATGGAATTCTTTGTGAGAATTGGGAAATAACTTTCTAGCCAAAGATACTAGGAAGAAACTTCCAACTTGTAATTGTCACTTTGTGAAAATTTCCAGCTCTTGTTAGAGTCTTAAGTTGACTTGAAAGTGACATCATATCTTTTCAGTCTAGCCTTTTGAAAGAGGCAGAGAACCTTTTCTAAGCTTTTGCTGAAAAAGATCCTCTGTCGATGATCCTGCCCCATCCTTTATGTCCCCTTCTAGTCCTATTTTCTCCCATTGTTTATTATTTGGATCTCTATAAATATACTTCTCTGATATTTCCCTCCAGTCCATAGCAAATACTACTTTCAAAACAGTCTGTTGAATGTAGAATTACAGATAGTTCAATTGAAAGTCCTTCCTTATTTCAAATTACTTACAGTCCACAAGAACTCTGTGTCAACAGTTTATCATTACACGGGGCATAAAAATATACTTTCAAATCCACACTAAACATTTTCTTTTTGGGGGGTTCATTTTATTAAGCTACACTGTTGATGACCGCTGATGTGGAATCTCTTTCACTGGTTTGAATTTCTTTAAAAGTTAAAGATCCTTGCTTCTCTGAAGTATCTTGGGGTAAGGAGAGCTGATCCTTCAGCCTGGCTCTGCAGTTTCTGTCTCTCCAGATCACCCTGGGAGAGGCAGAAGGGACCACAGCATGGCACAGATTGTGTAGCTAAAAATTTGGAGGCCTTTGGCAGGGGTTCCAGATACCTACATGTGAAATAGAAAAATAGTATTGCAAAAGCAATGGGTTCCAGGCTTCGTTGGTGGCTGGAGGGTGTGAGAGGAGGGAGAGAAAGAAAAAAAGGAAGGCGGGGCGCATTGGCTCATACCTGGAATCCCAGCACCTTGGGAGGCCGAGGCAGGTGCATCACTTCAGCTCAGGAGTTCGAGACCAGCCTGGCCAACATGGCAAAACCACATCTTTACTAAAAATACAAAAATTAGCTGGGTGTGGTGGCACACACCTGTAATCCCAGGAACTCTGGAGGCTGAGGCATGAGAATAGCATGAACCCGGGAGGCAGAGGTTGCTGTGAGCTAAGATGGCACCACTGCACTCCAGCCTGGGTGACAGAGTGAAATTGTGTCTCAAAAAAAAAAAAAAAAGAAAAAAGAGACAAAAAAGAGACAGCTGGCAAGGCTGGCTGTCCCTCTCTGATTCTAATCTGGGGCCCATTATCTTTTCTAATTCATAGAATTGATTAATTTGCAAATTTGAGTAACTGATCATCAGTTGCACAAGGGTTTAGCAGAAGTGGGCCTTGTCAGTAGGATAGTTACATTTAGAAGTTTTTGATACTCTGAGTTAATAGTCTTCCTTAAGAATATTTTATAGGGCAAGGACCAGGTTTTAGACTCCATTTTAATCCTGATGTTTTTTGCACAGTGTCTAACAGCAGTGGGTTCTCAATAAAATATTTGCTGGATGAATGCATGAAGTGGTTAAACTCAGAAGTAGACCCACTTCTCTGGTTTTCAGGAAGGTCACTTCTAGCCTTGCCAAGAATGCCTGGTCAATAACTCTGGCTCTGTCCGGTGGGGACACTTCCTGCCTTGCTGAACTCTGACACGGACCCAGTTTAAACTAATCAGGTGCCAGACAGGAGCTTTCACCGTGGCCTAAATTTGCAGCCCGTGAGGTGTAGGCAGCTGAGGCACTGCTCTGTGTCCTGGATTCTGGAGAAGGTTGGCCTTGTTTAGCCACTAAGGAAATCCATCCATAAAACAGACACCTTCTATGGCTGTGAACTATTCCTAAAACTAGGGAGAATGGAACCACATACCTGTTGTTTCTACACAGGTTTGAGTTCACCAATGAATGCTTCCTATGAAAGTTCATCAGCTTACATTAAAATGTCTTGCATACCTGCCCCAGATGGCTGGGTTTTGATGGAGCTGTGTCATGCAGTGCAAAGCTGAGAGGCCCCCCAGGCTGCATTGGCGCAGAGTGTGTAAAGGCAGCTCTTCAGAACCTTCCGTTTGTGTTACTCCATAGGATTGTGGTTTTTGTTGAAATCTACTGTTCATAGAAAGAAGCCTTCAGAGGAGAAAGCCTTTTCTCTCCTGTTTGCTTCCTCTCTATTATTTTTATTTTTGCAAAATGTTTATTTTCACTGTCACCTGGGATTTCTTTGCCTCGGTTGAATGTATTGAAAGATTATATCCTTTATTTAAAGATGTCTCAGTTTACCCCCTTGCACTTTCACTTGATCAGGTTGAATCTAAAGTGCATTTTGTATTATAATTTTAAACTAATTGTAAACATAATATGTGCTTATTTTAGAAAATTTAGGAGGTGGTCAGGTGCGATGGCTCACACCTGTAATCCCAGCACTTTGGGAGTCCGAGGCGCGTGGATCACCTGAGGTCAGGAGTTTGAGACCAGCCTGACCGACATGGTGAAACCCTGTCTCTACTAAAAATACAAAAAAAAAATTAGCTGGGCGTGGTGGTGCAAGCCTGTAATCCCAGCTACTTGGGAGGCTGAGGCAGCAGAATCACTTGCACTAGGGAAGTGGAGGTGGCTGTGAGCTGAGATCGCGCCATTGCACTCCATCCTGGGCAACAAGAGTTAAACACCATCTCAAAAAAAAAGAAAAAAAGAAAAAAAGAAAATTTAGGCGGTAGAGAAGAAAAACAATCATTATTCCACCACCAAGAGGCAACTGATACTTTAAAAATATATTATAGAATATATTTATATATATTTATATATTCTATATTTTTCTCAACTATGCAAAACGCATATATATAGTTGAGATAACATCATGCATTTTGTATCCTGTTTGATAATAAGTATTTTAGACAAATACATCATTATCACAACTAGTTATTAAAGTTAAAGACAAAGTTTAACCATAACTGTTTAAATGTATAGACTTGCATGTGTCTGCACCTCCCACCCTACCCCTTTGCAGGATGTCAGTCTGGTATTATTTTTTTGCTGTGGTTGCACAAATTTAATGTTACGTTACGGAATCTTTTTGCTTATACATGGAATGAGTTAAGAGTTGTACCAGTTTGTAGGGGCTGTTCTTATGTTATACACCTGAAACTTCCATTGAAAAGGTGTCAAGAGGGTCTCAAATATGAGACTGTCATGAATTCTGAAGACAACATTGAATCACTGAAGGATCTCATGTACCCCATAAATATATACAACTACTATGTACCTACAAAAATTAACAAGTAAAAAAATAAGTGAAGGAGAAGACATTTTTAGCATGGGGTCTCCCCTTGGTCGTTTAAATGTTTGCACCTCGATGGAGCATTTTCATAGCTGTGCTCAGATGAGACAGACATAGGTGATCTCCTTTGATTGTTACAGTCCTCATTTTAATTGCCTTCCAAAATAAAAGGGGTGATCAGGCACCATAGAAAGGGTGGTTGGGGGGTTTCCGTGGGGTGAGGGGTGAGGGAATCCAGCCTTCAGCAGAGGTATCTGCTGTTAGTATTTGTCTGGTTGAAAAATCATTTTGTTCATAGCTTTATCAGCACAGTCATTTCAAAACAGGAAGTCAAAGGCTCATAAGCAAAGGCACCACCCTTTCCCTTCTTAAACCCACCAAAAGGACCTCTCTTTAATCTGGAGGTCAAGTGAAAAAGGCTGTCATGAAAGTCATTGCCAGCAGGCCTCTTCTAAGTTCAGACTCTGAGGAAAACCAGAAGTCATTCTGCTGATTCATTTTTTTTTCTTTTTAGTTTTTCTTTTGAATCTTTGGGACACCACCTTTATAACAAATAAAAGGGGAGGCAGTTCTTCCTATGAGGTCATTGAACAATCTGATCTGTCAGTTAAAATTTCCTAGAACTTGTAATTTGATGCATCTTAGAGCCAATGTGATTGATTGAAACTTACAAGCAGACTTGTTCTCCTCCTCCCCAGCCCCCTCTCTGTCTGTCTCTCTCTCTTTTCCTTTCTTCTACTCTGTGCCAGATACTGTTCTTGGCACTGGAGATGTAACACATACATCTCTGCCTTCATGGAACTTAGATTCTAGTGGGGCAGACAGACTTTAAGCAAATGCAGAAGTGACATATATGGTATATCAGATGGTGTTAAGAGAAAAACAAAACAGAGAAGATGTTTGAGGGATGTGAGAGGCAGGGGTTGCAATATAATATAGAGGTAATTAGGGAATGTCATTGATAAGACGACACTGAGAGCAGACACCTGCAGGAAATGAAGCAGCCGGCCATGTTCCAGGCAGAGAGCAACACAAGTTCAAGTCTGGTTCCTGAGGCAAGAACATGCATGGCAAGGTGGTCAGAGTGCCCAGAGCAGAGGGACGGAGGCAGCCAACAACCGCAGTGGGGAGAGACAAGTCGGAGAGAGACAATTGTTTTGAGCCTTGGGTTTAACTGTAGATGGGAGGGAAGCACTGCAGAAGCTTGAGCAGAGGACTCTTGGGGCAGGGAGGTGAGGAATAAGGGTGGAAGCGATATAGCAAGATTGAAAATGAAGTCTCCTACATGCACTTTGTTTTTTTTTTTTTTTTTTGAGATGGAGTCTCGCTCTGTCACCTTGGCTGGAGTGCAGTGGTGCAATCTCGGCTCATTGCAACCTCTGCCTCCTGGGCCCAGGCAATTCTCCTGCCTCAGCCTCCTGAGTAGCTGGGATTACAGGCATGCACCACCACACCTGGCTAATTTTTGCATTTTTAATAGACACTGGGTTTTGCCATGTTGGCCAAGCTGGTCTTGAACTCCTGACCTTAAGTGATCCACCCTCCTCGGCCTCCCAAAGTGCTGGTATAGGTGTGAGTCACCGTGTCCAGCCCTACTTGTGCTCATCTTTGGGCAGCCAATAGTATACTTTGGTTAAGTGGTCGTCATCTAAGTCCCATCTCCCCTCTACCACCTGCTCCCCCTTGACCCCCAACTAGACCATCTCCTTTTTCAATTTTTTAAAATTTATCTTTATTTTTAAAAACAGGGTTTTGCTCTATTGCCCAGGCTGGATAGTGGTGAGATCATGGCTCACTGCATCCTCGAACTCCTGGGCTCAAGGGATCCTCCTACAGCAGCCTCCCAAGCAGCTGGGACTTACAGGTGTGCCACACACCCAGTCCCATTTCCAATTTTTAAAGCAGTAATGAAGAGATCTGAAAAAGAGATTTGAGAAAAATTTTGACTGAGCTTGTAGTGGGAAATTCGTAATATCTTCAGGGTGCAATCGGTGGCATTTGTGAATAAAAATATCCAGAAAAAGCCCAGACTTAAATCGGCACTCAATAAAAATATAGCGATGAAATGGATCAACGCTCTGGGAGTGGAAGACCCGAGTCCAAGTCTGGGGTCTCCCATGTCCTATCCCCATAAATTATTGTGTATTATTGATTCCAGGACATATTTTTTCACATTTTAGTAATTATGCAATTTGTGTTGTGATTGATGGCATCTCCGCACCGTGCTGCCCTTTAATGAGCAGCTGTTTTGTTTCTTAGTGTTCCATCAAATAGCAGTGTGCCTTCACCATGGATGCCTTCTGAGGCCACCTCTGTAAATTTTGAAAGTACTTTATGTAAACTGTGGCACACTTCATAACCTCAGTAAGTGTTGAAAAATGGCATTCCTCCAAGATGCAGAGTCTGAGGGCTCAAAAGTACCTGGTTAGTCTTGAGTACTTGCTTCTCAATGGCCAGACTGGCATGCAGTCTGTCCAAGTCTTTTTAACTTTGCCTGGCACTTATTTTCAGAGCCCAGGGCTTGTAGTTAGTATTTCTCTGATTAACGATGAGGTTGGTTAAGAGTTAGAATGGGGAGGGTGGGAAGTAAGTGATTTAACTTGGGGCTTGAACCCGGAAGTTCATCTAGAAATAGACATAAACATTGCCCAGGGAAAGTATCACCTGTGGATTTTTGCTTCTTTCAAGGCTACTGAGCTGTCATGACTTTGTGATTTCTCTTTTCTGGCCCTTTTAGAAATGTACTGTAGTTGTTTGTTTTTTTGTTCATCTTCCTCTTTTGACACAGCAAGGCATGGATTCTGTCAGGTTCATCTTTATAGCCTCTGACCCTGGCCCAGAGGTGCCTAGGAAACATTTAAAGAGTAAATAATTGATTCTCAGATACAAGCCTTTCCACCTCGGTCACTACCCAACCCATGTGCCCAGAACTCAGAAGGAGGAGCCAGGTTGGATTGTCATGTACAAACAGCATCTGCTGTGGTCTACTCCATTTGTCTCCCAAATCTCTTTGCTTCTGTTCTGCTGTGGTTCAGGGCAGGAAATAGCAATCAGTCTAGGTATTTTATTTTTTAATTTAATTTAATTTTTTTTTGGAGACAGTCTCACTCTGTCGCCCAGGCTGGAATGTAGTGGCAGCATCTGACTCCTCTGCCTCCCGGGTTCAAGTGATTCTCCTGCCTCAGCCTTCCAAGTAGCTGGGATTACAGGTGCCCACCACCACGCCCAGCCAATTTTTGTATTTTTAGTTGAGATGGGGTTTCACCATGTTGGCCAGGCTGGTCTCGATCTCCTGACCTCAGGTGATCTGCCTGCCTTGGCCTCCCAAAATGCTAGGATTACAGGCATAAGCCACCGTGTCCGGCCCCAGTCTAGGTATTTTAAGCAGAAAGATATTTACTAGAGGGAATTTGGTGCTTATAAAGGCATTAGAGGGCTGGAGGAATGGGGCTCCAGGAATGTCTCCCAGCTAATGGTAGTAGTTTATATAATAATTTATAAACAAACATATGTTGGCATGGCTGTTCAAAAAACACCAAAAAACAAAAAAAAAAACTGACTCACCAGGGGTGCTACACCCTCTGAGACCGTGTCTGGAACTATTGAGTTCAAGAACAAATTGATGGTAAAGCCAGAGAGTGGACCCTATAAGGCTTGCTTGCCAGCGGCCAAACAGCCCCAAAGGCAAGAAGATGGCCTCTCTGCCTCATGTCTGCTTTCTAAATCTCAAGTGAGTGCTTCTGTCTGGGGGAGCCAAATTCACATCTAGAACCTTAGCTTCAAAGAAGCCTGGGAAATACAGCTTTTCAATTACCAGCCTCTGCAGGCTAGAAAGCTTTCTAGAAGGAGGGTAGAATGAATGATGAGCAAATAATCACAATACTCACCACACCCTATTGGTAAAACATATTTGAGCAGCCATCCCTCAATATATTTTGTTTATAAATAATTTCTGCATATTACTACCATTATCTACATATCTAGGATAGGATCCTTTCTGACTAGTGACTGCAAACCCATACGTCATTATCTGTTGGATAATTCTGTCGGCTGACTCTTTATCAATTCTGATTCTTTCATCCTTTTGACCTTGTAATGTTGTCCACAAAGATACGATGGAGGGCTAGTACTCAAGAGGGAGGAATGCCATTTTCTCGTGTGCCTGGATTGTGACAATTATCTTCAAGTTGTGGTTTCTTGGCTGGGATCTCTTTAGGCCTCAGTTCTATTTTGTGAGGAATAGGATAGTTAAAAGTAGATAATGTAATCTGTAAATTTACTTATGATTCAGTTGTAAATGCTTATTCATTGAAATATGCTGAGAATGGTGGAATTATTGAGGTGGTCACTCGAGTTCATTTTGTGGTTGAGGATACCTGCCTGAGTTTCATAAGTTACATGTAATTTGATATGACAGGTTAGATGGGGTGGTTTGTGGCCATTTGTATTCTTGATGTAGTTAAATTTTTTTTAGGTTAACTGAAAATGGAAGGTCTAGTGTTTAGATGAACAAAAAATGGAAAGTCTGATGTTTCCTTCCCAGACCGCTTTTGTGGCACAATGTCCACCAGGATTTTGGAACTCCAGGACTAGACCTGCCTTGAATGTCATTGGTTATTGTCAGACCTGCCGTTGTCAACTCTGGGTAAAAGTACAGTGTTAACCTGGTGCCAGTTCTAGCAGTGGTGGAGGCTTAGTTTGGCTTTAGATAAGCCGTATGGGGAGGGCTGGTATTTCCAGCATCACCAGGACTTGGGTTTTGTCTCATGTAGATATGGATAGAGACAAAGAAACCTGGTAATGGAAGTGTTTCAGTCCTTATTATTCTCTGGCTTGAATGGTTATCTTAAATGCCTTGTGAGAAAAAACTCACAAAGGCAACTCAAGTGAAATAAGCTGGTGGCTGGGTTTCTGTTAGAAACTGTTAACTTCAAAGAATCTCAGAAGAAGGAAACCACAGAGGCCCCTCTAAGGTAGTGTTGTAACAGGACACTTAACATTTCTTAACGGTTGTCATATTTTACCTTTAATATCATTGCATATGGTCACTCATTATAGTGAAAAGAGCACAGAATTTGGAGTCTAGACACCAGCTTTTAGGATTTGGCTGTTCCCTATATCCATTTGACATCATTCAAGATATTTTTGTTAAATGCTTACTAAGAGTTAAGCTCTGTTCTAGGTGTAGAATCAAACAGGTGAAAATCCATGTCCTCATGGAACATACATCATAGTGGGGGAGACACAATAACAAATGCATATTAAATTATAGAGTATGTTTGAAGGTGACAAATGCTATGGGAGGCGGGGAAGCAAGGAAGGGGGATGTGAAGTGGCAGTGGTGGGGGGATTGAAATTTTAAATAGGATTGTCAGGGAAGTTCTCTCTGCAAAGGTGGCTTTAAAGATTGAAGGAGATGAGGGTAGATGGGAGATGAACCAATGAAATAATAAAGATATTTATTGGATATTATTTACCGAAGGCCAACTTGGGTCAGACATTGAATATAGATTACTTATAATGTATACGCTATAATTACCACCATTTTACAAGGGGGGAAACTAAGCATAGAGCATTATCACTTGTCTAAGATCCGCAGGAGAGGAATGGATGGAATAAGAACCAAACCCAGCTGTATGACTTCATATCTGCTGCTCTGAACATCTGGGAGGGCTCTCATTTGGGCATTACTCTTCCCATCCACCTCAAAGATTGGTGAGAACGATTGCGATTTAGTGATAGACATTCTGCAAAGGGTGGGACCTTTCTGCCCATCAAAGAATCATTCTGCCCAAATACCACCAATGCCCCTCCTTGAGAAACAGCTCAAGACTCTATGTGTAAATAGCACCTGGCGTAGTACTTGGCTGCATCCCATGACTTGGGCAAGTGCCTGGCAAGTGTAGGGGCTTAATAATTGATTGAATGAGTGACTGAGTGAAATTTGCAGACAAGAGATTTGTTCCCCTCATTTGCCAAGTGAAGATAGTAATATTACCTCTCTTATGGGTGGCGGTGGTAAAGATTAAATGAGAAGTTAGATGTGAAAATGCATTGGAAATGGATGTAAACCTATGTAACAAAACTGCATGTCCTGCACATGTATCCTGGAACTTAAAATTAAATAAAATTAAATTTTAAAAAAAGAAAAAATGAATGTAAAAGTAGTATAAACATATTGTTGTTATGATAAATTACCTGTGTGGTTCCTCGTTCAAGGATGTGAATCACCATGTCAACAAGATGCTGTTGTATTTAATTCTGTTTGAAACCTGAGCCAGTTTTTAGCCTTTTAACATGTGTGTCCTAAACTGTAAGATTCACTGAAAGGATCTGACTTCTATAAGTATGAGTCTCCTGTGAATCTCTTCTCTCTGTATGTGCTCACCCTCTGTCTGCCGTGCTAACAGGCATACCCTCTGCCAAGGCCAAAATTGTGTAGCAGTTTGCAAAGCAGAGTTTATATTTGGTCAGAAATCAGCCTTGTGTTTTTTTGCTGAATGCAGTGACCAGAGCATTTCCTCCCAATTATGCACTTAATTACTCCTCAGGTTCCCATTAGCTTTAACAAGTGACACTTGGGAAATAACACAGGCACTGGTCAATGCCATTTCTGAAGCTGAACTCCGAGGAGGATGAAAAGCAGTCATTTCAGAAAAATAACAGTGGTAGCATGGCAGCCCGTATGTGAGCAGTTGTTGGGTGGGTTAGCATGGCTCATTGCACAGGATAGCATCGATTGGCCCTATGTCTCCACATTGGGCTTGTTCTGTGCTGAGGAGGACTTTAAGGGCTCTTCCTGTATAGGGGTCAGTCCTTCCCACTGCTTAACTGCAGGTGTCATGGAGCTTGCTCTGTGGTTGGCATTCGTAGCTGGGGCACAGACCCATTTCCACCCTTCTTCACCAGACCAGGTGCTGAAATTTAGTTTAAAGGCTCCATAACCCTGATCTGGGCTAGGCCCAGCATTCTTCAACCTGAGGCCAGGCTCACATTTGAAATAGTCCCTGTTAGGCTGCAGAGTTATCATAGAGGAAGGGGAGCGTGTTTGTCAGGGTCACATTTCTTTACAAGTTGAAAAAGTTTCTATCTTTTTAAGCACCCAGACCTCTTTCCATTCCACCTAATTGTTGATTTAGACTATTTGTTTGCAACTGGTTTGGGACCTCCTTCTTCCCCCACAGGGGACAGGTGGCAATGTCTGGAGGCATTTTGGGTTGTCATTAACTGGGGAAGGTGTGCTACTGGCATTTAGTGAGTGGAGGCCAGAGATGCTGTTAAACATCCTACAATGGATAGGATAGACTTCCCGACAACAAAGAATAGGCCAGCTCAAAATATCAATAGTCGGGAAACCCTGTATTAGTCTGTTCTCATGCTGCTGTGAAGAAATACCTCAGACTGGGTAATTTATAAAGGAAAGAGGTTTAATTGACTCACAGTTCTGCATGGCTGGGGAGGCCTCAGGAAACTTAAAATCTTGGCAGAAGGCACCTCTTCACAGGGCAGCAGGAGAGAGAATGCGTGCAAGCAGGGGAAATGCCAGACACTGATAAAGGCATCAGATCTCATGAGACTCGCTCATTATCATGAGAACAGCATGGGGAAACCATCCCCATGATCCAATTAACTCCACTTGGTCCTGTCCTTGACACGTGGGGATTATTACAATTCAAGGTGAGATTTGGATGGGGACACAGTCAAACCATACCAAACCCTTATTTAATTCAACATTTTTCTGATGCTTTATGAAAAAAACCAGTAACAACAGTGACCACTTACCAAATACTTGCTCTGTATCAGACAGTATGTCAGCTGCTGTATTTGGATTATCCATCCTATTTAATCTCCACCACAACCTTGTGAGATGCGCATTTACCAATCCCATTATACAGGTGAGGAAACTGAGGCTTAGAGGGGTGAAGGAGCCTGCCTAATTGGAAAGCTGGAACAGGATCCTGGCTCAGGTCTAACTGACAGCAAACACTGTACTCTTCACCTCACCAGTATGCCCATCTCCATGTTCTTGGTTTCAGATAATCAGGTCAAGAAGTAATTATTTCATAAAGGCCTTAAGCTCAGCTGT